>NW_027363700.1:0-527449 GCF_046119375.1 Phyllobates terribilis
ATTGTAAATGCACAAACAGTAATTTCTCCGCATTGCAAGGTGCAATTCTGAAATTTTTTGCTTTTTCCTGCTCCTCTTAGCATGATAAAGAAGATTCAAAGAGAGTGAGATGCCAGCTCCTTTCATTCAGTCAGTAGCTTCAATCATTTCTGGACGTTTTTCAATGGCAAAAATCAATGAATATTGTAAATGCACAAACAGTAATTTCTCCGCATTGCAAGGTGCAATTCTGAAATTTTTTGCTTTTTCCTGCTCCTCTTAGCATGATAAAGAAGATTCAAAGAGAGTGAGATGCCAGCTCCTTTCATTCAGTCAGTAGCTTCAATCATTTCTGGTATATGAATAACATGATGTTTTTCAATGGCAAAAATCAATGAATATTGTAAATGCACAAACAGTAATTTCTCCGCATTGCAAGGTGCAATTCTATAATTTTTTGCTTTTTCCTGCTCCTCTTAGCATGATAAAGAAGATTCAAAGAGAGTGAGATGCCAGCTCCTTTCATTCAGTCAGTAGCTTCAATCATTTCTGGTATATGAATAACATGATGTTTTTCAATGGCAAAAATCAATGAATATTGTAAATGCACAAACAGTAATTTCTCCGCATTGCAAGGTGCAATTCTGAAATTTTTTGCTTTTTAGTACTCCTCTTAGCATGATAAAGAAGATTCAAAGAGAGTGAGATGCCAGCTCCTTTCATTCAGTCAGTAGCTTCAAACATTTCTGGTATATGAATAACATGATGTTTTTCAATGGCAAAAATCAATGAATATTGTAAATGCACAAACAGTAATTTCTCCGCATTGCAAGGTGCAATTCTGAAATTTTTTGCTTTTTCCTGCTCCTCTTAGCATGATAAAGAAGATTCAAAGAGAGTGAGATGCCAGCTCCTTTCATTCAGTCAGTAGCTTCAATCATTTCTGGACGTTTTTCAATGGCAAAAATCAATGAATATTGTAAATGCACAAACAGTAATTTCTCCGCATTGCAAGGTGCAATTCTGAAATTTTTTGATTTTTCCTGCTCCTCTTAGCATGATAAAGAAGATTCAAAGAGAGTGAGATGCCAGCTCCTTTCATTCAGTCAGTAGCTTCAATCATTTCTGGTATATGAATAACATGATGTTTTTCAATGGCAAAAATCAATGAATATTGTAAATGCACAAACAGTAATTTCTCCGCATTGCAAGGTGCAATTCTGAAATTTTTTGCTTTTTCCTGCTCATCTTAGCATGATAAAGAAGATTCAAAGAGAGTGAGATGCCAGCTCCTTTCATTCAGTCAGTAGCTTCAAACATTTCTGGTATATGAATAACATGATGTTTTTCAATGGCAAAAATCAATGAATATTGTAAATGCACAAACAGTAATTTCTCCGCATTGCAAGGTGCAATTCTGAAATTTTTTGCTTTTTCCTGCTCCTCTTAGCATGATAAAGAAGATTCAAAGAGAGTGAGATGCCAGCTCCTTTCATTCAGTCAGTAGCTTCAATCATTTCTGGACGTTTTTCAATGGCAAAAATCAATGAATATTGTAAATGCACAAACAGTAATTTCTCCGCATTGCAAGGTGCAATTCTGAAATTTTTTGCTTTTTCCTGCTCCTCTTAGCATGATAAAGAAGATTCAAAGAGAGTGAGATGCCAGCTCCTTTCATTCAGTCAGTAGCTTCAATCATTTCTGGACGTTTTTCAATGGCAAAAATCAATGAATATTGTAAATGCACAAACAGTAATTTCTCCGCATTGCAAGGTGCAATTCTGAAATTTTTTGCTTTTTCCTGCTCCTCTTAGCATGATAAAGAAGATTCAAAGAGAGTGAGATGCCAGCTCCTTTCATTCAGTCAGTAGCTTCAAACATTTCTGGTATATGAATAACGATGTTTTTCAATGGCAAAAATCAATGAATATTGTAAATGCACAAACAGTAATTTCTCAGTATTGCAAGGTGCAATTCTGAAATTTTTTGCTTTTTCCTGCTCCTCTTAGCATGTTAAAGAAGATTCAAAGAGAGTGAGATGCCAGCTCCTTTCATTCAGTCAGTAGCTTCAATCATTTCTGGACGTTTTTCAATGGCAAAAATCAATGAATATTGTAAATGCACAAAGAGTAATTTCTCCGCATTGCAAGGTGCAATTCTGAAATTTTTTGCTTTTTCCTGCTCCTCTTAGCATGATAAAGAAGATTCAAAGAGAGTGAGATGCCAGCTCCTTTCATTCAGTCAGTAGCTTCAAACATTTCTGGTATATGAATAACATGATGTTTTTCAATGGCAAAAATCAATGAATATTGTAAATGCACAAACAGTAATTTCTCCGCATTGCAAGGTGCAATTCTGAAATTTTTTGCTTTTTCCTGCTCCTCTTAGCATGATAAAGAAGATTCAAAGAGAGTGAGATGCCAGCTCCTTTCATTCAGTCAGTAGCTTCAATCATTTCTGGACGTTTTTCAATGGCAAAAATCAATGAATATTGTAAATGCACAAACAGTAATTTCTCCGCATTGCAAGGTGCAATTCTGAAATTTTTTGCTTTTTCCTGCTCCTCTTAGCATGATAAAGAAGATTCAAAGAGAGTGAGATGCCAGCTCCTTTCATTCAGTCAGTAGCTTCAATCATTTCTGGACGTTTTTCAATGGCAAAAATCAATGAATATTGTAAATGCACAAACAGTAATTTCTCCGCATTGCAAGGTGCAATTCTGAAATTTTTTGCTTTTTCCTGCTCCTCTTAGCATGATAAAGAAGATTCAAAGAGAGTGAGATGCCAGCTCCTTTCATTCAGTCAGTAGCTTCAAACATTTCTGGTATATGAATAACGATGTTTTTCAATGGCAAAAATCAATGAATATTGTAAATGCACAAACAGTAATTTCTCAGTATTGCAAGGTGCAATTCTGAAATTTTTTGCTTTTTCCTGCTCCTCTTAGCATGTTAAAGAAGATTCAAAGAGAGTGAGATGCCAGCTCCTTTCATTCAGTCAGTAGCTTCAATCATTTCTGGACGTTTTTCAATGGCAAAAATCAATGAATATTGTAAATGCACAAAGAGTAATTTCTCCGCATTGCAAGGTGCAATTCTGAAATTTTTTGCTTTTTCCTGCTCCTCTTAGCATGATAAAGAAGATTCAAAGAGAGTGAGATGCCAGCTCCTTTCATTCAGTCAGTAGCTTCAAACATTTCTGGTATATGAATAACATGATGTTTTTCAATGGCAAAAATCAATGAATATTGTAAATGCACAAACAGTAATTTCTCCGCATTGCAAGGTGCAATTCTGAAATTTTTTGCTTTTTCCTGCTCCTCTTAGCATGATAAAGAAGATTCAAAGAGAGTGAGATGCCAGCTCCTTTCATTCAGTCAGTAGCTTCAATCATTTCTGGACGTTTTTCAATGGCAAGAATCAATGAATATTGTAAATGCACAAACAGTAATTTCTCCGCATTGCAAGGTGCAATTCTGAAATTTTTTGCTTTTTCCTGCTCCTCTTAGCATGATAAAGAAGATTCAAAGAGAGTGAGATGCCAGCTCCTTTCATTCAGTCAGTAGCTTCAAACATTTCTGGACGTTTTTCAATGGCAAAAATCAATGAATATTGTAAATGCACAAACAGTAATTTCTCCGCATTGCAAGGTGCAATTCTGAAATTTTTTTGCTTTTTCCTGCTCCTCTTAGCATGATAAAGAAGATTCAAAGAGAGTGAGATGCCAGCTCCTTTCATTCAGTCAGTAGCTTCAATCATTTCTGGACGTTTTTCAATGGCAAAAATCAATGAATATTGTAAATGCACAAACAGTAATTTCTCCGCATTGCAAGGTGCAAATCTGAAATTTTTTGCTTTTTCCTGCTCCTCTTAGCATGATAAAGAAGATTCAAAGAGAGTGAGATGCCAGCTCCTTTCATTCAGTCAGTAGCTTCAATCATTTCTGGACGTTTTTCAATGGCAAAAATCAATGAATATTGTAAATGCACAAACAGTAATTTCTCCGCATTGCAAGGTGCAATTCTGAAATTTTTTGCTTTTTCCTGCTCCTCATAGCATGATAAAGAAGATTCAAAGAGAGTGAGATGCCAGCTCCTTTCATTCAGTCAGTAGCTTCAAACATTTCTGGACGTTTTTCAATGGCAAAAATCAATGAATATTGTAAATGCACAAACAGTAATTTCTCCGCATTGCAATGTGCAATTCTGAAATTTTTTTCTTTTTCCTGCTCCTCTTAGCATGATAAAGAAGATTCAAAGAGAGTGAGATGCCAGCTCCTTTCATTCAGTCAGTAGCTTCAAACATTTCTGGTATATGAATAACATGATGTTTTTCAATGGCAAAAATCAATGAATATTGTAAATGCACAAACAGTAATTTCTCCGCATTGCAAGGTGCAATTCTGAAATTTTTTGCTTTTTCCTGCTCCTCTTAGCATGATAAAGAAGATTCAAAGAGAGTGAGATGCCAGCTCCTTTCATTCAGTCAGTAGCTTCAATCATTTCTGGACGTTTTTCAATGGCAAAAATCAATGAATATTGTAAATGCACAAACAGTAATTTCTCCGCATTGCAAGGTGCAATTCTGAAATTTTTTGCTTTTTCCTGCTCCTCTTAGCATGATAAAGAAGATTCAAAGAGAGTGAGATGCCAGCTCCTTTCATTCAGTCAGTAGCTTCAAACATTTCTGGTATATGAATAACATGATGTTTTTCAATGGCAAAAATCAATGAATATTTTAAATGCACAAACAGTAATTTCTCCGCATTGCAAGGTGCAATTCTGAAATTTTTTGCTTTTTCCTGCTCCTCTTAGCATGATAAAGAAGATTCAAAGAGAGTGAGATACCAGCTCCTTTCATTCAGTCAGTAGCTTCAATCATTTCTGGACGTTTTTCAATGGCAAAAATCAATGAATATTGTAAATGCACAAACAGTAATTTCTCCGCATTGCAAGGTGCAATTCTGAAATTTTTTGCTTTTTCCTGCTCCTCTTAGCATGATAAAGAAGATTCAAAGAGAGTGAGATGCCAGCTCCTTTCATTCAGTCAGTAGCTTTAATCATTTCTGGACGTTTTTCAATGGCAAAAATCAATGAATATTGTAAATGCACAGACAGTAATTTCTCCGCATTGGAAGGTGCAATTCTGAAATTTTTTGCTTTTTCCTGCTCCTCTTAGCATGATAAAGAAGATTCAAAGAGAGTGAGATGTCAGCTCCTTTCATTCAGTCAGTAGCTTCAATCATTTCTGGACGTTTTTCAATGGCAAAAATCAATGAATATTGTAAATGCACAAACAGTAATTTCTCCGCATTGCAAGGTGCAATTCTGAAATTTTTTGCTTTTTCCTGCTCCTCTTAGCATGATAAAGAAGATTCAAAGAGAGTGAGATGCCAGCTCCTTTCATTCAGTCAGTAGCTTCAAACATTTCTGGTATATGAATAACATGATGTTTTTCAATGGCAAAAATCAATGAATATTTTAAATGCACAAACAGTAATTTCTCCGCATTGCAAGGTGCAATTCTGAAATTTTTTGCTTTTTCCTGCTCCTCTTAGCATGATAAAGAAGATTCAAAGAGAGTGAGATACCAGCTCCTTTCATTCAGTCAGTAGCTTCAATCATTTCTGGACGTTTTTCAATGGCAAAAATCAATGAATATTGTAAATGCACAAACAGTAATTTCTCCGCATTGCAAGGTGCAATTCTGAAATTTTTTGCTTTTTGTTGCTCCTCTTAGCATGATAAAGAAGATTCAAAGAGAGTGAGATGCCAGCTCCTTTCATTCAGTCAGTAGCTTCAATCATTTCTGGACGTTTTTCAATGGCAAAAATCAATGAATATTGTAAATGCACAGACAGTAATTTTTCCGCATTGGAAGGTGCAATTCTGAAATTTTTTGCTTTTTCCTGCTCCTCTTAGCATGATAAAGAAGATTCAAAGAGAGTGAGATGTCAGCTCCTTTCATTCAGTCAGTAGCTTCAAACATTTCTGGTATATGAATAACATGATGTTTTTCAATGGCAAAAATCAATGAATATTGTAAATGCACAAACAGTAATTTCTCCGCATTGCAAGGTGCAATTCTGAAATTTTTTGCTTTTTCCTGCTCCTCTTAGCATGATAAAGAAGATTCAAAGAGAGTAAGATGCCAGCTCCTTTCATTCAGTCAGTAGCTTCAATCATTTCTGGACGTTTTTCAATGGCAAAAATCAATGAATATTGTAAATGCACAAACAGTAATTTCTCCGCATTGCAAGGTGCAATTCTGAAATTTTTTGCTTTTTCCTGCTCCTCTTAGCATGATAAAGAAGATTCAAAGAGAGTGAGATGCCAGCTCCTTTCATTCAGTCAGTAGCTTCAATCATTTCTGGACGTTTTTCAATGGCAAAAATCAATGAATATTGTAAATGCACAAACAGTAATTTCTCCGCATTGCAAGGTGCAATTCTGAAATTTTTTGCTTTTTCCTGCTCCTCTTAGCATGATAAAGAAGATTCAAAGAGAGTGAGATGCCAGCTCCTTTCATTCAGTCAGTAGCTTCAAACATTTCTGGTATATGAATAACATGATGTTTTTCAATGGCAAAAATCAATGAATATTGTAAATGCACAAACAGTAATTTCTCCGCATTGCAAGGTGCAATTCTGAAATTTTTTGCTTTTTCCTGCTCCTCTTAGCATGATAAAGAAGATTCAAAGAGAGTGAGATGCCAGCTCCTTTCATTCAGTCAGTAGCTTCAATCATTTCTGGACGTTTTTCAATGGCAAAAATCAATGAATATTGTAAATGCACAAACAGTAATTTCTCCGCATTGCAAGGTGCAATTCTGAAATTTTTTGCTTTTTCCTGCTCCTCTTAGCATGATAAAGAAGATTCAAAGAGAGTGAGATGCCAGCTCCTTTCAGTCAGTAGCTTCAATCATTTCTGGACGTTTTTCAATGGCAAAAATCAATGAATATTGTAAATGCACAAACAGTAATTTCTCCGCATTGCAAGGTGCAATTCTGAAATTTTTTGCTTTTTCCTGCTCCTCTTAGCATGATAAAGAAGATTCAAAGAGAGTGAGATGCCAGCTCCTTTCAGTCAGTCAGTAGCTTCAAACATTTCTGGTATATGAATAACATGATGTTTTTCAATGGCAAAAATCAATGAATATTGTAAATGCACAAACAGTAATTTCTCCGCAGTGCAAGGTGCAATTCTGAAATTTTTTGCTTTTTCCTGCTCCTCTTAGCATGATAAAGAAGATTCAAAGAGAGTGAGATGCCAGCTCCTTTCATTCAGTCAGTAGCTTCAATCATTTGTGGACGTTTTTCAATAGCAAAAATCAATGAATATTGTAAATGCACAAACAGTAATTTCTCTGCATTGCAAAGTGCAATTCTGAAATTTTTTGCTTTTTCCTGCTCCTCTTAGCATGATAAAGAAGATTCAAAGAGAGTGAGATGCCAGCTCCTTTCATTCAGTCAGTAGCTTCAAACATTTCTGGTATATGAATAACATGATGTTTTTCAATGGCAAAAATCAATGAATATTGTAAATGCACAAACAGTAATTTCTCCGCATTGCAAGGTGCAATTCTGAAATTTTTTGCTTTTTCCTGCTCCTCTTAGCATGATAAAGAAGATTCAAAGAGAGTGAGATGCCAGCTCCTTTCATTCAGTCAGTAGCTTCAATCATTTCTGGACGTTTTTCAGTGGCAAAAATCAATGAATATTGTAAATGCACAAACAGTAATTTCTCCGCATTGCAAGGTGCAATTCTGAAATTTTTTGCTTTTTCCTGCTCCTCTTAGCATGATAAAGAAGATTCAAAGAGAGTGAGATGCCATCTCCTTTCATTCAGTCAGTAGCTTCAATCATTTCTGGTATATGAATAACATGATGTTTTTCAATGGCAAAAATCAATGAATATTGTAAATGCACAAACAGTAATTTCTCCGCATTGCAAGGTGCAATTCTGAAATTTTTTGCTTTTTCCTGCTCCTCTTAGCATGATAAAGAAGATTCAAAGAGAGTGAGATGCCAGCTCCTTTCATTCAGTCAGTAGCTTCAATCATTTCTGGACGTTTTTCAATGGCAAAAATCAATGAATATTGTAAATGCACAAACAGTAATTTCTCCGCATTGCAAGGTGCAATTCTGAAATTTTTTGCTTTTTCCTGCTCCTCTTAGCATGATAAAGAAGATTCAAAGAGAGTGAGATGCCAGCTCCTTTCATTCAGTCAGTAGCTTCAATCATTTCTGGTATATGAATAACATGATGTTTTTCAATGGCAAAAATCAATGAATATTGTAAATGCACAAACAGTAATTTCTCCGCATTGCAAGGTGCAATTCTGAAATTTTTTGCTTTTTCCTGCTCCTCAGCATGATAAAGAAGATTCAAAGAGAGTGAGATGCCAGCTCCTTTCATTCAGTCAGTAGCTTCAAACATTTCTGGTATATGAATAACATGATGTTTTTCAATGGAAAAATCAATGAATATTGTAAATGCACAAACAGTAATTTCTCCGCATTGCAAGGTGCAATTCTGAAATTTTTTGCTTTTTCCTGCTCCTCTTAGCATGATAAAGAAGATTCAAAGAGAGTGAGATGCCAGCTCCTTTCATTCAGTCAGTAGCTTCAATCATTTCTGGACGTTTTTCAATGGCAAAAATCAATGAATATTGTAAATGCACAAACAGTAATTTCTCCGCATTGCAAGGTGCAATTCTGAAATTTTTTGCTTTTTCCTGCTCCTCTTAGCATGATAAAGAAGATTCAAAGAGAGTGAGATGCCAGCTCCTTTCATTCAGTCAGTAGCTTCAAACATTTCTGGTATATGAATAACGATGTTTTTCAATGGCAAAAATCAATTAATATTGTAAATGCACAAACAGTAATTTCTCAGTATTGCAAGGTGCAATTCTGAAATTTTTTGCTTTTTCCTGCTCCTCTTAGCATGATAAAGAAGATTCAAAGAGAGTGAGATGCCAGCTCCTTTCATTCAGTCAGTAGCTTCAATCATTTCTGGACGTTTTTCAATGGCAAAAATCAATGAATATTGTAAATGCACAAACAGTAATTTCTCCGCATTGCAAGGTGCAATTCTGAAATTTTTTGCTTTTTCCTGCTCCTCTTAGCATGATAAAGAAGATTCAAAGAGAGTGAGATGCCAGCTCCTTTCATTCAGTCAGTAGCTTCAAACATTTCTGGTATATGAATAACATGATGTTTTTCAATGGCAAAAATCAATGAATATTGTAAATGCACAAAAAGTAATTTCTCTGCATTGCAAGGTGCAATTCTGAAATTTTTTGCTTTTTCCTGCTCATCTTAGCATGATAAAGAAGATTCAAAGAGAGTGAGATGCCAGCTCCTTTCATTCAGTCAGTAGCTTCAATCATTTCTGGACGTTTTTCAATGGCAAAAATCAATGAATATTGTACATGCACAAACAGTAATTTCTCCGCATTGCAAGGTGCAATTCTGAAATTTTTTGCTTTTTCCTGCTCCTCTTAGCATGATAAAGAAGATTCAAAGAGAGTGAGATGCCAGCTCCTTTCATTCAGTCAGTAGCTTCAATCATTTCTGGACGTTTTTCAATGGCAAGGATCAATGAATATTGTAAATGCACAAACAGTAATTTCTCCGCATTGCAAGGTGCAATTCTGAAATTTTTTGCTTTTTCCTGCTCCTCTTAGCATGATAAAGAAGATTCAAAGAGAGTGAGATGCCAGCTCCTTTCATTCAGTCAGTAGCTTCAAACATTTCTGGACGTTTTTCAATGGCAAAAATCAATGAATATTGTAAATGCACAAACAGTAATTTCTCCGCATTGCAAGGTGCAATTCTGAAATTTTTTGCTTTTTCCTGCTCCTCTTAGCATGATAAAGAAGATTCAAAGAGAGTGAGATGCCAGCTCCTTTCATTCAGTCAGTAGCTTCAATCATTTCTGGACGTTTTTCAATGGCAAAAATCAATGAATATTGTAAATGCACAAACAGTAATTTCTCCGCATTGCAAGGTGCAATTCTGAAATTTTTTGCTTTTTCCTGCTCCTCTTAGCATGATAAAGAAGATTCAAAGAGAGTGAGATGCCAGCTCCTTTCATTCAGTCAGTAGCTTCAATCATTTCTGGTATATGAATAACATGATGTTTTTCAATGGCAAAAATCAATGAATATTGTAAATGCACAAACAGTAATTTCTCCGCATTGCAAGGTGCAATTCTGAAATTTTTTGCTTTTTAGTACTCCTCTTAGCATGATAAAGAAGATTCAAAGAGAGTGAGATGCCAGCTCCTTTCATTCAGTCAGTAGCTTCAAACATTTCTGGTATATGAATAACATGATGTTTTTCAATGGCAAAAATCAATGAATATTGTAAATGCACAAACAGTAATTTCTCCGCATTGCAAGGTGCAATTCTGAAATTTTTTGCTTTTTCCTGCTCCTCTTAGCATGATAAAGAAGATTCAAAGAGAGTGAGATGCCAGCTCCTTTCATTCAGTCAGTAGCTTCAATCATTTCTGGACGTTTTTCAATGGCAAAAATCAATGAATATTGTAAATGCACAAACAGTAATTTCTCCGCATTGCAAGGTGCAATTCTGAAATTTTTTGATTTTTCCTGCTCCTCTTAGCATGATAAAGAAGATTCAAAGAGAGTGAGATGCCAGCTCCTTTCATTCAGTCAGTAGCTTCAATCATTTCTGGTATATGAATAACATGATGTTTTTCAATGGCAAAAATCAATGAATATTGTAAATGCACAAACAGTAATTTCTCCGCATTGCAAGGTGCAATTCTGAAATTTTTTGCTTTTTCCTGCTCATCTTAGCATGATAAAGAAGATTCAAAGAGAGTGAGATGCCAGCTCCTTTCATTCAGTCAGTAGCTTCAAACATTTCTGGTATATGAATAACATGATGTTTTTCAATGGCAAAAATCAATGAATATTGTAAATGCACAAACAGTAATTTCTCCGCATTGCAAGGTGCAATTCTGAAATTTTTTGCTTTTTCCTGCTCCTCTTAGCATGATAAAGAAGATTCAAAGAGAGTGAGATGCCAGCTCCTTTCATTCAGTCAGTAGCTTCAATCATTTCTGGACGTTTTTCAATGGCAAAAATCAATGAATATTGTAAATGCACAAACAGTAATTTCTCCGCATTGCAAGGTGCAATTCTGAAATTTTTTGCTTTTTCCTGCTCCTCTTAGCATGATAAAGAAGATTCAAAGAGAGTGAGATGCCAGCTCCTTTCATTCAGTCAGTAGCTTCAATCATTTCTGGACGTTTTTCAATGGCAAAAATCAATGAATATTGTAAATGCACAAACAGTAATTTCTCCGCATTGCAAGGTGCAATTCTGAAATTTTTTGCTTTTTCCTGCTCCTCTTAGCATGATAAAGAAGATTCAAAGAGAGTGAGATGCCAGCTCCTTTCATTCAGTCAGTAGCTTCAAACATTTCTGGTATATGAATAACGATGTTTTTCAATGGCAAAAATCAATGAATATTGTAAATGCACAAACAGTAATTTCTCAGTATTGCAAGGTGCAATTCTGAAATTTTTTGCTTTTTCCTGCTCCTCTTAGCATGTTAAAGAAGATTCAAAGAGAGTGAGATGCCAGCTCCTTTCATTCAGTCAGTAGCTTCAATCATTTCTGGACGTTTTTCAATGGCAAAAATCAATGAATATTGTAAATGCACAAAGAGTAATTTCTCCGCATTGCAAGGTGCAATTCTGAAATTTTTTGCTTTTTCCTGCTCCTCTTAGCATGATAAAGAAGATTCAAAGAGAGTGAGATGCCAGCTCCTTTCATTCAGTCAGTAGCTTCAAACATTTCTGGTATATGAATAACATGATGTTTTTCAATGGCAAAAATCAATGAATATTGTAAATGCACAAACAGTAATTTCTCCGCATTGCAAGGTGCAATTCTGAAATTTTTTGCTTTTTCCTGCTCCTCTTAGCATGATAAAGAAGATTCAAAGAGAGTGAGATGCCAGCTCCTTTCATTCAGTCAGTAGCTTCAATCATTTCTGGACGTTTTTCAATGGCAAGAATCAATGAATATTGTAAATGCACAAACAGTAATTTCTCCGCATTGCAAGGTGCAATTCTGAAATTTTTTGCTTTTTCCTGCTCCTCTTAGCATGATAAAGAAGATTCAAAGAGAGTGAGATGCCAGCTCCTTTCATTCAGTCAGTAGCTTCAAACATTTCTGGACGTTTTTCAATGGCAAAAATCAATGAATATTGTAAATGCACAAACAGTAATTTCTCCGCATTGCAAGGTGCAATTCTGAAATTTTTTTGCTTTTTCCTGCTCCTCTTAGCATGATAAAGAAGATTCAAAGAGAGTGAGATGCCAGCTCCTTTCATTCAGTCAGTAGCTTCAATCATTTCTGGACGTTTTTCAATGGCAAAAATCAATGAATATTGTAAATGCACAAACAGTAATTTCTCCGCATTGCAAGGTGCAATTCTGAAATTTTTTGCTTTTTCCTGCTCCTCTTAGCATGATAAAGAAGATTCAAAGAGAGTGAGATGCCAGCTCCTTTCATTCAGTCAGTAGCTTCAATCATTTCTGGTATATGAATAACATGATGTTTTTCAATGGCAAAAATCAATGAATATTGTAAATGCACAAACAGTAATTTCTCCGCATTGCAAGGTGCAATTCTGAAATTTTTTGCTTTTTCCTGCTCCTCTTAGCATGATAAAGAAGATTCAAAGAGAGTGAGATGCCAGCTCCTTTCATTCAGTCAGTAGCTTCAATCATTTCTGGTATATGAATAATATGATGTTTTTCAATGGCAAAAATCAATGAATATTGTAAATGCACAAACAGTAATTTCTCCGCATTGCAAGGTGCAATTCTGAAATTTTTTGCTTTTTAGTACTCCTCTTAGCATGATAAAGAAGATTCAAAGAGAGTGAGATGCCAGCTCCTTTCATTCAGTCAGTAGCTTCAAACATTTCTGGTATATGAATAACATGATGTTTTTCAATGGCAAAAATCAATGAATATTGTAAATGCACAAACAGTAATTTCTCCGCATTGCAAGGTGCAATTCTGAAATTTTTTGCTTTTTCCTGCTCCTCTTAGCATGATAAAGAAGATTCAAAGAGAGTGAGATGCCAGCTCCTTTCATTCAGTCAGTAGCTTCAATCATTTCTGGACGTTTTTCAATGGCAAAAATCAATGAATATTGTAAATGCACAAACAGTAATTTCTCCGCATTGCAAGGTGCAATTCTGAAATTTTTTGCTTTTTCCTGCTCCTCATAGCATGATAAAGAAGATTCAAAGAGAGTGAGATGCCAGGTCCTTTCATTCAGTCAGTAGCTTCAATCATTTCTGGTATATGAATAACATGATGTTTTTCAATGGCAAAAATCAATGAATATTGTAAATGCACAAACAGTAATTTCTCAGCATTGCAAGGTGCAATTCTGAAATTTTTTGCTTTTTCCTGCTCCTCTTAGCATGATAAAGAAGATTCAAAGAGAGTGAGATGCCAGCTCCTTTCATTCAGTCAGTAGCTTCAAACATTTCTGGTATATGAATAACATGATGTTTTTCAATGGCAAAAATCAATGAATATTGTAAATGCACAAACAGTAATTTCTCCGCATTGCAAGGTGCAATTCTGAAATTTTTTGCTTTTTCCTGCTCCTCTTAGCATGATAAAGAAGATTCAAAGAGAGTGAGATGCCAGCTCCTTTCATTCAGTCAGTAGCTTCAATCATTTCTGGACGTTTTTCAATGGCAAAAATCAATGAATATTGTAAATGCACAAACAGTAATTTCTCCGCATTGCAAGGTGCAAATCTGAAATTTTTTGCTTTTTCCTGCTCCTCTTAGCATGATAAAGAAGATTCAAAGAGAGTGAGATGCCAGCTCCTTTCATTCAGTCAGTAGCTTCAATCATTTCTGGACGTTTTTCAATGGCAAAAATCAATGAATATTGTAAATGCACAAACAGTAATTTCTCCGCATTGCAAGGTGCAATTCTGAAATTTTTTGCTTTTTCCTGCTCCTCATAGCATGATAAAGAAGATTCAAAGAGAGTGAGATGCCAGCTCCTTTCATTCAGTCAGTAGCTTCAAACATTTCTGGACGTTTTTCAATGGCAAAAATCAATGAATATTGTAAATGCACAAACAGTAATTTCTCCGCATTGCAATGTGCAATTCTGAAATTTTTTTCTTTTTCCTGCTCCTCTTAGCATGATAAAGAAGATTCAAAGAGAGTGAGATGCCAGCTCCTTTCATTCAGTCAGTAGCTTCAAACATTTCTGGTATATGAATAACATGATGTTTTTCAATGGCAAAAATCAATGAATATTGTAAATGCACAAACAGTAATTTCTCCGCATTGCAAGGTGCAATTCTGAAATTTTTTGCTTTTTCCTGCTCCTCTTAGCATGATAAAGAAGATTCAAAGAGAGTGAGATGCCAGCTCCTTTCATTCAGTCAGTAGCTTCAATCATTTCTGGACGTTTTTCAATGGCAAAAATCAATGAATATTGTAAATGCACAAACAGTAATTTCTCCGCATTGCAAGGTGCAATTCTGAAATTTTTTGCTTTTTCCTGCTCCTCTTAGCATGATAAAGAAGATTCAAAGAGAGTGAGATGCCAGCTCCTTTCATTCAGTCAGTAGCTTCAATCATTTCTGGTATATGAATAACATGATGTTTTTCAATGGCAAAAATCAATGAATATTGTAAATGCACAAACAGTAATTTCTCCGCATTGCAAGGTGCAATTCTGAAATTTTTTGCTTTTTCCTGCTCCTCTTAGCATGATAAAGAAGATTCAAAGAGAGTGAGATGCCAGCTCCTTTCATTCAGTCAGTAGCTTCAATCATTTCTGGACGTTTTTCAATGGCAAAAATCAATGAATATTGTAAATGCACAAACAGTAATTTCTCCGCATTGCAAGGTGCAATTCTGAAATTTTTTGCTTTTTCCTGCTCCTCTTAGCATGATAAAGAAGATTCAAAGAGAGTGAGATGCCAGCTCCTTTCATTCAGTCAGTAGCTTCAATCATTTCTGGTATATGAATAACATGATGTTTTTCAATGGCAATAATCAATGAATATTGTAAATGCACAAACAGTAATTTCTCCGCATTGCAAGGTGCAATTCTGAAATTTTTTGCCTTTTCCTGCTCCTCTTAGCATGATAAAGAAGATTCAAAGAGAGTGAGATGCCAGCTCCTTTCATTCAGTCAGTAGCTTCAAACATTTCTGGTATATGAATAACATGATGTTTTTCAATGGCAAAAATCAATGAATATTGTAAATGTACAAACAGTAATTTCTCCGCATTGCAAGGTGCAATTCTGAAATTTTTTGCTTTTTCCTGCTCCTCTTAGCATGATAAAGAAGATTCAAAGAGAGTGAGATGCCAGCTCCTTTCATTCAGTCAGTAGCTTCAATCATTTCTGGACGTTTTTCAATGGCAAAAATCAATGAATATTGTAAATGCACAAACAGTAATTTCTCCGCATTGCAAGGTGCAATTCTGAAATTTTTTGCTTTTTCCTGCTCCTCTTAGCATGATAAAGAAGATTCAAAGAGAGTGAGATGCCAGCTCCTTTCATTCAGTCAGTAGCTTCAATCATTTCTGGACGTTTTTCAATGGCAAAAATCAATGAATATTGTAAATGCACAAACAGTAATTTCTCCGCATTGCAAGGTGCAATTCTGAAATTTTTTGCTTTTTCCTGCTCCTCTTAGCATGATAAAGAAGATTCAAAGAGAGTGAGATGCCAGCTCCTTTCATTCAGTCAGTAGCTTCAAACATTTCTGGTATATGAATAACGATGTTTTTCAATGGCAAAAATCAATGAATATTGTAAATGCACAAACAGTAATTTCTCAGTATTGCAAGGTGCAATTCTGAAATTTTTTACTTTTTCCTGCTCCTCTTAGCATGATAAAGAAGATTCAAAGAGAGTGAGATGCCAGCTCCTTTCATTCAGTCAGTAGCTTCAATCATTTCTGGACGTTTTTCAATGGCAAAAAATCAATGAATATTGTAAATGCACAAACAGTAATTTCTCCGCATTGCAAGGTGCAATTCTGAAATTTTTTGCTTTTTCCTGCTCCTCATAGCATGATAAAGAAGATTCAAAGAGAGTGAGATGACAGCTCCTTTCATTCAGTCAGTAGCTTCAAACATTTCTGGACGTTTTTCAATGGCAAAAATCAATGAATATTGTAAATGCACAAACAGTAATTTCTCCGCATTGCAATGTGCAATTCTGAAATTTTTTTCTTTTTCCTGCTCCTCTTAGCATGATAAAGAAGATTCAAAGAGAGTGAGATGCCAGCTCCTTTCATTCAGTCAGTAGCTTCAAACATTTCTGGTATATGAATAACATGATGTTTTTCAATGGCAAAAATCAATGAATATTGTAAATGCACAAACAGTAATTTCTCCGCATTGCAAGGTGCAATTCTGAAATTTTTTGCTTTTTCCTGCTCCTCTTAGCATGATAAAGAAGATTCAAAGAGAGTGAGATGCCAGCTCCTTTCATTCAGTCAGTAGCTTCAATCATTTCTGGACGTTTTTCAATGGCAAAAATCAATGAATATTGTAAATGCACAAACAGTAATTTCTCCGCATTGCAAGGTGCAATTCTGAAATTTTTTGCTTTTTCCTGCTCCTCTTAGCATGATAAAGAAGATTCAAAGAGAGTGAGATGCCAGCTCCTTTCATTCAGTCAGTAGCTTCAATCATTTCTGGTATATGAATAACATGATGTTTTTCAATGGCAAAAATCAATGAATATTGTAAATGCACAAACAGTAATTTCTCCGCATTGCAAGGTGCAATTCTGAAATTTTTTGCTTTTTCCTGCTCCTCTTAGCATGATAAAGAAGATTCAAAGAGAGTGAGATGCCAGCTCCTTTCATTCAGTCAGTAGCTTCAATCATTTCTGGACGTTTTTCAATGGCAAAAATCAATGAATATTGTAAATGCACAAACAGTAATTTCTCCGCATTGCAAGGTGCAATTCTGAAATTTTTTGCTTTTTCCTGCTCCTCTTAGCATGATAAAGAAGATTCAAAGAGAGTGAGATGCCAGCTCCTTTCATTCAGTCAGTAGCTTCAATCATTTCTGGTATATGAATAACATGATGTTTTTCAATGGCAATAATCAATGAATATTGTAAATGCACAAACAGTAATTTCTCCGCATTGCAAGGTGCAATTCTGAAATTTTTTGCCTTTTCCTGCTCCTCTTAGCATGATAAAGAAGATTCAAAGAGAGTGAGATGCCAGCTCCTTTCATTCAGTCAGTAGCTTCAAACATTTCTGGTATATGAATAACATGATGTTTTTCAATGGCAAAAATCAATGAATATTGTAAATGTACAAACAGTAATTTCTCCGCATTGCAAGGTGCAATTCTGAAATTTTTTGCTTTTTCCTGCTCCTCTTAGCATGATAAAGAAGATTCAAAGAGAGTGAGATGCCAGCTCCTTTCATTCAGTCAGTAGCTTCAATCATTTCTGGACGTTTTTCAATGGCAAAAATCAATGAATATTGTAAATGCACAAACAGTAATTTCTCCGCATTGCAAGGTGCAATTCTGAAATTTTTTGCTTTTTCCTGCTCCTCTTAGCATGATAAAGAAGATTCAAAGAGAGTGAGATGCCAGCTCCTTTCATTCAGTCAGTAGCTTCAATCATTTCTGGACGTTTTTCAATGGCAAAAATCAATGAATATTGTAAATGCACAAACAGTAATTTCTCCGCATTGCAAGGTGCAATTCTGAAATTTTTTGCTTTTTCCTGCTCCTCTTAGCATGATAAAGAAGATTCAAAGAGAGTGAGATGCCAGCTCCTTTCATTCAGTCAGTAGCTTCAAACATTTCTGGTATATGAATAACGATGTTTTTCAATGGCAAAAATCAATGAATATTGTAAATGCACAAACAGTAATTTCTCAGTATTGCAAGGTGCAATTCTGAAATTTTTTACTTTTTCCTGCTCCTCTTAGCATGATAAAGAAGATTCAAAGAGAGTGAGATGCCAGCTCCTTTCATTCAGTCAGTAGCTTCAATCATTTCTGGACGTTTTTCAATGGCAAAAATCAATGAATATTGTAAATGCACAAAGAGTAATTTCTCCGCATTGCAAGGTGCAATTCTGAAATTTTTTGCTTTTTCCTGCTCCTCTTAGCATGATAAAGAAGATTCAAAGAGAGTGAGATGCCAGCTCCTTTCATTCAGTCAGTAGCTTCAAACATTTCTGGTATATGAATAACATGATGTTTTTCAATGGCAAAAATCAATGAATATTGTAAATGCACAAACAGTAATTTCTCTGCATTGCAAGGTGCAATTCTGAAATTTTTTGCTTTTTCCTGCTCCTCTTAGCATGATAAAGAAGATTCAAAGAGAGTGAGATGCCAGCTCCTTTCATTCAGTCAGTAGCTTCAATCATTTCTGGACGTTTTTCAATGGCAAAAATCAATGAATATTGTAAATGCACAAACAGTAATTTCTCCGCATTGCAAGGTGCAATTCTGAAATTTTTTGCTTTTTCCTGCTCCTCTTAGCATTATAAAGAAGAATCAAAGAGAGTGAGATGCCAGCTCCTTTCATTCAGTCAGTAGCTTCAATCATTTCTGGACGTTTTTTAATGGCAAAAATCAATGAATATTGTAAATGCACAAACAGTAATTTCTCCGCATTGCAAGGTGCAATTCTGAAATTTTTTGCTTTTTCCTGCTCCTCTTAGCATGATAAAGAAGATTCAAAGAGAGTGAGATGCCAGCTCCTTTCATTCAGTCAGTAGCTTCAAACATTTCTGGACGTTTTTCAATGGCAAAAATCAATGAATATTGTAAATGCACAAACAGTAATTTCTCCGCATTGCAAGGTGCAATTCTGAAATTTTTTGCTTTTTCCTGCTCCTCTTAGCATGATAAAGAAGATTCAAAGAGAGTGAGATGCCAGCTCCTTTCATTCAGTCAGTAGCTTCAATCATTTCTGGTATATGAATAACATGATGTTTTTCAATGGCAAAAATCAATGAATATTGTAAATGCACAAACAGTAATTTCTCCGCATTGCAAGGTGCAATTCTGAAATTTTTTGCTTTTTAGTACTCCTCTTAGCATGATAAGGAAGATTCAAAGAGAGTGAGATGCCAGCTCCTTTCATTCAGTCAGTAGCTTCAAACATTTCTGGTATATGAATAACATGATGTTTTTCAATGGCAAAAATCAATGAATATTGTAAATGCACAAACAGTAATTTCTCCGCATTGCAAGGTGCAATTCTGAAATTTTTTGCTTTTTCCTGCTCCTCTTAGCATGATAAAGAAGATTCAAAGAGAGTGAGATGCCAGCTCCTTTCATTCAGTCAGTAGCTTCAATCATTTCTGGACGTTTTTCAATGGCAAAAATCAATGAATATTGTAAATGCACAAACAGTAATTTCTCCGCATTGCAAGGTGCAATTCTGAAATTTTTTGCTTTTTCCTGCTCCTCATAGCATGATAAAGAAGATTCAAAGAGAGTGAGATGCCAGGTCCTTTCATTCAGTCAGTAGCTTCAATCATTTCTGGTATATGAATAACATGATGTTTTTCAATGGCAAAAATCAATGAATATTGTAAATGCACAAATAGTAATTTCTCCGCATTGCAAGGTGCAATTCTGAAATTTTTTGCTTTTTCCTGCTCCTCTTAGCATGATAAAGAAGATTCAAAGAGAGTGAGATGCCAGCTCCTTTCATTCAGTCAGTAGTTTCAAACATTTCTGGTATATGAATAACATGATGTTTTTCAATGGCAAAAATCAATGAATATTGTAAATGCACAAACAGTAATTTCTCCGCATTGCAAGGTGCAATTCTGAAATTTTTTGCTTTTTCCTGCTCCTCTTAGCATGATAAAGAAGATTCAAAGAGAGTGAGATGCCAGCTCCTTTCATTCAGTCAGTAGCTTCAATCATTTCTGGACGTTTTTCAATGGCAAAAATCAATGAATATTGTAAATGCACAAACAGTAATTTCTCCGCATTGCAAGGTGCAAATCTGAAATTTTTTGCTTTTTCCTGCTCCTCTTAGCATGATAAAGAAGATTCAAAGAGAGTGAGATGCCAGCTCCTTTCATTCAGTCAGTAGCTTCAATCATTTCTGGACATTTTTCAATGGCAAAAATCAATGAATATTGTAAATGCACAAACAGTAATTTCTCCGCATTGCAAGGTGCAATTCTGAAATTTTTTGCTTTTTCCTGCTCCTCATAGCATGATAAAGAAGATTCAAAGAGAGTGAGATGCCAGCTCCTTTCATTCAGTCAGTAGCTTCAAACATTTCTGGACGTTTTTCAATGGCAAAAATCAATGAATATTGTAAATGCACAAACAGTAATTTCTCCGCATTGCAATGTGCAATTCTGAAATTTTTTTCTTTTTCCTGCTCCTCTTAGCATGATAAAGAAGATTCAAAGAGAGTGAGATGCCAGCTCCTTTCATTCAGTCAGTAGCTTCAAACATTTCTGGTATATGAATAACATGATGTTTTTCAATGGCAAAAATCAATGAATATTGTAAATGCACAAACAGTAATTTCTCCGCATTGCAAGGTGCAATTCTGAAATTTTTTGCTTTTTCCTGCTCCTCTTAGCATGATAAAGAAGATTCAAAGAGAGTGAGATGCCAGCTCCTTTCATTCAGTCAGTAGCTTCAATCATTTCTGGACGTTTTTCAATGGCAAAAATCAATGAATATTGTAAATGCACAAACAGTAATTTCTCCGCATTGCAAGGTGCAATTCTGAAATTTTTTGCTTTTTCCTGCTCCTCTTAGCATGATAAAGAAGATTCAAAGAGAGTGAGATGCCAGCTCCTTTCATTCAGTCAGTAGCTTCAATCATTTCTGGTATATGAATAACATGATGTTTTTCAATGGCAAAAATCAATGAATATTGTAAATGCACAAACAGTAATTTCTCCGCATTGCAAGGTGCAATTCTGAAATTTTTTGCTTTTTCCTGCTCCTCTTAGCATGATAAAGAAGATTCAAAGAGAGTGAGATGCCAGCTCCTTTCATTCAGTCAGTAGCTTCAATCATTTCTGGACGTTTTTCAATGGCAAAAATCAATGAATATTGTAAATGCACAAACAGTAACTTCTCCGCATTGCAAGGTGCAATTCTGAAAATTTTTGCTTTTTCCTGCTCCTCTTAGCATGATAAAGAAGATTCAAAGAGAGTGAGATGCCAGCTCCTTTCATTCAGTCAGTAGCTTCAATCATTTCTGGTATATGAATAACATGATGTTTTTCAATGGCAATAATCAATGAATATTGTAAATGCACAAACAGTAATTTCTCCGCATTGCAAGGTGCAATTCTGAAATTTTTTGCCTTTTCCTGCTCCTCTTAGCATGATAAAGAAGATTCAAAGAGAGTGAGATGCCAGCTCCTTTCATTCAGTCAGTAGCTTCAAACATTTCTGGTATATGAATAACATGATGTTTTTCAATGGCAAAAATCAATGAATATTGTAAATGTACAAACAGTAATTTCTCCGCATTGCAAGGTGCAATTCTGAAATTTTTTGCTTTTTCCTGCTCCTCTTAGCATGATAAAGAAGATTCAAAGAGAGTGAGATGCCAGCTCCTTTCATTCAGTCAGTAGCTTCAATCATTTCTGGACGTTTTTCAATGGCAAAAATCAATGAATATTGTAAATGCACAAACAGTAATTTCTCCGCATTGCAAGGTGCAATTCTGAAATTTTTTGCTTTTTCCTGCTCCTCTTAGCATGATAAAGAAGATTCAAAGAGAGTGAGATGCCAGCTCCTTTCATTCAGTGAGTAGCTTCAAACATTTCTGGTATATGAATAACGATGTTTTTCAATGGCAAAAATCAATGAATATTGTAAATGCACAAACAGTAATTTCTCAGTATTGCAAAGTGCAATTCTGAAATTTTTTACTTTTTCCTGCTCCTCTTAGCATGATAAAGAAGATTCAAAGAGAGTGAGATGCCAGCTCCTTTCATTCAGTCAGTAGCTTCAATCATTTCTGGACGTTTTTCAATGGCAAAAATCAATGAATATTGTAAATGCACAAAGAGTAATTTCTCCGCATTGCAAGGTGCAATTCTGAAATTTTTTGCTTTTTCCTGCTCCTCTTAGCATGATAAAGAAGATTCAAAGAGAGTGAGATGCCAGCTCCTTTCATTCAGTCAGTAGCTTCAAACATTTCTGGTATATGAATAACATGATGTTTTTCAATGGCAAAAATCAATGAATATTGTAAATGCACAAACAGTAATTTCTCTGCATTGCAAGGTGCAATTCTGAAATTTTTTGCTTTTTCCTGCTCCTCTTAGCATGATAAAGAAGATTCAAAGAGAGTGAGATGCCAGCTCCTTTCATTCAGTCAGTAGCTTCAATCATTTCTGGACGTTTTTCAATGGCAAAAATCAATGAATATTGTAAATGCACAAACAGTAATTTCTCCGCATTGCAAGGTGCAATTCTGAAATTTTTTGCTTTTTCCTGCTCCTCTTAGCATGATAAAGAAGAATCAAAGAGAGTGAGATGCCAGCTCCTTTCATTCAGTCAGTAGCTTCAATCATTTCTGGACGTTTTTTAATGGCAAAAATCAATGAATATTGTAAATGCACAAACAGTAATTTCTCCGCATTGCAAGGTGCAATTCTGAAATTTTTTGCTTTTTCCTGCTCCTCTTAGCATGATAAAGAAGATTCAAAGAGAGTGAGATGCCAGCTCCTTTCATTCAGTCAGTAGCTTCAAACATTTCTGGACGTTTTTCAATGGCAAAAATCAATGAATATTGTAAATGCACAAACAGTAATTTCTCCGCATTGCAAGGTGCAATTCGGAAATTTTTTGCTTTTTCCTGCTCCTCTTAGCATGATAAAGAAGATTCAAAGAGAGTGAGATGCCAGCTCCTTTCATTCAGTCAGTAGCTTCAAACATTTCTGGTATATGAATAACATGATGTTTTTCAATGGCAAAAATCAATGAATATTGTAAATGCACAAACAGTAATTTCTCCGCATTGCAATGTGCAATTCTGAAATTTTTTGCTTTTTACTGCTCCTCTTAGCATGATAAAGAAGATTCAAAGAGAGTGAGATGCCAGCTCCTTTCATTCAGTCAGTAGCTTCAATCATTTCTGGACGTTTTTCAATGGCAAAAATCAATGAATATTGTAAATGCACAAACAGTAATTTCGCCCCATTGCAAGGTGCAATTCTGAAATTTTTTGCTTTTTCCTGCTCCTCTTAGCATGATAAAGAAGATTCAAAGAGAGTGAGATGCCAGCTCCTTTCATTCAGTCAGTAGCTTCAATCATTTCTTGACGTTTTTCAATGGAAAAATCAATGAATATTGTAAATGCACAAACAGTAATTTCTCCGCATTGCAAGGTGCAATTCTGAAATTTTTTGCTTTTTCCTGCTCCTCTTAGCATGATAAAGAAGATTCAAAGAGAGTGAGATGCCAGCTCCTTTCATTCAGTCAGTAGCTTCAATCATTTCTGGATGTTTTTCAATGGCAAAAATCAATGAATATTGTAAATGCACAAACAGTAATTTCTCCGCATTGCAAGGTGCAATTCTGAAATTTTTTGCTTTTTCCTGCTCCTCTTAGCATGATAAAGAAGATTCAAAGAGAGTGAGATGCCAGCTCCTTTCATTCAGTCAGTAACTTCAATCATTTCTGGACGTTTTTCAATGGCAAAAATCAATGAATATTGTAAATGCACAAACAGTAATTTCTCCGCAGTGCAAGGTGCAATTCTGAAATTTTTTGCTTTTTCCTGCTCCTCTTAGCATGATAAAGAAGATTCAAAGAGAGTGAGATGCCAGCTCCTTTCATTCAGTCAGTAGCTTCAATCATTTGTGGACGTTTTTCAATAGCAAAAATCAATGAATATTGTAAATGCACAAACAGTAATTTCTCTGCATTGCAAAGTGCAATTCTGAAATTTTTTGCTTTTTCCTGCTCCTCTTAGCATGATAAAGAAGATTCAAAGAGAGTGAGATGCCAGCTCCTTTCATTCAGTCAGTAGCTTCAAACATTTCTGGTATATGAATAACATGATGTTTTTCAATGGCAAAAATCAATGAATATTGTAAATGCACAAACAGTAATTTCTCCGCATTGCAAGGTGCAATTCTGAAATTTTTTGCTTTTTCCTGCTCCTCTTAGCATGATAAAGAAGATTCAAAGAGAGTGAGATGCCAGCTCCTTTCATTCAGTCAGTAGCTTCAATCATTTCTGGACGTTTTTCAATGGCAAAAATCAATGAATATTGTAAATGCACAAACAGTAATTTCTCCGCATTGCAAGGTGCAATTCTGAAGTTTTTTGCTTTTTCCTGCTCCTCTTAGCATGATAAAGAAGATTCAAAGAGAGTGAGATGCCATCTCCTTTCATTCAGTCAGTAGCTTCAATCATTTCTGGTATATGAATAACATGATGTTTTTCAATGGCAAAAATCAATGAATATTGTAAATGCACAAACAGTAATTTCTCCGCATTGCAAGGTGCAATTCTGAAATTTTTTGCTTTTTCCTGCTCCTCTTAGCATGATAAAGAAGATTCAAAGAGAGTGAGATGCCAGCTCCTTTCATTCAGTCAGTAGCTTCAATCATTTCTGGACGTTTTTCAATGGCAAAAATCAATGAATATTGTAAATGCACAAACAGTAATTTCTCCGCATTGCAAGGTGCAATTCTGAAATTTTTTGCTTTTTCCTGCTCCTCTTAGCATGATAAAGAAGATTCAAAGAGAGTGAGATGCCAGCTCCTTTCATTCAGTCAGTAGCTTCAATCATTTCTGGTATATGAATAACATGATGTTTTTCAATGGCAAAAATCAATGAATATTGTAAATGCACAAACAGTAATTTCTCCGCATTGCAAGGTGCAATTCTGAAATTTTTTGCTTTTTCCTGCTCCTCTTAGCATGATAAAGAAGATTCAAAGACAGTGAGATGCCAGCTCCTTTCATTCAGTCAGTAGCTTCAAACATTTCTGGTATATGAATAACATGATGTTTTTCAATGGCAAAAATCAATGAATATTGTAAATGCACAAACAGTAATTTCTCCGCATTGCAAGGTGCAATTCTGAAATTTTTTGCTTTTTCCTGCTCCTCTTAGCATGATAAAGAAGATTCAAAGAGAGTGAGATGCCAGCTCCTTTCATTCAGTCAGTAGCTTCAAACATTTCTGGTATATGAATAACATGATGTTTTTCAATGGCAAAAATCAATGAATATTTTAAATGCACAAACAGTAATTTCTCCGCATTGCAAGGTGCAATTCTGAAATTTTTTGCTTTTTCCTGCTCCTCTTAGCATGATAAAGAAGATTCAAAGAGAGTGAGATGCCAGCTCCTTTCATTCAGTCAGTAGCTTCAAACATTTCTGGTATATGAATAACATGATGTTTTTCAATGGCAAAAATCAATGAATATTTTAAATGCACAAACAGTAATTTCTCCGCATTGCAAGGTGCAATTCTGAAATTTTTTGCTTTTTCCTGCTCCTCTTAGCATGATAAAGAAGATTCAAAGAGAGTGAGATACCAGCTCCTTTCATTCAGTCAGTAGCTTCAATCATTTCTGGACGTTTTTCAATGGCAAAAATCAATGAATATTGTAAATGCACAAACAGTAATTTCTCCGCATTGCAAGGTGCAATTCTGAAATTTTTTGCTTTTTCCTGCTCCTCTTAGCATGATAAAGAAGATTCAAAGAGAGTGAGATGCCAGCTCCTTTCATTCAGTCAGTAGCTTTAATCATTTCTGGACGTTTTTCAATGGCAAAAATCAATGAATATTGTAAATGCACAGACAGTAATTTCTCCGCATTGGAAGGTGCAATTCTGAAATTTTTTGCTTTTTCCTGCTCCTCTTAGCATGATAAAGAAGATTCAAAGAGAGTGAGATGTCAGCTCCTTTCATTCAGTCAGTAGCTTCAATCATTTCTGGACGTTTTTCAATGGCAAAAATCAATGAATATTGTAAATGCACAAACAGTAATTTCTCCGCATTGCAAGGTGCAATTCTGAAATTTTTTGCTTTTTCCTGCTCCTCTTAGCATGATAAAGAAGATTCAAAGAGAGTGAGATGCCAGCTCCTTTCATTCAGTCAGTAGCTTCAAACATTTCTGGTATATGAATAACATGATGTTTTTCAATGGCAAAAATCAATGAATATTTTAAATGCACAAACAGTAATTTCTCCGCATTGCAAGGTGCAATTCTGAAATTTTTTGCTTTTTCCTGCTCCTCTTAGCATGATAAAGAAGATTCAAAGAGAGTGAGATACCAGCTCCTTTCATTCAGTCAGTAGCTTCAATCATTTCTGGACGTTTTTCAATGGCAAAAATCAATGAATATTGTAAATGCACAAACAGTAATTTCTCCGCATTGCAAGGTGCAATTCTGAAATTTTTTGCCTTTTGTTGCTCCTCTTAGCATGATAAAGAAGATTCAAAGAGAGTGAGATGCCAGCTCCTTTCATTCAGTCAGTAGCTTCAATCATTTCTGGACGTTTTTCAATGGCAAAAATCAATGAATATTGTAAATGCACAGACAGTAATTTTTCCGCATTGGAAGGTGCAATTCTGAAATTTTTTGCTTTTTCCTGCTCCTCTTAGCATGATAAAGAAGATTCAAAGAGAGTGAGATGTCAGCTCCTTTCATTCAGTCAGTAGCTTCAAACATTTCTGGTATATGAATAACATGATGTTTTTCAATGGCAAAAATCAATGAATATTGTAAATGCACAAACAGTAATTTCTCCGCATTGCAAGGTGCAATTCTGAAATTTTTTGCTTTTTCCTGCTCCTCTTAGCATGATAAAGAAGATTCAAAGAGAGTAAGATGCCAGCTCCTTTCATTCAGTCAGTAGCTTCAATCATTTCTGGACGTTTTTCAATGGCAAAAATCAATGAATATTGTAAATGCACAAACAGTAATTTCTCCGCATTGCAAGGTGCAATTCTGAAATTTTTTGCTTTTTCCTGCTCCTCTTAGCATGATAAAGAAGATTCAAAGAGAGTGAGATGCCAGCTCCTTTCATTCAGTCAGTAGCTTCAATCATTTCTGGACGTTTTTCAATGGCAAAAATCAATGAATATTGTAAATGCACAAACAGTAATTTCTCCGCATTGCAAGGTGCAATTCTGAAATTTTTTGCTTTTTCCTGCTCCTCTTAGCATGATAAAGAAGATTCAAAGAGAGTGAGATGCCAGCTCCTTTCATTCAGTCAGTAGCTTCAAACATTTCTGGTATATGAATAACATGATGTTTTTCAATGGCAAAAATCAATGAATATTGTAAATGCACAAACAGTAATTTCTCCGCATTGCAAGGTGCAATTCTGAAATTTTTTGCTTTTTCCTGCTCCTCTTAGCATGATAAAGAAGATTCAAAGAGAGTGAGATGCCAGCTCCTTTCATTCAGTCAGTAGCTTCAATCATTTCTGGACGTTTTTCAATGGCAAAAATCAATGAATATTGTAAATGCACAAACAGTAATTTCTCCGCATTGCAAGGTGCAATTCTGAAATTTTTTGCTTTTTCCTGCTCCTCTTAGCATGATAAAGAAGATTCAAAGAGAGTGAGATGCCAGCTCCTTTCATTCAGTCAGTAGCTTCAATCATTTCTGGACGTTTTTCAATGGCAAAAATCAATGAATATTGTAAATGCACAAACAGTAATTTCTCCGCATTGCAAGGTGCAATTCTGAAATTTTTTGCTTTTTCCTGCTCCTCTTAGCATTATAAAGAAGATTCAAAGAGAGTGAGATGCCAGCTCCTTTCAGTCAGTCAGTAGCTTCAAACATTTCTGGTATATGAATAACATGATGTTTTTCAATGGCAAAAATCAATGAATATTGTAAATGCACAAACAGTAATTTCTCCGCAGTGCAAGGTGCAATTCTGAAATTTTTTGCTTTTTCCTGCTCCTCTTAGCATGATAAAGAAGATTCAAAGAGAGTGAGATGCCAGCTCCTTTCATTCAGTCAGTAGCTTCAATCATTTGTGGACGTTTTTCAATAGCAAAAATCAATGAATATTGTAAATGCACAAACAGTAATTTCTCTGCATTGCAAAGTGCAATTCTGAAATTTTTTGCTTTTTCCTGCTCCTCTTAGCATGATAAAGAAGATTCAAAGAGAGTGAGATGCCAGCTCCTTTCATTCAGTCAGTAGCTTCAAACATTTCTGGTATATGAATAACATGATGTTTTTCAATGGCAAAAATCAATGAATATTGTAAATGCACAAACAGTAATTTCTCCGCATTGCAAGGTGCAATTCTGAAATTTTTTGCTTTTTCCTGCTCCTCTTAGCATGATAAAGAAGATTCAAAGAGAGTGAGATGCCAGCTCCTTTCATTCAGTCAGTAGCTTCAATCATTTCTGGACGTTTTTCAATGGCAAAAATCAATGAATATTGTAAATGCACAAACAGTAATTTCTCCGCATTGCAAGGTGCAATTCTGAAATTTTTTGCTTTTTCCTGCTCCTCTTAGCATGATAAAGAAGATTCAAAGAGAGTGAGATGCCATCTCCTTTCATTCAGTCAGTAGCTTCAATCATTTCTGGTATATGAATAACATGATGTTTTTCAATGGCAAAAATCAATGAATATTGTAAATGCACAAACAGTAATTTCTCCGCATTGCAAGGTGCAATTCTGAAATTTTTTGCTTTTTCCTGCTCCTCTTAGCATGATAAAGAAGATTCAAAGAGAGTGAGATGCCAGCTCCTTTCATTCAGTCAGTAGCTTCAATCATTTCTGGACGTTTTTCAATGGCAAAAATCAATGAATATTGTAAATGCACAAACAGTAATTTCTCCGCATTGCAAGGTGCAATTCTGAAATTTTTTGCTTTTTCCTGCTCCTCTTAGCATGATAAAGAAGATTCAAAGAGAGTGAGATGCCAGCTCCTTTCATTCAGTCAGTAGCTTCAATCATTTCTGGTATATCAATAACATGATGTTTTTCAATGGCAAAAATCAATGAATATTGTAAATGCACAAACAGTAATTTCTCCGCATTGCAAGGTGCAATTCTGAAATTTTTTGCTTTTTCCTGCTCCTCTTAGCATGATAAAGAAGATTCAAAGAGAGTGAGATGCCAGCTCCTTTCATTCAGTCAGTAGCTTCAAACATTTCTGGTATATGAATAACATGATGTTTTTCAATGGCAAAAATCAATGAATATTGTAAATGCACAAACAGTAATTTCTCCGCATTGCAAGGTGCAATTCTGAAATTTTTTGCTTTTTCCTGCTCCTCTTAGCATGATAAAGAAGATTCAAAGAGAGTGAGATGCCAGCTCCTTTCATTCAGTCAGTAGCTTCAATCATTTCTGGACGTTTTTCAATGGCAAAAATCAATGAATATTGTAAATGCACAAACAGTAATTTCTCCGCATTGCAAGGTGCAATTATGAAATTTTTTGCTTTTTCCTGCTCCTCTTAGCATGATAAAGAAGATTCAAAGAGAGTGAGATGCCAGCTCCTTTCATTCAGTCAGTAGCTTCAATCATTTCTGGACGTTTTTCAATGGCAAAAATCAATGAATATTGTAAATGCACAAACAGTAATTTCTCCGCATTGCAAGTTGCAATTCTGAAATTTTTTGCTTTTTCCTGCTCCTCTTAGCATGATAAAGAAGATTCAAAGAGAGTGAGATGCCAGCTCCTTTCATTCAGTCAGTAGCTTCAAACATTTCTGGTATATGAATAACGATGTTTTTCAATGGCAAAAATCAATGAATATTGTAAATGCACAAACAGTAATTTCTCAGTATTGCAAGGTGCAATTCTGAAATTTTTTGCTTTTTCCTGCTCCTCTTAGCATGATAAAGAAGATTCAAAGAGAGTGAGATGCCAGCTCCTTTCATTCAGTCAGTAGCTTCAATCATTTCTGGACGTTTTTCAATGGCAGAAATCAATGAATATTGTAAATGCACAAACAGTAATTTCTCCGCATTGCAAGGTGCAATTCTGAAATTTTTTGCTTTTTCCTGCTCCTCTTAGCATGATAAAGAAGATTCAAAGAGAGTGAGATGCCAGCTCCTTTCATTCAGTCAGTAGCTTCAAACATTTCTGGTATATGAATAACATGATGTTTTTCAATGGCAAAAATCAATGAATATTGTAAATGCACAAAAAGTAATTTCTCTGCATTGCAAGGTGCAATTCTGAAATTTTTTGCTTTTTCCTGCTCATCTTAGCATGATAAAGAAGATTCAAAGAGAGTGAGATGCCAGCTCCTTTCATTCAGTCAGTAGCTTCAATCATTTCTGGACGTTTTTCAATGGCAAAAATCAATGAATATTGTAAATGCACAAACAGTAATTTCTCCGCATTGCAAGGTGCAATTCTGAAATTTTTTGCTTTTTCCTGCTCCTCTTAGCATGATAAAGAAGATTCAAAGAGAGTGAGATGCCAGCTCCTTTCATTCAGTCAGTAGCTTCAATCATTTCTGGACGTTTTTCAATGGCAAGAATCAATGAATATTGTAAATGCACAAACAGTAATTTCTCCGCATTGCAAGGTGCAATTCTGAAATTTTTTGCTTTTTCCTGCTCCTCTTAGCATGATAAAGAAGATTCAAAGAGAGTGAGATGCCAGCTCCTTTCATTCAGTCAGTAGCTTCAAACATTTCTGGACGTTTTTCAATGGCAAAAATCAATGAATATTGTAAATGCACAAACAGTAATTTCTCCGCATTGCAAGGTGCAATTCTGAAATTTTTTGCTTTTTCCTGCTCCTCTTAGCATGATAAAGAAGATTCAAAGAGAGTGAGATGCCAGCTCCTTTCATTCAGTCAGTAGCTTCAATCATTTCTGGACGTTTTTCAATGGCAAAAATCAATGAATATTGTAAATGCACAAACAGTAATTTCTCCGCATTGCAAGGTGCAATTCTGAAATTTTTTGCTTTTTCCTGCTCCTCTTAGCATGATAAAGAAGATTCAAAGAGAGTGAGATGCCAGCTCCTTTCATTCAGTCAGTAGCTTCAATCATTTCTGGTATATGAATAACATGATGTTTTTCAATGGCAAAAATCAATGAATATTGTAAATGCACAAACAGTAATTTCTCCGCATTGCAAGGTGCAATTCTGAAATTTTTTGCTTTTTCCTGCTCCTCTTAGCATGATAAAGAAGATTCAAAGAGAGTGAGATGCCAGCTCCTTTCATTCAGTCAGTAGCTTCAATCATTTCTGTAATATGAATAACATGATGTTTTTCAATGGCAAAAATCAATGAATATTGTAAATGCACAAACAGTAATTTCTCCGCATTGCAAGGTGCAATTCTGAAATTTTTTGCTTTTTAGTACTCCTCTTAGCATGATAAAGAAGATTCAAAGAGAGTGAGATGCCAGCTCCTTTCATTCAGTCAGTAGCTTCAAACATTTCTGGTATATGAATAACATGATGTTTTTCAATGGCAAAAATCAATGAATATTGTAAATGCACAAACAGTAATTTCTCCGCATTGCAAGGTGCAATTCTGAAATTTTTTGCTTTTTCCTGCTCCTCTTAGCATGATAAAGAAGATTCAAAGAGAGTGAGATGCCAGCTCCTTTCATTCAGTCAGTAGCTTCAATCATTTCTGGACGTTTTTCAATGGCAAAAATCAATGAATATTGTAAATGCACAAACAGTAATTTCTCCGCATTGCAAGGTGCAAATCTGAAATTTTTTGCTTTTTCCTGCTCCTCTTAGCATGATAAAGAAGATTCAAAGAGAGTGAGATGCCAGCTCCTTTCATTCAGTCAGTAGCTTCAATCATTTCTGGACGTTTTTCAATGGCAAAAATCAATGAATATTGTAAATGCACAAACAGTAATTTCTCCGCATTGCAAGGTGCAATTCTGAAATTTTTTGCTTTTTCCTGCTCCTCATAGCATGATAAAGAAGATTCAAAGAGAGTGAGATGCCAGCTCCTTTCATTCAGTCAGTAGCTTCAAACATTTCTGGACGTTTTTCAATGGCAAAAATCAATGAATATTGTAAATGCACAAACAGTAATTTCTCCGCATTGCAATGTGCAATTCTGAAATTTTTTTCTTTTTCCTGCTCCTCTTAGCATGATAAAGAAGATTCAAAGAGAATGAGATGCCAGCTCCTTTCATTCAGTCAGTAGCTTCAAACATTTCTGGTATATGAATAACATGATGTTTTTCAATGGCAAAAATCAATGAATATTGTAAATGCACAAACAGTAATTTCTCCGCATTGCAAGGTGCAATTCTGAAATTTTTTGCTTTTTCCTGCTCCTCTTAGCATGATAAAGAAGATTCAAAGAGAGTGAGATGCCAGCTCCTTTCATTCAGTCAGTAGCTTCAATCATTTCTGGACGTTTTTCAATGGCAAAAATCAATGAATATTGTAAATGCACAAACAGTAATTTCTCCGCATTGCAAGGTGCAATTCTGAAATTTTTTGCTTTTTCCTGCTCCTCTTAGCATGATAAAGAAGATTCAAAGAGAGTGAGATGCCAGCTCCTTTCATTCAGTCAGTAGCTTCAATCATTTCTGGTATATGAATAACATGATGTTTTTCAATGGCAAAAATCAATGAATATTGTAAATGCACAAACAGTAATTTCTCCGCATTGCAAGGTGCAATTCTGAAATTTTTTGCTTTTTCCTGCTCCTCTTAGCATGATAAAGAAGATTCAAAGAGAGTGAGATGCCAGCTCCTTTCATTCAGTCAGTAGCTTCAATCATTTCTGGACGTTTTTCAATGGCAAAAATCAATGAATATTGTAAATGCACAAACAGTAATTTCTCCGCATTGCAAGGTGCAATTCTGAAATTTTTTGCTTTTTCCTGCTCCTCTTAGCATGATAAAGAAGATTCAAAGAGAGTGAGATGCCAGCTCCTTTCATTCAGTCAGTAGCTTCAATCATTTCTGGTATATGAATAACATGATGTTTTTCAATGGCAATAATCAATGAATATTGTAAATGCACAAACAGTAATTTCTCCGCATTGCAAGGTGCAATTCTGAAATTTTTTGCTTTTTCCTGCTCCTCTTAGCATGATAAAGAAGATTCAAAGAGAGTGAGATGCCAGCTCCTTTCATTCAGTCAGTAGCTTCAATCATTTCTGGACGTTTTTCAATGGCAAAAATCAATGAATATTGTAAATGCACAAACAGTAATTTCTCCGCATTGCAAGGTGCAATTCTGAAATTTTTTGCTTTTTCCTGCTCCTCTTAGCATGATAAAGAAGAATCAAAGAGAGTGAGATGCCAGCTCCTTTCATTCAGTCAGTAGCTTCAATCATTTCTGGACGTTTTTTAATGGCAAAAATCAATGAATATTGTAAATGCACAAACAGTAATTTCTCCGCATTGCAAGGTGCAATTCTGAAATTTTTTGCTTTTTCCTGCTCCTCTTAGCATGATAAAGAAGATTCAAAGAGAGTGAGATGCCAGCTCCTTTCATTCAGTCAGTAGCTTCAAACATTTCTGGACGTTTTTCAATGGCAAAAATCAATGAATATTGTAAATGCACAAACAGTAATTTCTCCGCATTGCAAGGTGCAATTCGGAAATTTTTTGCTTTTTCCTGCTCCTCTTAGCATGATAAAGAAGATTAAAAGAGAGTGAGATGCCAGCTCCTTTCATTCAGTCAGTAGCTTCAAACATTTCTGGTATATGAATAACATGATGTTTTTCAATGGCAAAAATCAATGAATATTGTAAATGCACAAACAGTAATTTCTCCGCATTGCAATGTGCAATTCTGAAATTTTTTGCTTTTTACTGCTCCTCTTAGCATGATAAAGAAGATTCAAAGAGAGTGAGATGCCAGCTCCTTTCATTCAGTCAGTAGCTTCAATCATTTCTGGACGTTTTTCAATGGCAAAAATCAATGAATATTGTAAATGCACAAACAGTAATTTCGCCCCATTGCAAGGTGCAATTCTGAAATTTTTTGCTTTTTCCTGCTCCTCTTAGCATGATAAAGAAGATTCAAAGAGAGTGAGATGCCAGCTCCTTTCATTCAGTCAGTAGCTTCAATCATTTCTGGACGTTTTTCAATGGCAAAAATCAATGAATATTGTAAATGCACAAACAGTAATTTCTCCGCATTGCAAGGTGCAATTCTGAAATTTTTTGCTTTTTCCTGCTCCTCTTAGCATGATAAAGAAGATTCAAAGAGAGTGAGATGCCAGCTCCTTTCATTCAGTCAGTAGCTTCAATCATTTCTGGATGTTTTTCAATGGCAAAAATCAATGAATATTGTAAATGCACAAACAGTAATTTCTCCGCATTGCAAGGTGCAATTCTGAAATTTTTTGCTTTTTCCTGCTCCTCTTAGCATGATAAAGAAGATTCAAAGAGAGTGAGATGCCAGCTCCTTTCATTCAGTCAGTAGCTTCAATCATTTGTGGACGTTTTTCAATAGCAAAAATCAATGAATATTGTAAATGCACAAACAGTAATTTCTCTGCATTGCAAAGTGCAATTCTGAAATTTTTTGCTTTTTCCTGCTCCTCTTAGCATGATAAAGAAGATTCAAAGAGAGTGAGATGCCAGCTCCTTTCATTCAGTCAGTAGCTTCAAACATTTCTGGTATATGAATAACATGATGTTTTTCAATGGCAAAAATCAATGAATATTGTAAATGCACAAACAGTAATTTCTCCGCATTGCAAGGTGCAATTCTGAAATTTTTTGCTTTTTCCTGCTCCTCTTAGCATGATAAAGAAGATTCAAAGAGAGTGAGATGCCAGCTCCTTTCATTCAGTCAGTAGCTTCAATCATTTCTGGACGTTTTTCAATGGCAAAAATCAATGAATATTGTAAATGCACAAACAGTAATTTCTCCGCATTGCAAGGTGCAATTCTGAAGTTTTTTGCTTTTTCCTGCTCCTCTTAGCATGATAAAGAAGATTCAAAGAGAGTGAGATGCCATCTCCTTTCATTCAGTCAGTAGCTTCAATCATTTCTGGTATATGAATAACATGATGTTTTTCAATGGCAAAAATCAATGAATATTGTAAATGCACAAACAGTAATTTCTCCGCATTGCAAGGTGCAATTCTGAAATTTTTTGCTTTTTCCTGCTCCTCTTAGCATGATAAAGAAGATTCAAAGAGAGTGAGATGCCAGTTCCTTTCATTGTCAGTAGCTTCAATCATTTCTGGACGTTTTTCAATGGCAAAAATCAATGAATATTGTAAATGCACAAACAGTAATTTCTCCGCATTGCAAGGTGCAATTCTGAAATTTTTTGCTTTTTCCTGCTCCTCTTAGCATGATAAAGAAGATTCAAAGAGAGTGAGATGCCAGCTCCTTTCATTCAGTCAGTAGCTTCAATCATTTCTGGTATATGAATAACATGATGTTTTTCAATGGCAAAAATCAATGAATATTGTAAATGCACAAACAGTAATTTCTCCGCATTGCAAGGTGCAATTCTGAAATTTTTTGCTTTTTCCTGCTCCTCTTAGCATGATAAAGAAGATTCAAAGAGAGTGAGATGCCAGCTCCTTTCATTCAGTCAGTAGCTTCAAACATTTCTGGTATATGAATAACATGATGTTTTTCAATGGCAAAAATCAATGAATATTGTAAATGCACAAACAGTAATTTCTCCGCATTGCAAGGTGCAATTCTGAAATTTTTTGCTTTTTCCTGCTCCTCTTAGCATGATAAAGAAGATTCAAAGAGAGTGAGATGCCAGCTCCTTTCATTCAGTCAGTAACTTCAATCATTTCTGGACGTTTTTCAATGGCAAAAATCAATGAATATTGTAAATGCACAAACAGTAATTTCTCCGCATTGCAAGGTGCAATTCTGAAATTTTTTGCTTTTTCCTGCTCCTCTTAGCATGATAAAGAAGTTTCAAAGAGAGTGAGATGCCAGCTCCTTTCATTCAGTCAGTAGCTTCAATCATTTCTGGACGTTTTTCAATGGCAAAAATCAATGAATATTGTAAATGCACAAACAGTAATTTCTCCGCATTGCAAGGTGCAATTCTGAAATTTTTTGCTTTTTCCTGCTCCTCTTAGCATGATAAAGAAGATTCAAAGAGAGTGAGATGCCAGCTCCTTTCATTCAGTCAGTAGCTTCAAACATTTCTGGTATATGAATAACGATGTTTTTCAATGGCAAAAATCAATGAATATTGTAAATGCACAAACAGTAATTTCTCAGTATTGCAAGGTGCAATTCTGAAATTTTTTGCTTTTTCCTGCTCCTCTTAGCATGATAAAGAAGATTCAAAGAGAGTGAGATGCCAGCTCCTTTCATTCAGTCAGTAGCTTCAATCATTTCTGGACGTTTTTCAATGGCAAAAATCAATGAATATTGTAAATGCACAAACAGTAATTTCTCCGCATTGCAAGGTGCAATTCTGAAATTTTTTGCTTTTTCCTGCTCCTCTTAGCATGATAAAGAAGATTCAAAGAGAGTGAGATGCCAGCTCCTTTCATTCAGTCAGTAGCTTCAAACATTTCTGGTATATGAATAACATGATGTTTTTCAATGGCAAAAATCAATGAATATTGTAAATGCACAAAAAGTAATTTCTCTGCATTGCAAGGTGCAATTCTGAAATTTTTTGCTTTTTCCTGCTCATCTTAGCATGATAAAGAAGATTCAAAGAGAGTGAGATGCCAGCTCCTTTCATTCAGTCAGTAGCTTCAATCATTTCTGGACGTTTTTCAATGGCAAAAATCAATGAATATTGTAAATGCACAAACAGTAATTTCTCCGCATTGCAAGGTGCAATTCTGAAATTTTTTGCTTTTTCCTGCTCCTCTTAGCATGATAAAGAAGATTCAAAGAGAGTGAGATGCCAGCTCCTTTCATTCAGTCAGTAGCTTCAATCATTTCTGGACGTTTTTCAATGGCAAGAATCAATGAATATTGTAAATGCACAAACAGTAATTTCTCCGCATTTCAAGGTGCAATTCTGAAATTTTTTGCTTTTTCCTGCTCCTCTTAGCATGATAAAGAAGATTCAAAGAGAGTGAGATGCCAGCTCCTTTCATTCAGTCAGTAGCTTCAATCATTTCTGGACGTTTTTCAATGGCAAAAATCAATGAATATTGTAAATGCACAAACAGTAATTTCTCCGCATTGCAAGGTGCAATTCTGAAATTTTTTGCTTTTTCCTGCTCCTCTTAGCATGATAAAGAAGATTCAAAGAGAGTGAGATGCCAGCTCCTTTCATTCAGTCAGTAGCTTCAATCATTTCTGGTATATCAATAACATGATGTTTTTCAATGGCAAAAATCAATGAATATTGTAAATGCACAAACAATAATTTCTCCGCATTGCAAGGTGCAATTCTGAAATTTTTTGCTTTTTCCTGCTCCTCTTAGCATGATAAAGAAGATTCAAAGAGAGTGAGATGCCAGCTCCTTTCATTCAGTCAGTAGCTTCAATCATTTCTGGTATATGAATAACATGATGTTTTTCAATGGCAAAAATCAATGAATATTGTAAATGCACAAACAGTAATTTCTCCGCATTGCAAGGTGCAATTCTGAAATTTTTTGCTTTTTAGTACTCCTCTTAGCATGATAAAGAAGATTCAAAGAGAGTGAGATGCCAGCTCCTTTCATTCAGTCAGTAGCTTCAAACATTTCTGGTATATGAATAACATGATGTTTTTCAATGGCAAAAATCAATGAATATTGTAAATGCACAAACAGTAATTTCTCCGCATTGCAAGGTGCAATTCTGAAATTTTTTGCTTTTTCCTGCTCCTCTTAGCATGATAAAGAAGATTCAAAGAGAGTGAGATGCCAGCTCCTTTCATTCAGTCAGTAGCTTCAATCATTTCTGGACGTTTTTCAATGGCAAAAATCAATGAATATTGTAAATGCACAAACAGTAATTTCTCCGCATTGCAAGGTGCAATTCTGAAATTTTTTGCTTTTTCCTGCTCCTCTTAGCATGATAAAGAAGATTCAAAGAGAGTGAGATGCCAGGTCCTTTCATTCAGTCAGTAGCTTCAATCATTTCTGGTATATGAATAACATGATGTTTTTCAATGGCAAAAATCAATGAATATTGTAAATGCACAAACAGTAATTTCTCCGCATTGCAAGGTGCAATTCTGAAATTTTTTGCTTTTTCCTGCTCCTCTTAGCATGATAAAGAAGATTCAAAGAGAGTGAGATGCCAGCTCCTTTCATTCAGTCAGTAACTTCAAACATTTCTGGTATATGAATAACATGATGTTTTTCAATGGCAAAAATCAATGAATATTGTAAATGCACAAACAGTAATTTCTCCGCATTGCAAGGTGCAATTCTGAAATTTTTTGCTTTTTCCTGCTCCTCTTAGCATGATAAAGAAGATTCAAAGAGAGTGAGATGCCAGCTCCTTTCATTCAGTCAGTAGCTTCAATCATTTCTGGACGTTTTTCAATGGCAAAAATCAATGAATATTGTAAATGCACAAACAGTAATTTCTCCGCATTGCAAGGTGCAAATCTGAAATTTTTTGCTTTTTCCTGCTCCTCTTAGCATGATAAAGAAGATTCAAAGAGAGTGAGATGCCAGCTCCTTTCATTCAGTCAGTAGCTTCAATCATTTCTGGACGTTTTTCAATGGCAAAAATCAATGAATATTGTAAATGCACAAACAGTAATTTCTCCGCATTGCAAGGTGCAATTCTGAAATTTTTTGCTTTTTCCTGCTCCTCATAGCATGATAAAGAAGATTCAAAGAGAGTGAGATGCCAGCTCCTTTCATTCAGTCAGTAGTTTCAGACATTTCTGGACGTTTTTCAATGGCAAAAATCAATGAATATTGTAAATGCACAAACAGTAATTTCTCCGCATTGCAAGGTGCAATTCTGAAATTTTTTGCTTTTTCCTGCTCCTCTTAGCATGATAAAGAAGATTCAAAGAGAGTGAGATGCCAGCTCCTTTCATTCAGTCAGTAGCTTCAATCATTTCTGGTATATCAATAACATGATGTTTTTCAATGGCAAAAATCAATGAATATTGTAAATGCACAAACAGTAATTTCTCCGCATTGCAAGGTGCAATTCTGAAATTTTTTGCTTTTTCCTGCTCCTCTTAGCATGATAAAGAAGATTCAAAGAGAGTGAGATGCCAGCTCCTTTCATTCAGTCAGTAGCTTCAATCATTTCTGGTATATGAATAACATGATGTTTTTCAATGGCAAAAATCAATGAATATTGTAAATGCACAAACAGTAATTTCTCCGCATTGCAAGGTGCAATTCTGAAATTTTTTGCTTTTTAGTACTCCTCTTAGCATGATAAAGAAGATTCAAAGAGAGTGAGATGCCAGCTCCTTTCATTCAGTCAGTAGCTTCAAACATTTCTGGTATATGAATAACATGATGTTTTTCAATGGCAAAAATCAATGAATATTGTAAATGCACAAACAGTAATTTCTCCGCATTGCAAGGTGCAATTCTGAAATTTTTTGCTTTTTCCTGCTCCTCTTAGCATGATAAAGAAGATTCAAAGAGAGTGAGATGCCAGCTCCTTTCATTCAGTCAGTAGCTTCAATCATTTCTGGACGTTTTTCAATGGCAAAAATCAATGAATATTGTAAATGCACAAACAGTAATTTCTCCGCATTGCAAGGTGCAATTCTGAAATTTTTTGCTTTTTCCTGCTCCTCTTAGCATGATAAAGAAGATTCAAGGAGAGTGAGATGCCAGGTCCTTTCATTCAGTCAGTAGCTTCAATCATTTCTGGTATATGAATAACATGATGTTTTTCAATGGCAAAAATCAATGAATATTGTAAATGCACAAACAGTAATTTCTCCGCATTGCAAGGTGCAATTCTGAAATTTTTTGCTTTTTCCTGCTCCTCTTAGCATGATAAAGAAGATTCAAAGAGAGTGAGATGCCAGCTCCTTTCATTCAGTCAGTAGCTTCAAACATTTCTGGTATATGAATAACATGATGTTTTTCAATGGCAAAAATCAATGAATATTGTAAATGCACAAACAGTAATTTCTCCGCATTGCAAGGTGCAATTCTGAAATTTTTTGCTTTTTCCTGCTCCTCTTAGCATGATAAAGAAGATTCAAAGAGAGTGAGATGCCAGCTCCTTTCATTCAGTCAGTAGCTTCAATCATTTCTGGACGTTTTTCAATGGCAAAAATCAATGAATATTGTAAATGCACAAACAGTAATTTCTCCGCATTGCAAGGTGCAAATCTGAAATTTTTTGCTTTTTCCTGCTCCTCTTAGCATGATAAAGAAGATTCAAAGAGAGTGAGATGCCAGCTCCTTTCATTCAGTCAGTAGCTTCAATCATTTCTGGACGTTTTTCAATGGCAAAAATCAATGAATATTGTAAATGCACAAACAGTAATTTCTCCGCATTGCAAGGTGCAATTCTGAAATTTTTTGCTTTTTCCTGCTCCTCTTAGCATGATAAAGAAGATTCAAAGAGAGTGAGATGCCAGCTCCTTTCATTCAGTCAGTAGCTTCAAACATTTCTGGACGTTTTTCAATGGCAAAAATCAATGAATATTGTAAATGCACAAACAGTAATTTCTCCGCATTGCAAGGTGCAATTCGGAAATTTTTTGCTTTTTCCTGCTCCTCTTAGCATGATAAAGAAGATTCAAAGAGAGTGAGATGCCAGCTCCTTTCATTCAGTCAGTAGCTTCAAACATTTCTGGTATATGAATAACATGATGTTTTTCAATGGCAAAAATCAATGAATATTGTAAATGCACAAACAGTAATTTCTCCGCATTGCAATGTGCAATTCTGAAATTTTTTGCTTTTTACTGCTCCTCTTAGCATGATAAAGAAGATTCAAAGAGAGTGAGATGCCAGCTCCTTTCATTCAGTCAGTAGCTTCAATCATTTCTGGACGTTTTTCAATGGCAAAAATCAATGAATATTGTAAATGCACAAACAGTAATTTCGCCCCATTGCAAGGTGCAATTCTGAAATTTTTTGCTTTTTCCTGCTCCTCTTAGCATGATAAAGAAGATTCAAAGAGAGTGAGATGCCAGCTCCTTTCATTCAGTCAGTAGCTTCAATCATTTCTGGACGTTTTTCAATGGCAAAAATCAATGAATATTGTAAATGCACAAACAGTAATTTCTCCGCATTGCAAGGTGCAATTCTGAAATTTTTTGCTTTTTCCTGCTCCTCTTAGCATGATAAAGAAGATTCAAAGAGAGTGAGATGCCAGCTCCTTTCATTCAGTCAGTAGCTTCAATCATTTCTGGATGTTTTTCAATGGCAAAAATCAATGAATATTGTAAATGCACAAACAGTAATTTCTCCGCATTGCAAGGTGCAATTCTGAAATTTTTTGCTTTTTCCTGCTCCTCTTAGCATGATAAAGAAGATTCAAAGAGAGTGAGATGCCAGCTCCTTTCATTCAGTCAGTAGCTTCAATCATTTGTGGACGTTTTTCAATAGCAAAAATCAATGAATATTGTAAATGCACAAACAGTAATTTCTCTGCATTGCAAAGTGCAATTCTGAAATTTTTTGCTTTTTCCTGCTCCTCTTAGCATGATAAAGAAGATTCAAAGAGAGTGAGATGCCAGCTCCTTTCATTCAGTCAGTAGCTTCAAACATTTCTGGTATATGAATAACATGATGTTTTTCAATGGCAAAAATCAATGAATATTGTAAATGCACAAACAGTAATTTCTCCGCATTGCAAGGTGCAATTCTGAAATTTTTTGCTTTTTCCTGCTCCTCTTAGCATGATAAAGAAGATTCAAAGAGAGTGAGATGCCAGCTCCTTTCATTCAGTCAGTAGCTTCAATCATTTCTGGACGTTTTTCAATGGCAAAAATCAATGAATATTGTAAATGCACAAACAGTAATTTCTCCGCATTGCAAGGTGCAATTCTGAAGTTTTTTGCTTTTTCCTGCTCCTCTTAGCATGATAAAGAAGATTCAAAGAGAGTGAGATGCCATCTCCTTTCATTCAGTCAGTAGCTTCAATCATTTCTGGTATATGAATAACATGATGTTTTTCAATGGCAAAAATCAATGAATATTGTAAATGCACAAACAGTAATTTCTCCGCATTGCAAGGTGCAATTCTGAAATTTTTTGCTTTTTCCTGCTCCTCTTAGCATGATAAAGAAGATTCAAAGAGAGTGAGATGCCAGCTCCTTTCATTGTCAGTAGCTTCAATCATTTCTGGACGTTTTTCAATGGCAAAAATCAATGAATATTGTAAATGCACAAACAGTAATTTCTCCGCATTGCAAGGTGCAATTCTGAAATTTTTTGCTTTTTCCTGCTCCTCTTAGCATGATAAAGAAGATTCAAAGAGAGTGAGATGCCAGCTCCTTTCATTCAGTCAGTAGCTTCAATCATTTCTGGTATATGAATAACATGATGTTTTTCAATGGCAAAAATCAATGAATATTGTAAATGCACAAACAGTAATTTCTCCGCATTGCAAGGTGCAATTCTGAAATTTTTTGCTTTTTCCTGCTCCTCTTAGCATGATAAAGAAGATTCAAAGAGAGTGAGATGCCAGCTCCTTTCATTCAGTCAGTAGCTTCAAACATTTCTGGTATATGAATAACATGATGTTTTTCAATGGCAAAAATCAATGAATATTGTAAATGCACAAACAGTAATTTCTCCGCATTGCAAGGTGCAATTCTGAAATTTTTTGCTTTTTCCTGCTCCTCTTAGCATGATAAAGAAGATTCAAAGAGAGTGAGATGCCAGCTCCTTTCATTCAGTCAGTAGCTTCAATCATTTCTGGACGTTTTTCAATGGCAAAAATCAATGAATATTGTAAATGCACAAACAGTAATTTCTCCGCATTGCAAGGTGCAATTCTGAAATTTTTTGCTTTTTCCTGCTCCTCTTAGCATGATAAAGAAGTTTCAAAGAGAGTGAGATGCCAGCTCCTTTCATTCAGTCAGTAGCTTCAATCATTTCTGGACGTTTTTCAATGGCAAAAATCAATGAATATTGTAAATGCACAAACAGTAATTTCTCCGCATTGCAAGGTGCAATTCTGAAATTTTTTGCTTTTTCCTGCTCCTCTTAGCATGATAAAGAAGATTCAAAGAGAGTGAGATGCCAGCTCCTTTCATTCAGTCAGTAGCTTCAAACATTTCTGGTATATGAATAACGATGTTTTTCAATGGCAAAAATCAATGAATATTGTAAATGCACAAACAGTAATTTCTCAGTATTGCAAGGTGCAATTCTGAAATTTTTTGCTTTTTCCTGCTCCTCTTAGCATGATAAAGAAGATTCAAAGAGAGTGAGATGCCAGCTCCTTTCATTCAGTCAGTAGCTTCAATCATTTCTGGACGTTTTTCAATGGCAAAAATCAATGAATATTGTAAATGCACAAACAGTAATTTCTCCGCATTGCAAGGTGCAATTCTGAAATTTTTTGCTTTTTCCTGCTCCTCTTAGCATGATAAAGAAGATTCAAAGAGAGTGAGATGCCAGCTCCTTTCATTCAGTCAGTAGCTTCAAACATTTCTGGTATATGAATAACATGATGTTTTTCAATGGCAAAAATCAATGAATATTGTAAATGCACAAAAAGTAATTTCTCTGCATTGCAAGGTGCAATTCTGAAATTTTTTGCTTTTTCCTGCTCATCTTAGCATGATAAAGAAGATTCAAAGAGAGTGAGATGCCAGCTCCTTTCATTCAGTCAGTAGCTTCAATCATTTCTGGACGTTTTTCAATGGCAAAAATCAATGAATATTGTAAATGCACAAACAGTAATTTCTCCGCATTGCAAGGTGCAATTCTGAAATTTTTTGCTTTTTCCTGCTCCTCTTAGCATGATAAAGAAGATTCAAAGAGAGTGAGATGCCAGCTCCTTTCATTCAGTCAGTAGCTTCAATCATTTCTGGACGTTTTTCAATGGCAAGAATCAATGAATATTGTAAATGCACAAACAGTAATTTCTCCGAATTTCAAGGTGCAATTCTGAAATTTTTTGCTTTTTCCTGCTCCTCTTAGCATGATAAAGAAGATTCAAAGAGAGTGAGATGCCAGCTCCTTTCATTCAGTCAGTAGCTTCAATCATTTCTGGACGTTTTTCAATGGCAAAAATCAATGAATATTGTAAATGCACAAACAGTAATTTCTCCGCATTGCAAGGTGCAATTCTGAAATTTTTTGCTTTTTCCTGCTCCTCTTAGCATGATAAAGAAGATTCAAAGAGAGTGAGATGCCAGCTCCTTTCATTCAGTCAGTAGCTTCAATCATTTCTGGTATATCAATAACATGATGTTTTTCAATGGCAAAAATCAATGAATATTGTAAATGCACAAACAGTAATTTCTCCGCATTGCAAGGTGCAATTCTGAAATTTTTTGCTTTTTCCTGCTCCTCTTAGCATGATAAAGAAGATTCAAAGAGAGTGAGATGCCAGCTCCTTTCATTCAGTCAGTAGCTTCAATCATTTCTGGTATATGAATAACATGATGTTTTTCAATGGCAAAAATCAATGAATATTGTAAATGCACAAACAGTAATTTCTCCGCATTGCAAGGTGCAATTCTGAAATTTTTTGCTTTTTAGTACTCCTCTTAGCATGATAAAGAAGATTCAAAGAGAGTGAGATGCCAGCTCCTTTCATTCAGTCAGTAGCTTCAAACATTTCTGGTATATGAATAACATGATGTTTTTCAATGGCAAAAATCAATGAATATTGTAAATGCACAAACAGTAATTTCTCCGCATTGCAAGGTGCAATTCTGAAATTTTTTGCTTTTTCCTGCTCCTCTTAGCATGATAAAGAAGATTCAAAGAGAGTGAGATGCCAGCTCCTTTCATTCAGTCAGTAGCTTCAATCATTTCTGGACGTTTTTCAATGGCAAAAATCAATGAATATTGTAAATGCACAAACAGTAATTTCTCCGCATTGCAAGGTGCAATTCTGAAATTTTTTGCTTTTTCCTGCTCCTCTTAGCATGATAAAGAAGATTCAAAGAGAGTGAGATGCCAGGTCCTTTCATTCAGTCAGTAGCTTCAATCATTTCTGGTATATGAATAACATGATGTTTTTCAATGGCAAAAATCAATGAATATTGTAAATGCACAAACAGTAATTTCTCCGCATTGCAAGGTGCAATTCTGAAATTTTTTGCTTTTTCCTGCTCCTCTTAGCATGATAAAGAAGATTCAAAGAGAGTGAGATGCCAGCTCCTTTCATTCAGTCAGTAGCTTCAAACATTTCTGGTATATGAATAACATGATGTTTTTCAATGGCAAAAATCAATGAATATTGTAAATGCACAAACAGTAATTTCTCCGCATTGCAAGGTGCAATTCTGAAATTTTTTGCTTTTTCCTGCTCCTCTTAGCATGATAAAGAAGATTCAAAGAGAGTGAGATGCCAGCTCCTTTCATTCAGTCAGTAGCTTCAATCATTTCTGGACGTTTTTCAATGGCAAAAATCAATGAATATTGTAAATGCACAAACAGTAATTTCTCCGCATTGCAAGGTGCAAATCTGAAATTTTTTGCTTTTTCCTGCTCCTCTTAGCATGATAAAGAAGATTCAAAGAGAGTGAGATGCCAGCTCCTTTCATTCAGTCAGTAGCTTCAATCATTTCTGGACGTTTTTCAATGGCAAAAATCAATGAATATTGTAAATGCACAAACAGTAATTTCTCCGCATTGCAAGGTGCAATTCTGAAATTTTTTGCTTTTTCCTGCTCCTCTTAGCATGATAAAGAAGATTCAAAGAGAGTGAGATGCCAGCTCCTTTCATTCAGTCAGTAGCTTCAATCATTTCTGGTATATCAATAACATGATGTTTTTCAATGGCAAAAATCAATGAATATTGTAAATGCACAAACAGTAATTTCTCCGCATTGCAAGGTGCAATTCTGAAATTTTTTGCTTTTTCCTGCTCCTCTTAGCATGATAAAGAAGATTCAAAGAGAGTGAGATGCCAGCTCCTTTCATTCAGTCAGTAGCTTCAATCATTTCTGGTATATGAATAACATGATGTTTTTCAATGGCAAAAATCAATGAATATTGTAAATGCACAAACAGTAATTTCTCCGCATTGCAAGGTGCAATTCTGAAATTTTTTGCTTTTTAGTACTCCTCTTAGCATGATAAAGAAGATTCAAAGAGAGTGAGATGCCAGCTCCTTTCATTCAGTCAGTAGCTTCAAACATTTCTGGTATATGAATAACATGATGTTTTTCAATGGCAAAAATCAATGAATATTGTAAATGCACAAACAGTAATTTCTCCGCATTGCAAGGTGCAATTCTGAAATTTTTTGCTTTTTCCTGCTCCTCTTAGCATGATAAAGAAGATTCAAAGAGAGTGAGATGCCAGCTCCTTTCATTCAGTCAGTAGCTTCAATCATTTCTGGACGTTTTTCAATGGCAAAAATCAATGAATATTGTAAATGCACAAACAGTAATTTCTCCGCATTGCAAGGTGCAATTCTGAAATTTTTTGCTTTTTCCTGCTCCTCTTAGCATGATAAAGAAGATTCAAAGAGAGTGAGATGCCAGGTCCTTTCATTCAGTCAGTAGCTTCAATCATTTCTGGTATATGAATAACATGATGTTTTTCAATGGCAAAAATCAATGAATATTGTAAATGCACAAACAGTAATTTCTCCGCATTGCAAGGTGCAATTCTGAAATTTTTTGCTTTTTCCTGCTCCTCTTAGCATGATAAAGAAGATTCAAAGAGAGTGAGATGCCAGCTCCTTTCATTCAGTCAGTAGCTTCAAACATTTCTGGTATATGAATAACATGATGTTTTTCAATGGCAAAAATCAATGAATATTGTAAATGCACAAACAGTAATTTCTCCGCATTGCAAGGTGCAATTCTGAAATTTTTTGCTTTTTCCTGCTCCTCTTAGCATGATAAAGAAGATTCAAAGAGAGTGAGATGCCAGCTCCTTTCATTCAGTCAGTAGCTTCAATCATTTCTGGACGTTTTTCAATGGCAAAAATCAATGAATATTGTAAATGCACAAACAGTAATTTCTCCGCATTGCAAGGTGCAAATCTGAAATTTTTTGCTTTTTCCTGCTCCTCTTAGCATGATAAAGAAGATTCAAAGAGAGTGAGATGCCAGCTCCTTTCATTCAGTCAGTAGCTTCAATCATTTCTGGACGTTTTTCAATGGCAAAAATCAATGAATATTGTAAATGCACAAACAGTAATTTCTCCGCATTGCAAGGTGCAATTCTGAAATTTTTTGCTTTTTCCTGCTCCTCATAGCATGATAAAGAAGATTCAAAGAGAGTGAGATGCCAGCTCCTTTCATTCAGTCAGTAGTTTCAGACATTTCTGGACGTTTTTCAATGGCAAAAATCAATGAATATTGTAAATGCACAAACAGTAATTTCTCCGCATTGCAATGTGCAATTCTGAAATTTTTTTCTTTTTCCTGCTCCTCTTAGCATGATAAAGAAGATTCAAAGAGAGTGAGATGCCAGCTCCTTTCATTCAGTCAGTAGCTTCAAACATTTCTGGTATATGAATAACATGATGTTTTTCAATGGCAAAAATCAATGAATATTGTAAATGCACAAACAGTAATTTCTCCGCATTGCAAGGTGCAATTCTGAAATTTTTTGCTTTTTCCTGCTCCTCTTAGCATGATAAAGAAGATTCAAAGAGAGTGAGATGCCAGCTCCTTTCATTCAGTCAGTAGCTTCAATCATTTCTGGACGTTTTTCAATGGCAAAAATCAATGAATATTGTAAATGCACAAACAGTAATTTCTCCGCATTGCAAGGTGCAATTCTGAAATTTTTTGCTTTTTCCTGCTCCTCTTAGCATGATAAAGAAGATTCAAAGAGAGTGAGATGCCAGCTCCTTTCATTCAGTCAGTAGCTTCAATCATTTCTGGTATATGAATAACATGATGTTTTTCAATGGCAAAAATCAATGAATATTGTAAATGCACAAACAGTAATTTCTCTGCATTGCAAGGTGCAATTCTGAAATTTTTTGCTTTTTCCTGCTCCTCTTAGCATGATAAAGAAGATTCAAAGAGAGTGAGATGCCAGCTCCTTTCATTCAGTCAGTAGCTTCAATCATTTCTGGACGTTTTTCAATGGCAAAAATCAATGAATATTGTAAATGCACAAACAGTAATTTCTCCGCATTGCAAGGTGCAATTCTGAAATTTTTTGCTTTTTCCTGCTCCTCTTAGCATGATAAAGAAGATTCAAAGAGAGTGAGATGCCAGCTCCTTTCATTCAGTCAGTAGCTTCAATCATTTCTGGTATATGAATAACATGATGTTTTTCAATGGCAAAAATCAATGAATATTGTAAATGCACAAACAGTAATTTCTCCGCATTGCAAGGTGCAATTCTGAAATTTTTTGCTTTTTCCTGCTCCTCTTAGCATGATAAAGAAGATTCAAAGAGAGTGAGATGCCAGCTCCTTTCATTCAGTCAGTAGCTTCAAACATTTCTGGTATATGAATAACATGATGTTTTTCAATGGCAAAAATCAATGAATATTGTAAATGCACAAACAGTAATTTCTCCGCATTGCAAGGTGCAATTCTGAAATTTTTTGCTTTTTCCTGCTCCTCTTAGCATGATAAAGAAGATTCAAAGAGAGTGAGATGCCAGCTCCTTTCATTCAGTCAGTAGCTTCAATCATTTCTGGACGTTTTTCAATGGCAAAAATCAATGAATATTGTAAATGCACAAACAGTAATTTCTCCGCATTGCAAGGTGCAATTCTGAAATTTTTTGCTTTTTCCTGCTCCTCTTAGCATGATAAAAAAGATTCAAAGAGAGTGAGATGCCAGCTCCTTTCATTCAGTCAGTAGCTTCAATCATTTCTGGACGTTTTTCAATGGCAAAAATCAATGAATATTGTAAATGCACAAACAGTAATTTCTCCGCATTGCAAGGTGCAATTCTGAAATTTTTTGCTTTTTCCTGCTCCTCTTAGCATGATAAAGAAGATTCAAAGAGAGTGAGATGCCAGCTCCTTTCATTCAGTCAGTAGCTTCAAACATTTCTGGTATATGAATAACGATGTTTTTCAATGGCAAAAATCAATGAATATTGTAAATGCACAAACAGTAATTTCTCAGTATTGCAAGGTGCAATTCTGAAATTTTTTGCTTTTTCCTGCTCCTCTTAGCATGATAAAGAAGATTCAAAGAGAGTGAGATGCCAGCTCCTTTCATTCAGTCAGTAGCTTCAATCATTTCTGGACGTTTTTCAATGGCAAAAATCAATGAATATTGTAAATGCACAAACAGTAATTTCCCCGCATTGCAAGGTGCAATTCTGAAATTTTTTGCTTTTTCCTGCTCCTCTTAGCATGATAAAGAAGATTCAAAGAGAGTGAGATGCCAGCTCCTTTCATTCAGTCAGTAGCTTCAATCATTTCTGGTATATGAATAACATGATGTTTTTCAATGGCAAAAATCAATGAATATTGTAAATGCACAAACAGTAATTTCTCCGCATTGCAAGGTGCAATTCTGAAATTTTTTGCTTTTTAGTGCTCCTCTTAGCATGATAAAGAAGATTCAAAGAGAGTGAGATGCCAGCTCCTTTCATTCAGTCAGTAGCTTCAAACATTTCTGGTATATGAATAACATGATGTTTTTCAATGGCAAAAATCAATGAATATTGTAAATGCACAAACAGTAATTTCTCCGCATTGCAAGGTGCAATTCTGAAATTTTTTGCTTTTTCCTGCTCCTCTTAGCATGATAAAGAAGATTCAAAGAGAGTGAGATGCCAGCTCCTTTCAATCAGTCAGTAGCTTCAATCATTTCTGGACGTTTTTCAATGGCAAAAATCAATGAATATTGTAAATGCACAAACAGTAATTTCTCCGCATTGCAAGGTGCAATTCTGAAATTTTTTGCTTTTTCCTGCTCCTCTTAGCATGATAAAGAAGATTCAAAGAGAGTGAGATGCCAGGTCCTTTCATTCAGTCAGTAGCTTCAATCATTTCTGGTATATGAATAACATGATGTTTTTCATTGGCAAAAATCAATGAATATTGTAAATGCACAAACAGTAATTTCTCCGCATTGCAAGGTGCAATTCTGAAATTTTTTGCTTTTTCCTGCTCCTCTTAGCATGATAAAGAAGATTCAAAGAGAGTGAGATGCCAGCTCCTTTCATTCAGTCAGTAGCTTCAAACATATCTGGCATATGAATAACATGATGTTTTTCAATGGCAAAAATCAATGAATATTGTAAATGCACAAACAGTAATTTCTCCGCATTGCAAGGTGCAATTCTGAAATTTTTTGCTTTTTCCTGCTCCTCTTAGCATGATAAAGAAGATTCAAAGAGATTGAGATGCCAGCTCCTTTCATTCAGTCAGTAGCTTCAATCATTTCTGGACGTTTTTCAATGGCAAAAATCAATGAATATTGTAAATGCACAAACAGTAATTTCTCCGCATTGCAAGGTGCAATTCTGAAATTTTTTGCTTTTTCCTGCTCCTCTTAGCATGATAAAGAAGATTCAAAGAGAGTGAGATCCCAGCTCCTTTCATTCAGTCAGTAGCTTCAAACATTTCTGGTATATGAATAACATGATGTTTTTCAATGGCAAAAATCAATGAATATTGTAAATGCACAAACAGGAATTTCTCCGCATTGCAAGGTGCAATTCTGAAATTTTTTGCTTTTTCCTGCTCCTCTTAGCATGATAAAGAAGATTCAAAGAGAGTGAGATGCCAGCTCCTTTCATTCAGTCAGTAGCTTCAATCATTTCTGGACGTTTTTCAATGGCAAAAATCAATGAATATTGTAAATGCACAAACAGTAATTTCTCCGCATTGCAAGGTGCAATTCTGAAATTTTTTGCTTTTTCCTGCTCCTCTTAGCATGATAAAAAAGATTCAAAGAGAGTGAGATGCCAGCTCCTTTCATTCAGTCAGTAGCTTCAATCATTTCTGGTCGTTTTTCAATGGCAAAAATCAACGAATATTGTAAATGCACAAACAGTAATTTCTCCGCATTGCAAGGTGCAATTCTGAAATTTTTTAGTTTTTCCTGCTCCTCTTAGCATGATAAAGAAGATTCAAAGAGAGTGAGATGCCAGCTCCTTTCATTCAGTCAGTAGCTTCAATCATTTCTGGACGTTTTTCAATGGCAAAAATCAATGGATATTGTAAATGCACAAACAGTAATTTCTCCGCATTGCAAGGTGCAATTCTGAAATTTTTTGCTTTTTCCTGCTCCTCTTAGCATGATAAAGAAGATTCAAAGAGAGTGAGATGCCAGCTCCTTTCATTCAGTCAGTAGCTTCAATCATTTCTGGTATATGAATAACATGATGTTTTTCAATGGCAAAAATCAATGAATATTGTAAATGCACAAACAGTAATTTCTCCGCATTGCAAGGTGCAATTCTGAAATTTTTTGCTTTTTCCTGCTCCTCTTAGCATGATAAAGAAGATTCAAAGAGAGTGAGATGCCAGCTCCTTTCATTCAGTCAGTAGCTTCAATCATTTCTGTACGTTTTTCAATGGCAAAAATCAATGAATATTGTAAATGCACAAACAGTAATTTCTCCGCATTGCAAGGTGCAATTCTGAAATTTTTTGCTTTTTCCTGCTCCTCTTAGCATGATAAAGAAGATTCAAAGAGAGTGAGATGCCAGCTCCTTTCATTCAGTCAGTAGCTTCAATCATTTCTGGATGTTTTTCAATGGCAAAAATCAATGAATATTGTAAATGCACAGACAGTAATTTCTCCGCATTGCAAGGTGCAATTCTGAAATTTTTTGCTTTTTCCTGCTCCTCTTAGCATGATAAAGAAGATTCAAAGAGATTGAGATGTCAGCTCCTTTCATTCAGTCAGTAGCTTCAAACATTTCTGGTATATGAATAACATGGTGTTTTTCAATGGCAAAAATCAATGAATATTGTAAATGCACAAACAGTAATTTCTCCGCATTGCAAGGTGCAATTCTGAAATTTTTTGCTTTTTCCTGCTCCTCTTAGCATGATAAAGAAGATTCAAAGAGAGTGAGATGCCAGCTCCTTTCATTCAGTTAGTAGCTTCAATCATTTCTGGACGTTTTTCAATGGCAAAAATCAATGAATATTGTAAATGCACAAACAGTAATTTCTCCGCATTGCAAGGTGCAATTCTGAAATTTTTTGCTTTTTCCTGCTCCTCTTAGCATGATAAAGAAGATTCAAAGAGACTGAGATGCCAGCTCCTTTCATTCAGTCAGTAGCTTCAATCATTTCTGGACGTTTTTCAATGGCAAAAATCAATGAATATTGTAAATGCACAAACAGTAATTTCTCCGCATTGCAAGGTGCAATTCTGAAATTTTTTGCTTTTTCCTGCTCCTCTTAGCATGATAAAGAAGATTCAAAGAGAGTGAGATGCCAGCTCCTTTCATTCAGTCAGTAGCTTCAATCATTTCTGGACGTTTTTCAATGGCAAAAATCAATGAATATTGTAAATGCACAAACAGTAATTTCTCCGCATTGCAAGGTGCAATTCTGAAATTTTTTGCTTTTTCCTGCTCCTCTTAGCATGATAAAGAAGATTCAAAGAGAGTGAGATGCCAGCTCCTTTCATTCAGTCAGTAGCTTCAAACATTTCTGGTATATGAATAACATGATGTTTTTCAATGGCAAAAATCAATGAATATTTTAAATGCACAAACAGTAATTTCTCCGCATTGCAAGGTGCAATTCTGAAATTTTTTGCTTTTTCCTTCTCCTCTTAGCATGATAAAGAAGATTCAAAGAGAGTGAGATGCCAGCTCCTTTTATTCAGTCAGTAGCTTCAATCATTTCTGGACGTTTTTCAATGGCAAAAATCAATGAATATTGTAAATGCACAAAGAGTAATTTCTCCGCATTGCAAGGTGCAATTCTGAAATTTTTTGCTTTTTCCTGCTCCTCTTAGCATGATAAAGAAGATTCAAAGAGAGCGAGATGCCAGCTCCTTTCATTCAGTCAGTAGCTTCAAACATTTCTGGTATATGAATAACATGATGTTTTTCAATGGCAAAAATCAATGAATATTGTAAATGCACAAACAGTAATTTCTCTGCATTGCAAGGTGCAATTCTGAAATTTTTTGCTTTTTCCTGCTCCTCTTAGCATGATAAAGAAGATTCAAAGAGAGTGAGATGCCAGCTCCTTTCATTCAGTCAGTAGCTTCAATCATTTCTGGATGTTTTTCAATGGCAAAAATCAATGAATATTGTAAATGCACAGACAGTAATTTCTCCGCATTGCAAGGTGCAATTCTGAAATTTTTTGCTTTTTCCTGCTCCTCTTAGCATGATAAAGAAGATTCAAAGAGATTGAGATGTCAGCTCCTTTCATTCAGTCAGTAGCTTCAAACATTTCTGGTATATGAATAACATGGTGTTTTTCAATGGCAAAAATCAATGAATATTGTAAATGCACAAACAGTAATTTCTCCGCATTGCAAGGTGCAATTCTGAAATTTTTTGCTTTTTCCTGCTCCTCTTAGCATGATAAAGAAGATTCAAAGAGAGTGAGATGCCAGCTCCTTTCATTCAGTTAGTAGCTTCAATCATTTCTGGACGTTTTTCAATGGCAAAAATCAATGAATATTGTAAATGCACAAACAGTAATTTCTCCGCATTGCAAGGTGCAATTCTGAAATTTTTTGCTTTTTCCTGCTCCTCTTAGCATGATAAAGAAGATTCAAAGAGACTGAGATGCCAGCTCCTTTCATTCAGTCAGTAGCTTCAATCATTTCTGGACGTTTTTCAATGGCAAAAATCAATGAATATTGTAAATGCACAAACAGTAATTTCTCCGCATTGCAAGGTGCAATTCTGAAATTTTTTGCTTTTTCCTGCTCCTCTTAGCATGATAAAGAAGATTCAAAGAGAGTGAGATGCCAGCTCCTTTCATTCAGTCAGTAGCTTCAATCATTTCTGGACGTTTTTCAATGGCAAAAATCAATGAATATTGTAAATGCACAAACAGTAATTTCTCCGCATTGCAAGGTGCAATTCTGAAATTTTTTGCTTTTTCCTGCTCCTCTTAGCATGATAAAGAAGATTCAAAGAGAGTGAGATGCCAGCTCCTTTCATTCAGTCAGTAGCTTCAAACATTTCTGGTATATGAATAACATGATGTTTTTCAATGGCAAAAATCAATGAATATTTTAAATGCACAAACAGTAATTTCTCCGCATTGCAAGGTGCAATTCTGAAATTTTTTGCTTTTTCCTTCTCCTCTTAGCATGATAAAGAAGATTCAAAGAGAGTGAGATGCCAGCTCCTTTTATTCAGTCAGTAGCTTCAATCATTTCTGGACGTTTTTCAATGGCAAAAATCAATGAATATTGTAAATGCACAAAGAGTAATTTCTCCGCATTGCAAGGTGCAATTCTGAAATTTTTTGCTTTTTCCTGCTCCTCTTAGCATGATAAAGAAGATTCAAAGAGAGCGAGATGCCAGCTCCTTTCATTCAGTCAGTAGCTTCAAACATTTCTGGTATATGAATAACATGATGTTTTTCAATGGCAAAAATCAATGAATATTGTAAATGCACAAACAGTAATTTCTCTGCATTGCAAGGTGCAATTCTGAAATTTTTTGCTTTTTCCTGCTCCTCTTAGCATGATAAAGAAGATTCAAAGAGAGTGAGATGCCAGCTCCTTTCATTCAGTCAGTAGCTTCAATCATTTCTGGACGTTTTTCAATGGCAAAAATCAATGAATATTGTAAATGCACAAACAGTAATTTCTCCGCATTGCAAGGTGCAATTCTGAAATTTTTTGCTTTTTCCTGCTCCTCTTAGCATGATAAAGAAGATTCAAAGAGAGTGAGATGCCAGCTCCTTTCATTCAGTCAGTAGCTTCAATCATTTCTGGACGTTTTTCAATGGCAAAAATCAATGAATATTGTAAATGCACAAACAGTAATTTCTCCGCATTGCAAGGTGCAATTCTGAAATTTTTTGCTTTTTCCTGCTCCTCTTAGCATGATAAAGAAGATTCAAAGAGAGTGAGATGCCAGCTCCTTTCATTCAGTCAGTAGCTTCAAACATTTCTGGACGTTTTTCAATGGCAAAAATCAATGAATATTGTAAATGCACAAACAGTAATTTCTCCGCATTGCAAGGTGCAATTCGGAAATTTTTTGCTTTTTCCTGCTCCTCTTAGCATGATAAAGAAGATTCAAAGAGAGTGAGATGTCAGCTCCTTTCATTCAGTCAGTAGCTTCAAACATTTCTGGTATATGAATAACATGATGTTTTTCAATGGCAAAAATCAATGAATATTGTAAATGCACAAACAGTAATTTCTCCGCATTGCAATGTGCAATTCTGAAATTTTTTGCTTTTTACTGCTCCTCTTAGCATTATAAAGAAGATTCAAAGAGAGTGAGATGCCAGCTCCTTTCATTCAGTCAGTAGCTTCAATCATTTCTGGACGTTTTTCAATGGCAAAAATCAATGAATATTGTAAATGCACAAACAGAAATTTCTCCGCATTGCAAGGTGCAATTCTGAAATGTTTTGCTTTTTCCTGCTCCTCTTAGCATGATAAAGAAGATTCAAAGAGAGTGAGATGCCAGCTCCTTTCATTCAGTTAGTAGCTTCAATCATTTCTGGACGTTTTTCAATGGCAAAAATCAATGAATATTGTAAATGCACAAACAGTAATTTCTCCGCATTGCAAGGTGCAATTCTGAAATTTTTTGCTTTTTCCTGCTCCTCTTAGCATGATAAAGAAGATTCAAAGAGACTGAGATGCCAGCTCCTTTCATTCAGTCAGTAGCTTCAATCATTTCTGGACGTTTTTCAATGGCAAAAATCAATGAATATTGTAAATGCACAAACAGTAATTTCTCCGCATTGCAAGGTGCAATTCTGAAATTTTTTGCTTTTTCCTGCTCCTCTTAGCATGATAAAGAAGATTCAAAGAGAGTGAGATGCCAGCTCCTTTCATTCAGTCAGTAGCTTCAATCATTTCTGGACGTTTTTCAATGGCAAAAATCAATGAATATTGTAAATGCACAAACAGTAATTTCTCCGCATTGCAAGGTGCAATTCTGAAATTTTTTGCTTTTTCCTGCTCCTCTTAGCATGATAAAGAAGATTCAAAGAGAGTGAGATGCCAGCTCCTTTCATTCAGTCAGTAGCTTCAAACATTTCTGGTATATGAATAACATGATGTTTTTCAATGGCAAAAATCAATGAATATTTTAAATGCACAAACAGTAATTTCTCCGCATTGCAAGGTGCAATTCTGAAATTTTTTGCTTTTTCCTTCTCCTCTTAGCATGATAAAGAAGATTCAAAGAGAGTGAGATGCCAGCTCCTTTTATTCAGTCAGTAGCTTCAATCATTTCTGGACGTTTTTCAATGGCAAAAATCAATGAATATTGTAAATGCACAAAGAGTAATTTCTCCGCATTGCAAGGTGCAATTCTGAAATTTTTTGCTTTTTCCTGCTCCTCTTAGCATGATAAAGAAGATTCAAAGAGAGCGAGATGCCAGCTCCTTTCATTCAGTCAGTAGCTTCAAACATTTCTGGTATATGAATAACATGATGTTTTTCAATGGCAAAAATCAATGAATATTGTAAATGCACAAACAGTAATTTCTCTGCATTGCAAGGTGCAATTCTGAAATTTTTTGCTTTTTCCTGCTCCTCTTAGCATGATAAAGAAGATTCAAAGAGAGTGAGATGCCAGCTCCTTTCATTCAGTCAGTAGCTTCAATCATTTCTGGACGTTTTTCAATGGCAAAAATCAATGAATATTGTAAATGCACAAACAGTAATTTCTCCGCATTGCAAGGTGCAATTCTGAAATTTTTTGCTTTTTCCTGCTCCTCTTAGCATGATAAAGAAGATTCAAAGAGAGTGAGATGCCAGCTCCTTTCATTCAGTCAGTAGCTTCAATCATTTCTGGACGTTTTTCAATGGCAAAAATCAATGAATATTGTAAATGCACAAACAGTAATTTCTCCGCATTGCAAGGTGCAATTCTGAAATTTTTTGCTTTTTCCTGCTCCTCTTAGCATGATAAAGAAGATTCAAAGAGAGTGAGATGCCAGCTCCTTTCATTCAGTCAGTAGCTTCAAACATTTCTGGACGTTTTTCAATGGCAAAAATCAATGAATATTGTAAATGCACAAACAGTAATTTCTCCGCATTGCAAGGTGCAATTCGGAAATTTTTTGCTTTTTCCTGCTCCTCTTAGCATGATAAAGAAGATTCAAAGAGAGTGAGATGTCAGCTCCTTTCATTCAGTCAGTAGCTTCAAACATTTCTGGTATATGAATAACATGATGTTTTTCAATGGCAAAAATCAATGAATATTGTAAATGCACAAACAGTAATTTCTCCGCATTGCAATGTGCAATTCTGAAATTTTTTGCTTTTTACTGCTCCTCTTAGCATTATAAAGAAGATTCAAAGAGAGTGAGATGCCAGCTCCTTTCATTCAGTCAGTAGCTTCAATCATTTCTGGACGTTTTTCAATGGCAAAAATCAATGAATATTGTAAATGCACAAACAGAAATTTCTCCGCATTGCAAGGTGCAATTCTGAAATGTTTTGCTTTTTCCTGCTCCTCTTAGCATGATAAAGAAGATTCAAAGAGAGTGAGATGCCAGCTCCTTTCATTCAGTCAGTAGCTTCAATCATTTCTGGACGTTTTTCAATGGCAAAAATCAATGAATATTGTAAATGCACAAACAGTAATTTCTCCGCATTGCAAGGTGCAATTCTGAAATTTTTTGCTTTTTCCTGCTCCTCTTAGCATGATAAAGAAGATTCAAAGAGACTGAGATGCCAGCTCCTTTCATTCAGTCAGTAGCTTCAATCATTTCTGGACGTTTTTCAATGGCAAAAATCAATGAATATTGTAAATGCACAAACAGTAATTTCTCCGCATTGCAAGGTGCAATTCTGAAATTTTTTGCTTTTTCCTGCTCCTCTTAGCATGATAAAGAAGATTCAAAGAGAGTGAGATGCCAGCTCCTTTCATTCAGTCAGTAGCTTCAATCATTTCTGGACGTTTTTCAATGGCAAAAATCAATGAATATTGTAAATGCACAAACAGTAATTTCTCCGCATTGCAAGGTGCAATTCTGAAATTTTTTGCTTTTTCCTGCTCCTCTTAGCATGATAAAGAAGATTCAAAGAGAGTGAGATGCCAGCTCCTTTCATTCAGTCAGTAGCTTCAAACATTTCTGGTATATGAATAACATGATGTTTTTCAATGGCAAAAATCAATGAATATTTTAAATGCACAAACAGTAATTTCTCCGCATTGCAAGGTGCAATTCTGAAATTTTTTGCTTTTTCCTTCTCCTCTTAGCATGATAAAGAAGATTCAAAGAGAGTGAGATGCCAGCTCCTTTTATTCAGTCAGTAGCTTCAATCATTTCTGGACGTTTTTCAATGGCAAAAATCAATGAATATTGTAAATGCACAAAGAGTAATTTCTCCGCATTGCAAGGTGCAATTCTGAAATTTTTTGCTTTTTCCTGCTCCTCTTAGCATGATAAAGAAGATTCAAAGAGAGCGAGATGCCAGCTCCTTTCATTCAGTCAGTAGCTTCAAACATTTCTGGTATATGAATAACATGATGTTTTTCAATGGCAAAAATCAATGAATATTGTAAATGCACAAACAGTAATTTCTCTGCATTGCAAGGTGCAATTCTGAAATTTTTTGCTTTTTCCTGCTCCTCTTAGCATGATAAAGAAGATTCAAAGAGAGTGAGATGCCAGCTCCTTTCATTCAGTCAGTAGCTTCAATCATTTCTGGACGTTTTTCAATGGCAAAAATCAATGAATATTGTAAATGCACAAACAGTAATTTCTCCGCATTGCAAGGTGCAATTCTGAAATTTTTTGCTTTTTCCTGCTCCTCTTAGCATGATAAAGAAGATTCAAAGAGAGTGAGATGCCAGCTCCTTTCATTCAGTCAGTAGCTTCAATCATTTCTGGACGTTTTTCAATGGCAAAAATCAATGAATATTGTAAATGCACAAACAGTAATTTCTCCGCATTGCAAGGTGCAATTCTGAAATTTTTTGCTTTTTCCTGCTCCTCTTAGCATGATAAAGAAGATTCAAAGAGAGTGAGATGCCAGCTCCTTTCATTCAGTCAGTAGCTTCAAACATTTCTGGACGTTTTTCAATGGCAAAAATCAATGAATATTGTAAATGCACAAACAGTAATTTCTCCGCATTGCAAGGTGCAATTCGGAAATTTTTTGCTTTTTCCTGCTCCTCTTAGCATGATAAAGAAGATTCAAAGAGAGTGAGATGTCAGCTCCTTTCATTCAGTCAGTAGCTTCAAACATTTCTGGTATATGAATAACATGATGTTTTTCAATGGCAAAAATCAATGAATATTGTAAATGCACAAACAGTAATTTCTCCGCATTGCAATGTGCAATTCTGAAATTTTTTGCTTTTTACTGCTCCTCTTAGCATTATAAAGAAGATTCAAAGAGAGTGAGATGCCAGCTCCTTTCATTCAGTCAGTAGCTTCAATCATTTCTGGACGTTTTTCAATGGCAAAAATCAATGAATATTGTAAATGCACAAACAGAAATTTCTCCGCATTGCAAGGTGCAATTCTGAAATGTTTTGCTTTTTCCTGCTCCTCTTAGCATGATAAAGAAGATTCAAAGAGAGTGAGATGCCAGCTCCTTTCATTCAGTCAGTAGCTTCAATCATTTCTGGACGTTTTTCAATGGCAAAAATCAATGAATATTGTAAATGCACAAACAGTAATTTCTCCGCATTGCAAGGTGCAATTCTGAAATTTTTTGCTTTTTCCTGCTCCTCTTAGCATGATAAAGAAGATTCAAAGAGAGTGAGATGCCAGCTCCTTTCATTCAGTCAGTAGCTTCAATCATTTCTGGATGTTTTTCAATGGCAAAAATCAATGAATATTGTAAATGCACAAACAGTAATTTCTCCGCATTGCAAGGTGCAATTCTGAAATTTTTTGCTTTTTCCTGCTCCTCTTAGCATGATAAAGAAGATTCAAAGAGAGTGAGATGCCAGCTCCTTTCATTCAGTCAGTAGCTTCAATCATTTCTGGACGTTTTTCAATGGCAAAAATCAATGAATATTGTAAATGCACAAACAGTAATTTCTCCGCATTGCAAGGTGCAATTCTGAAATTTTTTGCTTTTTCCTGCTCCTCTTAGCATGATAAAGAAGATTCAAAGAGAGTGAGATGCCAGCTCCTTTCATTCAGTCAGTAGCTTTAATCATTTCTGGTATATCAATAGCATGATGTTTTTCAATGGCAAAAATCAATGAATATTGTAAATGCACAAACAGTAATTTCTCCGCATTGCAAGGTGCAATTCTGAAATTTTTTGCTTTTTCCTGCTCCTCTTAGCATGATAAAGAAGATTCAAAGAGAGTGAGATGCCAGCTCCTTTCATTCAGTCAGTAGCTTCAAACATTTCTGGTATATGAATAACGATGTTTTTCAATGGCAAAAATCAATGAATATTGTAAATGCACAAACAGTAATTTCTCCGCATTGCAAGGTGCAATTCTGAAATTTTTTGCTTTTTCCTGCTCCTCTTAGCATGATAAAGAAGATTCAAAGAGAGTGAGATGCCAGCTCCTTTCATTCAGTCAGTAGCTTCAATCATTTCTGGTATATGAATAACATGATGTTTTTCAATGGCAAAAATCAATGAATATTGTAAATGCACAAACAGTAATTTCTCCGCATTGCAAGGTGCAATTGTGAAATTTTTTGCTTTTTCCTGCTCCTCTTAGCATGATAAAGAAGATTCAAAGAGAGTGAGATGCCAGCTCCTTTCATTCAGTCAGTAGCTTCAATCATTTCTGGACGTTTTTCAATGGCAAAAATCATTGAATATTGTAAATGCACAAACAGTAATTTCTTCGCATTGCAAGGTGCAATTCTGAAATTTTTTGCTTTTTCCTGCTCCTCTTAGCATGATAAAGAAGATTCAAAGAGAGTGAGATGCCAGCTCCTTTCATTCAGTCAGTAGCTTCAATCATTTCTGGTATATGAATAACATGATGTTTTTCAATGGCAAAAATCAATGAATATTGTAAATGCACAAACAGTAATTTCTCCGCATTGCAAGGTGCAATTCTGAAATTTTTTGCTTTTTCCTGCTCCTCTTAGCATGATAAAGAAGATTCAAAGAGAGTGAGATGCCAGCTCCTTTCATTCAGTCAGTAGCTTCAAACATTTCTGGTATATGAATAACGATGTTTTTCAATGGCAAAAATCAATGAATATTGTAAATGCACAAACAGTAATTTCTCCGCATTGCAAGGTGCAATTCTGAAATTTTTTGCTTTTTCCTGCTCCTCTTAGCATGATAAAGAAGATTCAAAGAGAGTGAGATGCCAGCTCCTTACATTCAGTCAGTAGCTTCAATCATTTCTGGACGTTTTTCAATGGCAAAAATCAATGAATATTGTAAATGCACAAACAGAAATTTCTCCGCATTGCAAGGTGCAATTCTGAAATTTTTTGCTTTTTCCTGCTCCTCTTAGCATGATAAAGAAGATTCAAAGAGAGTGAGATGCCAGCTCCTTTCATTTAGTCAGTAGCTTCAATCATTTCTGGTATATGAATAACATGATGTTTTTCAATGGCAAAAATCAATGAATATTGTAAGGGCACAAACAGTAATTTCTCCGCATTGCAAGGTGCAATTCTGAAATTTTTTGCTTTTTCCTGCTCCTCTTAGCATGATAAAGAAGATTCAAAGAGAGTGAGATGCCAGCTCCTTTCATTTAGTCAGTAGCTTCAATCATTTCTGGACGTTTTTCAATGGCAAAAATCAATGAATATTGTAAATGCACAAACAGTAATTTCTCCGCATTGCAAGGTGCAATTCTGAAATTTTTTGCTTTTTCCTGCTCCTCTTAGCATGATAAAGAAGATTCAAAGAGAGTGAGATGCCAGCTCCTTTCATTCAGTAAGTAGCTTCAAACATTTCTGGTATATGAATAACATGATGTTTTTCAATGGCAAAAATCAATGAATATTGTAAATGCACAAACAGTAATTTCTCCGCATTGCAAGGTGCAATTCTGAAATTTTTTGCTTTTTCCTGCTCCTCTTAGCATGTTAAAGAAGATTCAAAGAGAGTGAGATGCCAGCTCCTTTCATTCAGTCAGTAGCTTCAATCATTTCTGGACGTTTTTCAAAGGCAAAAATCAATGAATATTGTAAATGCACAAACAGTAATTTCTCCGCATTGCAAGGTGCAAATCTGAAATTTTTTGCTTTTTCCTGCTCCTCTTAGCATGACAAAGAAGATTCAAAGAGAGTGAGATGCCAGCTCCTTTCATTCAGTCAGTAGCTTCAATCATTTCTGGACGTTTTTCAATGGCAAAAATCAATGAATATTGTAAATGCACAAACAGTAATTTCTCCGCATTGCAAGGTGCAATTCTGAAATTTTTTGCTTTTTCCTGCTCCTCATGGCATGATAAAGAAGATTCAAAGAGAGTGAGATGCCAGCTCCTTTCATTCAGTCAGTAGCTTCAAACATTTCTGGACGTTTTTCAATGGCAAAAATCAATGAATATTGTAAATGCACAAACAGTAATTTCTCCGCATTGCAATGTGCAATTCTGAAATTTTTTGCTTTTTCCTGCTCCTCTTAGCATGATAAAGAAGATTCAAAGAGAGTGAGATGCCAGCTCCTTTCATTCAGTCAGTAGCTTCAAACATTTCTGGTATATGAATAACATGATGTTTTTCAATGGCAAAAATCAATGAATATTGTAAATGCACAAACAGTAATTTCTCCGCATTGCAAGGTGCAATTCTGAAATTTTTTGCTTTTTCCTGCTCCTCTTAGCATGATAAAGAAGATTCAAAGAGAGTGAGATGCCAGCTCCTTTCATTCAGTCAGTAGCTTCAATCATTTCTGGACGTTTTTCAATGGCAAAAATCAATGAATATTGTAAATGCACAAACAGTAATTTCTCCGCATTGCAAGGTGCAATTCTGAAATTTTTTGCTTTTTCCTGCTCCTCTTAGCATGATAAAGAAGATTCAAAGAGAGTGATATGCCAGCTCCTTTCATTCAGTCAGTAGCTTCAATCATTTCTGGTATATGAATAACATGATGTTTTTCAATGGCAAAAATCAATGAATATTGTAAATGCACAAACAGTAATTTCTCCGCATTGCAAGGTGCAATTCTGAAATTTTTTGCTTTTTCCTGCTCCTCTTAGCATGATAAAGAATATTCAAAGAGAGTGAGATGCCAGCTCCTTTCATTCAGTCAGTAGCTTCAATCATTTCTGGACGTTTTTCAATGGCAAAAATCAATGAATATTGTAAATGCACAAACAGTAATTTCTCCGCATTGCAAGGTGCAATTCTGAAATTTTTTGCTTTTTCCTGCTCCTCTTAGCATGATAAAGAAGATTCAAAGAGAGTGAGATGCCAGCTCCTTTCATTCAGTCAGTAGCTTCAATCATTTCTGGTATATGAATAACATGATGTTTTTCAATGGCAAAAATCAATGAATATTGTAAATGCACAAACAGTAATTTCTCCGCATTGCAAGGTTCAATTCTGAAATTTTTTGCTTTTTCCTGCTCCTCTTAGCATGATAAAGAAGATTCAAAGAGAGTGAGATGCCAGCTCCTTTCATTCAGTCAGTAGCTTCAATCATTTCTGGACGTTTTTCAATGGCAAAAATCAATGAATATTGTAAATGCACAAACAGTAATTTCTCCGCATTGCAAGTTGCAATTCTGAAATTTTTTGCTTTTTCCTGCTCCTCTTAGCATGATAAAGAAGATTCAAAGAGAGTGAGATGCCAGCTCCTTTCATTCAGTCAGTAGCTTCAATCATTTCTGGTATATGAATAACATGATGTTTTTCAATGGCAAAAATCAATGAATATTGTAAATGCACAAACAGTAATTTCTCCGCATTGCAAGGTACAATTCTGAAATTTTTTGCTTTTTCCTGCTCCTCTTAGCATGATAAAGAAGATTCAAAGAGAGTGAGATGCCAGCTCCTTTCATTCAGTCAGTAGCTTCAATCATTTCTGGATGTTTTTCAATGGCAAAAATCAATGAATATTGTAAATGCACAAACAGTAATTTCTCCGCATTGCAAGGTGCAATTCTGAAATTTTTTGCTTTTTCCTGCTCCTCTTAGCATGATAAAGAAGATTCAAAGAGAGTGAGATGCCAGCTCCTTTCATTCAGTCAGTAGCTTCAATCATTTCTGGTATATGAATAACATGATGTTTTTCAATGGCAAAAATCAATGAATATTGTAAATGCATAAACAGTAATTTCTCCGCATTGCAAGGTGCAATTCTGAAATTTTTTGCTTTTTCCTGCTCCTCTTAGCATGATAAAGAAGATTCAAAGAGAGTGAGATGCCAGCTCCTTTCATTCAGTCAGTAGCTTCAATCATTTCTGGACGTTTTTCAATGGCAAAAATCAATGAATATTGTAAATGCACAAACAGTAATTTCTCCGCATTGCAAGGTGCAATTCTGAAATTTTTTGCTTTTTCCTGCTCCTCTTAGCATGATAAAGAAGATTCAAAGAGAGTGAGATGCCAGCTCCTTTCATTCAGTCAGTAGCTTCAATCATTTCTGGACTTTTTTCAATGGCAAAAATCAATGAATATTTTAAATGCACAAACAGTAATTTCTCCGCATTGCAAGGTGCAATTCTGAAATTTTTTGCTTTTTCCTGCTCCTCTTAGCATGATAAAGAAGATTGAAAGAGAGTGAGATGCCAGCTCCTTTCATTCAGTCAGTAGCTTCAAACATTTCTGGTATATGAATAACATGATGTTTTTCAATGGCAAAAATCAATGAATATTGTAAATGCACAAACAGTAATTTCTCCGCATTGCAAGGTGCAATTCTGAAATTTTTTGCTTTTTCCTGCTCCTCTTAGCATGATAAAGAAGATTCAAAGAGAGTGAGATGCCAGCTCCTTTCATTCAGTCAGTAGCTTCAATCATTTCTGGACGTTTTTCAATGGCAAAAATCAATGAATATTGTAAATGCACAAACAGTAATTTCTCCGCATTGCAAGTTGCAATTCTGAAATTTTTTGCTTTTTCCTGCTCCTCTTAGCATGATAAAGAAGATTCAAAGAGAGTGAGATGCCAGCTCCTTTCATTCAGTCAGTAGCTTCAATCATTTCTGGTATATGAATAACATGATGTTTTTCAATGGCAAAAATCAATGAATATTGTAAATGCACAAACAGTAATTTCTCCGCATTGCAAGGTACAATTCTGAAATTTTTTGCTTTTTCCTGCTCCTCTTAGCATGATAAAGAAGATTCAAAGAGAGTGAGATGCCAGCTCCTTTCATTCAGTCAGTAGCTTCAATCATTTCTGGATGTTTTTCAATGGCAAAAATCAATGAATATTGTAAATGCACAAACAGTAATTTCTCCGCATTGCAAGGTGCAATTCTGAAATTTTTTGCTTTTTCCTGCTCCTCTTAGCATGATAAAGAAGATTCAAAGAGAGTGAGATGCCAGCTCCTTTCATTCAGTCAGTAGCTTCAATCATTTCTGGTATATGAATAACATGATGTTTTTCAATGGCAAAAATCAATGAATATTGTAAATGCATAAACAGTAATTTCTCCGCATTGCAAGGTGCAATTCTGAAATTTTTTGCTTTTTCCTGCTCCTCTTAGCATGATAAAGAAGATTCAAAGAGAGTGAGATGCCAGCTCCTTTCATTCAGTCAGTAGCTTCAATCATTTCTGGACGTTTTTCAATGGCAAAAATCAATGAATATTGTAAATGCACAAACAGTAATTTCTCCGCATTGCAAGGTGCAATTCTGAAATTTTTTGCTTTTTCCTGCTCCTCTTAGCATGATAAAGAAGATTCAAAGAGAGTGAGATGCCAGCTCCTTTCATTCAGTCAGTAGCTTCAATCATTTCTGGACGTTTTTCAATGGGAAAAATCAATGAATATTGTAAATGCACAAACAGTAATTTCTCCGCATTGCAAGGTGCAATTCTGAAATTTTTTGCTTTTTCCTGCTCCTCTTAGCATGATAAAGAAGATTCAAAGAGAGTGAGATGCCAGCTCCTTTCATTCAGTCAGTAGCTTCAATCATTTCTGGACGTTTTTCAATGGCAAAAATCAATGAATATTGTAAATGCACAAACAGTAATTTCTCCGCATTGCAAGGTGCAATTCTGAAATTTTTTGCTTTTTCCTGCTCCTCTTAGCATGATAAAGAAGATTCAAAGAGAGTGAGATGCCAGCTCCTTTCATTCAGTCAGTAGCTTCAAACATTTCTGGACGTTTTTCAATGGCAAAAATCAATGAATATTGTAAATGCACAAACAGTAATTTCTCCGCATTGCAATGTGCAATTCTGAAATTTTTTGCTTTTTCCTGCTCCTCTTAGCATGATAAAGAAGATTCAAAGAGAGTGAGATGCCAGCTCCTTTCATTCAGTCAGTAGCTTCAAACATTTCTGGTATATGAATAACATGATGTTTTTCAATGGCAAAAATCAATGAATATTGTAAATGCACAAACAGTAATTTCTCCGCATTGCAAGGTGCAATTCTGAAATTTTATGCTTTTTCCTGCTCCTCTTAGCATGATAAAGAAGATTCAAAGAGAGTGAGATGCCAGCTCCTTTCATTCAGTCAGTAGCTTCAATCATTTCTGGACGCTTTTCAATGGCAAAAATCAATGAATATTGTAAATGCACAAACAGTAATTTCTCCGCATTGCAAGGTGCAATTCTGAAATTTTTTGCTTTTTCCTGCTCCTCTTAGCATGATAAAGAAGATTCAAAGAGAGTGAGATGCCAGCTCTTTTCATTCAGTCAGTAGCTTCAATCATTTCTGGTATATGAATAACATGATGTTTTTCAATGGCAAAAATCAATGAATATTGTAAATGCACAAACAGTAATTTCTCCGCATTGCAAGGTGCAATTCTGAAATTTTTTGCTTTTTCCTGCTCCTCTTAGCATGATAAAGAAGATTCAAAGAGAGTGAGATGCCAGCTCCTTTCATTCAGTCAGTAGCTTCAATCATTTCTGGTATATGAATAACATGATGTTTTTCAATGGCAAAAATCAATGAATATTGTAAATGCACAAACAGTAATTTCTCCGCATTGCAAGGTGCAATTCTGAAATTTTTTGCTTTTTCCTGCTCCTCTTAGCATGATAAAGAAGATTCAAAGAGAGTGAGATGCCAGCTCCTTTCATTCAGTCAGTAGCTTCAAACATTTCTGGTATATGAATAACATGATGTTTTTCAATGGCAAAAATCAATGAATATTGTAAATGCACAAACAGTAATTTCTCCGCATTGCAAGGTGCAATTCTGAAATTTTTTGCTTTTTCCTGCTCCTCTTAGCATGATAAAGAAGATTCAAAGAGAGTGAGATGCCAGCTCCTTTCATTCAGTCAGTAGCTTCAATCATTTCTGGATGTTTTTCAATGGCAAAAATCAATGAATATTGTAAATGCACAAACAGTAATTTCTCCGCATTGCAAGTTGCAATTCTGAAATTTTTTGCTTTTTCCTGCTCCTCTTAGCATGATAAAGAAGATTCAAAGAGAGTGAGATGCCAGCTCCTTTCATTCAGTCAGTAGCTTCAATCATTTCTGGTATATGAATAACATGATGTTTTTCAATGGCAAAAATCAATGAATATTGTAAATGCACAAACAGTAATTTCTCCGCATTGCAAGGTGCAATTCTGAAATTTTTTGCTTTTTCCTGCTCCTCTTAGCATGATAAAGAAGATTCAAAGAGAGTGAGATGCCAGCTCCTTTCATTCAGTCAGTAGCTTCAATCATTTCTGGACGTTTTTCAATGGCAAAAATCAATGAATATTGTAAATGCACAAACAGTAATTTCTCTGCATTGCAAGGTGCAATTCTGAAATTTTTTGCTTTTTCCTGCTCCTCTTAGCATGATAAAGAAGATTCAAAGAGAGTGAGATGCCAGCTCCTTTCATTCAGTCAGTAGCTTCAATCATTTCTGGTATATGAATAACATGATGTTTTTCAATGGCAAAAATCAATGAATATTGTAAATGCACAAACAGTAATTTCTCCGCATTGCAAGGTGCAATTCTGAAATTTTTTGCTTTTTCCTGCTCCTCTTAGCATGATAAAGAAGATTCAAAGAGAGTGAGATGCCAGCTCCTTTCATTCAGTCAGTAGCTTCAAACATTTCTGGTATATGAATAACATGATGTTTTTCAATGGCAAAAATCAATGAATATTGTAAATGCACAAACAGTAATTTCTCCGCATTGCAAGGTGCAATTCTGAAATTTTTTGCTTTTTCCTGCTCCTCTTAGCATGATAAAGAAGATTCAAAGAGAGTGAGATGCCAGCTCCTTTCATTCAGTCAGTAGCTTCAATCATTTCTGGACGTTTTTCAATGGAAAAATCAATGAATATTGTAAATGCACAAACAGTAATTTCTCCGCATTGCAAGGTGCAATTCTGAAATTTTTTGCTTTTTCCTGCTCCTCTTAGCATGATAAAGAAGATTCAAAGAGAGTGAGATGCCAGCTCCTTTCATTTAGTCAGTAGCTTCAATCATTTCTGGTATATGAATAACATGATGTTTTTCAACGGCAAAAATCAATGAATATTGTAAGTGCACAAACAGTAATTTCTCCGCATTGCAAGGTGCAATTCTGAAATTTTTTGCTTTTTCCTGCTCCTCTTAGCATGATAAAGAAGATTCAAAGAGAGTGAGATGCCAGCTCCTTTCATTTAGTCAGTAGCTTCAATCATTTCTGGACGTTTTTCAATGGCAAAAATCAATGAATATTGTAAATGCACAAACAGTAATTTCTCCGCATTGCAAGGTGCAATTCTGAAATTTTTTGCTTTTTCCTGCTCCTCTTAGCATGATAAAGAAGATTCAAAGAGAGTGAGATGCCAGCTCCTTTCATTCAGTCAGTAGCTTCAAACATTTCTGGTATATGAATAACATGATGTTTTTCAATGGCAAAAATCAATGAATATTGTAAATGCACAAACAGTAATTTCTCCGCATTGCAAGGTGCAATTCTGAAATTTTTTGCTTTTTCCTGCTCCTCTTAGCATGATAAAGAAGATTCAAAAAGAGTGAGATGCCAGCTCCTTTCATTCAGTCGTAGCTTCAATCATTTCTGGACGTTTTTCAAAGGCAAAAATCAATGAATATTGTAAATGCACAAACAGTAATTTCTCCGCATTGCAAGGTGCAAATCTGAAATTTTTTGCTTTTTCCTGCTCCTCTTAGCATGATAAAGAAGATTCAAAGAGAGTGAGATGCCAGCTCCTTTCATTAAGTCAGTAGCTTCAATCATTTCTGGACGTTTTTCAATGGCAAAAATCAATGAATATTGTAAATGCACAAACAGTAATTTCTCCGCATTGCAAGGTGCAATTCTGAAATTTTTTGCTTTTTCCTGCTCCTCATAGCATGATAAAGAAGATTCAAAGAGAGTGAGATGCCAGCTCCTTTCATTCAGTCAGTGGCTTCAAACATTTCTGGACGTTTTTCAATGGCAAAAATCAATGAATATTGTAAATGCACAAACAGTAATTTCTCCGCATTGCAATGTGCAATTCTGAAATTTTTTGCTTTTTCCTGCTCCTCTTAGCATGATAAAGAAGATTCAAAGAGAGTGAGATGCCAGCTCCTTTCATTCAGTCAGTAGCTTCAAACATTTCTGGTATATGAATAACATGATGTTTTTCAATGGCAAAAATCAATGAATATTGTAAATGCACAAACAGTAATTTCTCCGCATTGCAAGGTGCAATTCTGAAATTTTTTGCTTTTTCCTGCTCCTCTTAGCATGATAAAGAAGATTCAAAGAGAGTGAGATGCCAGCTCCTTTCATTCAGTCAGTAGCTTCAATCATTTCTGGACGTTTTTCAATGGCAAAAATCAATGAATATTGTAAATTCACAAACAGTAATTTCTCCGCATTGCAAGGTGCAATTCTGAAATTTTTTGCTTTTTCCTGCTCCTCTTAGCATGATAAAGAAGATTCAAAAAGAGTGAGATGCCAGCTCCTTTCATTCAGTCAGTAGCTTCAATCATTTCTGGTATATGAATAACATGATGTTTTTCAATGGCAAAATTCAATGAATATTGTAAATGCACAAACAGTAATTTCTCCGCATTGCAAGGTGCAATTCTGAAATTTTTTGCTTTTTCCTGCTCCTCTTAGCATGATAAAGAAGATTCAAAGAGAGTGAGATGCCAGCTCCTTTCATTCAGTCAGTAGCTTCAATCATTTCTGGACGTTTTTCAATGGCAAAAATCAATGAATATTGTAAATGCACAAACAGTAATTTCTCCGCATTGCAAGGTGCAATTCTGAAATTTTTTGCTTTTTCCTGCTCCTCTTAGCATGATAAAGAAGATTCAAAGAGAGTGAGATGCCAGCTCCTTTCATTCAGTCAGTAGCTTCAATCATTTCTGGTATATGAATAACATGATGTTTTTCAATGGCAAAAATCAATGAATATTGTAAATGCACAAACAGTAATTTCTCCGCATTGCAAGGTGCAATTCTGAAATTTTTTGCTTTTTCCTGCTCCTCTTAGCATGATAAAGAAGATTCAAAAAGAGTGAGATGCCAGCTCCTTTCATTCAGTCAGTAGCTTCAAACATTTCTGGTATATGAATAACATGATGTTTTTCAATGGCAAAAATCAATGAATATTGTAAATGCACAAACAGTAATTTCTCCGCATTGCAAGGTGCAATTCTGAAATTTTTTGCTTTTTCCTGCTCCTCTTAGCATGATAAAGAAGATTCAAAGAGAGTGAGATGCCAGCTCCTTTCATTCAGTCAGTAGCTTCAATCATTTCTGGACGTTTTTCAATGGCAAAAATCAATGAATATTGTAAATGCACAAACAGTAATTTCTCCGCATTGCAAGGTGCAATTCTGAAATTTTTTGCTTTTTCCTGCTCCTCTTAGCATGATAAAGAAGATTCAAAGAGAGTGAGATGCCAGCTCCTTTCATTTAGTCAGTAGCTTCAATCATTTCTGGTATATGAATAACATGATGTTTTTCAATGGCAAAAATCAATGAATATTGTAAGTGCACAAACAGTAATTTCTCCGCATTGCAAGGTGCAATTCTGAAATTTTTTGCTTTTTCCTGCTCCTCTTAGCATGATAAAGAAGATTCAAAGAGAGTGAGATGCCAGCTCCTTTCATTTAGTCAGTAGCTTCAATCATTTCTGGACGTTTTTCAATGGCAAAAATCAATGAATATTGTAAATGCACAAACAGTAATTTCTCCGCATTGCAAGGTGCAATTCTGAAATTTTTTGCTTTTTCCTGCTCCTCTTAGCATGATAAAGAAGATTCAAAGAGAGTGAGATGCCAGCTCCTTTCATTCAGTAAGTAGCTTCAAACATTTCTGGTATATGAATAACATGATGTTTTTCAATGGCAAAAATCAATGAATATTGTAAATTCACAAACTGTAATTTCTCCGCATTGCAAGGTGCAATTCTGAAATTTTTTGCTTTTTCCTGCTCCTCTTAGCATGATAAAGAAGATTCAAAGAGAGTGAGATGCCAGGTCCTTTCATTTAGTCAGTAGCTTCAATCATTTCTGGACGTTTTTCAATGGCAAAAATCAATGAATATTGTAAATGCACAAACAGTAATTTCTCCGCATTGCAAGGTGCAATTCTGAAATTTTTTGCTTTTTCCTGCTCCTCTTAGCATGATAAAGAAGATTCAAAGAGAGTGAGATGCCAGCTCCTTTCATTCAGTAAGTAGCTTCAAACATTTCTGGTATATGAATAACATGATGTTTTTCAATGGCAAAAATCAATGAATATTGTAAATTCACAAACTGTAATTTCTCCGCATTGCAAGGTGCAATTCTGAAATTTTTTGCTTTTTCCTGCTCCTCTTAGCATGATAAAGAAGATTCAAAGAGAGTGAGATGCCAGCTCCTTTCATTCAGTCAGTAGCTTCAATCATTTCTGGACGTTTTGCAAAGGCAAAAATCAATGAATATTGTAAATGCACAAACAGTAATTTCTCCGCATTGCAAGGTGCAAATCTGAAATTTTTTGCTTTTTCCTGCTCCTCTTAGCATGATAAAGAAGATTCAAAGAGAGTGAGATGCCAGCTCCTTTCATTCAGTCAGTAGCTTCAATCATTTCTGGACGTTTTTCAATGGCAAAAATCAATGAATATTGTAAATGCACAAACAGTAATTTCTCCGCATTGCAAGGTGCAATTCTGAAATTTTTTGCTTTTTCCTGCTCCTCATAGCATGATAAAGAAGATTCAAAGAGAGTGAGATGCCAGCTCCTTTCATTCAGTCAGTAGCTTCAAACATTTCTGGACGTTTTTCAATGGCAAAAATCAATGAATATTGTAAATGCACAAACAGTAATTTCTCCGCATTGCAATGTGCAATTCTGAAATTTTTTCCTTTTTCCTGCTCCTCTTAGCATGATAAAGAAGATTCAAAGAGAGTGAGATGCCAGCTCCTTTCATTCAGTCAGTAGCTTCAATCATTTCTGGACGTTTTTGTCACACTGTCACAGAATACTGGAGGTAGGGGGCCTAAGCTGACCCTAAGCTGGGGCCCTGACTAATCCCTCATCCTGGAGGTACTGTTAAAGGTACAGAGGTCCAGGCCGCCAGCGTAACCCCTACCTTCTGAGGATCCCTGCACCTAAGTAATCTAGTCCTGAGAAGGACCCCGATCACAACAATAGGGAACCAGAAATAATATGCCCACACACAGTATTTAGACGAACGAGACAGTACAAGGGAAAAACCAAAACCACCTTGCATACAACTTCTAAACAACTACAACAGAGGGAACACCAACGGGAAAGGAGATAAATGATAAAGCGAGGAAAGGGAAAACACACTTCCAAATACACTTATCTCAGCAACTCCAAACACCACGATCCGCTCTGTAAGTCTGAATGAAAAGCTTTCACCGACACCTCCCAAACAGACCTGCAGGAATATAAAGGAGTCTCACTAAAGAAGCATTGATTGCAGCTGGGCGAGGCTGGACCTCAGCTAGCCCAGAGAGAGAGAGAATTAACTCCTACACTGCCGAGAAAACACAAAGCACCAACAAGTCAGCTGCGAGAAGTCAGGCTGTGTACTCGTGACGATCTTCGTGGCAACACACCCGTGACAGTACCCCCCCTTCTACGAGGGGCCTCTGGACCCTCAGGGCCAGGTTTATCCGGGTGAGTCGTGTGGAAGGCCCGAACTAATCGGTCTGCGTTAATATCCGACGCAGGAACCCACATCCTCTCCTCAGGACCATACCCCTTCCAATGAACCAAGTACTGAAGGGACCGGCGATTAAAGCGTGAATCAATGACCCTCGATACCTGGAACTCCAAGTTACCATTGACAACCACAGGAGGGGGAGGTAAAGGTGACGGTACCACCGGCGCCACATACCTCTTAAGCAATGATCTGTGAAACACGTTGTGAATTTTAAACGTAGGGGGGAGGTCAAGACGGAATGCCACCGGATTAATAACAGAACTGATTCTGTACGGCCCGATGAACCTGGGACCCAGTTTCCAGGAGGGAACCTTAAGTTTAATATTCCTGGTAGACAACCATACCTGATCGTTCACACTTAGGTCCGGACCAGACACTCTCCTCCTATCAGCCATACGTTTGTATCGGTTCCCCATAGTATTCAGATTCTTCAGCACCCCTCTCCATACTGAAGCGAGAGATGAGGAAAATCGTTCCTCCTCCGGAACCCCCGAAGAGCCCCCCCTACTGAAAGTACAAAACTGGGGGTGAAAACCATATGCCCCAAAAAACGGGGACTTACCAGTGGACTCGCTCCGCCTATTATTGAGAGCAAACTCTGCCAGAGGTAGGAAAGAAGCCCAGTCCTCCTGGTTCTCTGACACAAAACACCGAAGATATGTCTCCAAGCTCTGGTTCATACGTTCCATCTGACCATTGGTCTGAGGATGAAAAGCCGACGAGAATGACAAATGCATCCCCCGCCGTGCACAAAACGCCTTCCAGAACTTGGACACAAACTGAGACCCCCGATCAGACACCACCTCGGAGGGTACCCCGTGAAGCCTCACAATCTCCCCAATGAACACCTGCGCAAGAGTTTTAGCATTAGGGAGAGCCGGAAGAGCGATAAAATGTGCCATCTTGCTGAACCTGTCCACTACAACGAGTATGACCGTTTTACCCGAAGACGGAGGGAGGTCAGTAATAAAGTCCATAGACAGATGAGTCCAAGGACGCTCCGGGATCTTCAAAGGTAAGAGGGCCCCAGACGGACGGGTATGTGAGGTCTTAGAGCGCGCACAAACCCCACAGGACGCGACAAAAGTTACCACCTCTTTATGTAAGTTAGGCCACCAAAACTGACGCGAGAGGAGATCCACAGTTGCTTTACTCCCCGGGTGTCCTGCAAAAACTGAGTTATGGTGTGCCTCGATCACCTTTTGTCGCAACTGATCTGGAACGAACAGTCTCCCCGGAGGTCCAACAGGGGCGTCTCCCTGAGCCTCCAATATCTCCTCCTCCAGCTCAGAGCATACTGCCGAAACCACCACCCCCTCCTGAAGAATAGGAATCGGGTCGTCCGTATTCCCGGCCCCAGGGAAACTACGAGATAAGGCATCCGCCTTTACATTTTTAGACCCAGGACGATATGTAACGACGAAATTAAACCTGGTAAAAAACAATGACCACCTAGCTTGTCTGGGATTCAGACGTTTAGCGGACTCCAGATATAGCAGGTTCTTGTGATCGGTGATGACGGTGACCGGATGAACTGCCCCCTCCAAAAAATGGCGCCACTCCTCAAAAGCTAACTTAATGGCCAAGAGTTCCCTATTGCCGACATCGTAATTCCTCTCAGCGGACGACAATTTTTTAGAGAAAAAGGCGCACGGATGCCACTTACCAGGGGACGAACCCTGTGACAATACTGCTCCCACCCCTACCTCGGAAGCGTCTACCTCTACAAAGAATGGCTGAGACGCATCAGGTTGAATGAGTATGGGTGCCGAGGCAAAACATTTTTTCAAGGAGGAGAATGCTTGACAAGCCTTGTCAGACCACCTAGAAAAATCCGTCCCCTTTTTAGTCATGTCTGTGAGAGGCTTAACCATGGACGAGAAATTACGAATGAACTTCCGGTAATAGTTAGCAAACCCCAGGAGACGTTGTAGTGCCTTAAGATTCTCCGGCCGATCCCACTCAAGAACTGCCCGCACTTTCCCAGGGTCCATACGAAAACCGGACGCTGAAACCAGGAAGCCTAAAAACTGGAGTTCCTGTACGGCGAACACACACTTTTCCCACTTGGCATACAGTTTATTATCCCGCAAGATCTGTAACACCTGTCTAACGTGCTCCTGATGAGACACCAGATCCGGCGAGTAAATTAAGATATCATCCAGATATATGACAACAAACTGTCCCACCAGGTGGCGAAAAATATCATTAACAAAGTGTTGAAACACCGCCGGGGCATTAGTCAGACCGAATGGCATGACAAGGTTCTCATAATGCCCCTCCGGAGTGTTAAAAGCCGTCTTCCACTCATCCCCCTCCTTCATCCTAATCAGATTGTACGCCCCCCTGAGATCCAACTTAGAGAACCATTTGGCGCCCACGATCTGATTAAAGAGATCGGGAATAAGTGGGAGCGGATACGGATCTCGGACCGTAATCCGATTAAGTTCACGGAAATCCAGGCAAGGGCGTAGGCCTCCATCTTTCTTCTTAACAAAGAAGAACCCCGCGGCCACCGGAGAAGATGAAGGTCTAATATGCCCCTTAGCCAGACTTTCAGAAATATAATCCTTCATGGCCTGCCTCTCAGGACCAGAAAGGTTATACAACCTAGCTTTAGGTAACTTGGCCTCAGGGAGCAGTTTTACAGAACAGTCATACACGCGATGAGGAGGTAGTTCCTGACACCCATTCTCCGAGAATACATCCTCAAAGTCCGCCAGAAATGGAGGTAAGACCCAAGGAGTAACCGCACCGATGACCGTGTTCATGCAGTTTTTATTACAGAATTTACTCCATTGGCTTATCTCTCTGGTTTGCCAATTAATAACCGGGTTATGCTTAGCTAACCAAGGAAGGCCCAACACTATAGGAGTGGGAAGACCCTCCAACACGTAGCAAGACAACAGTTCTTTATGTATTGCCCCCACTTGAAGTTTTACGCCATGCACAGCTTGCAAAAAACTTCCCTGACCGAGAGGTCTGGCATCGATCGAGAATATGGGGATGGGTTTAGCCAACTCACTCAATCGCATACCTTGAACCCGGGCAAACCGAGCATCAACCAGATTAGCCCCGGCCCCACTATCCAGAAGAACAGATATCCTCTCAGTTCTCGTACCCACCACCACCTCCGCCGGTACGAGAAACTGAGACGAACCTAGGGACGAAATACCTACTCCCAGATTGCCGTCCACCACACAACCTGGGATCAACAGTTTTTTCGACGACTCTTTACTCTGCAAGGGACGGGATGGACACCCCCCAATAAAATGTCCCTTTTTCCCGCAGAGAAAACACCTTCCTGTCTTATGGCGCACCACCGGTCCCCTTCCCCGAAATGATGTTCCTCCTAATTGCATAGGCTCCTCCGGACTGACCAGGGGAACCACCATATGAGGGGACCTTGTAGGAGGTGGAGACATTACAGGGGGTAGAGTTATCCCGCACCTCTCCCGAAGCCGTCTGTCAACGCGAATAGCAAGGGCCATAGCGGCTTCCAGTGACGCGGGAGAGTCATACTGTGCCAACACATCCTGTAATTTGTCGGATAAACCATGACAAAACTGGCTCCTAAGAGCCGGGTCATTCCACTGGGTGTCCGTGGCCCACCTACGGAACTCCGAACAGAATTCCTCCGCCGGACGATCTCCCTGCTGAATCCTACGTAACTTAGACTCAGCAAGGGAGATCCGATCTGGGTCATCATATACGAGTCCCAGAGCAGCGAAAAACCTATCCACTGACTGGAGAACCGGGGAGCTTGGGGGAAGAGAGAACGCCCAAGATTGTGGGTCCCCTTGTAGGAGCGAGATGACAATTCCCACCCTTTGTTCTTCACTGCCCGATGACCGAGGCCGCAGCCGAAAGTACAATTTGCATGCCTCCCGGAAAACAAAAAACTTGTCCCGCCCCCCAGTGAACCTGTCAGGGAGAGCTACTTTAGGTTCTGGTCCGGCTTGCTCCAGAGGATGCAAAACCTTGGACCTAACGTCCGCCAGCCCCATGGACAAACTCTGCAACTGCCGAGCTAGACCGGCTACTGGATCCATGGTAGCTGGAGAAAAACTAAGATGGTCGGTGAAAATGTCACACTGTCACAGAATACTGGAGGTAGGGGGCCTAAGCTGACCCTAAGCTGGGGCCCTGACTAATCCCTCATCCTGGAGGTACTGTTAAAGGTACAGAGGTCCAGGCCGCCAGCGTAACCCCTACCTTCTGAGGATCCCTGCACCTAAGTAATCTAGTCCTGAGAAGGACCCCGATCACAACAATAGGGAACCAGAAATAATATGCCCACACACAGTATTTAGACGAACGAGACAGTACAAGGGAAAAACCAAAACCACCTTGCATACAACTTCTAAACAACTACAACAGAGGGAACACCAACGGGAAAGGAGATAAATGATAAAGCGAGGAAAGGGAAAACACACTTCCAAATACACTTATCTCAGCAACTCCAAACACCACGATCCGCTCTGTAAGTCTGAATGAAAAGCTTTCACCGACACCTCCCAAACAGACCTGCAGGAATATAAAGGAGTCTCACTAAAGAAGCATTGATTGCAGCTGGGCGAGGCTGGACCTCAGCTAGCCCAGAGAGAGAGAGAATTAACTCCTACACTGCCGAGAAAACACAAAGCACCAACAAGTCAGCTGCGAGAAGTCAGGCTGTGTACTCGTGACGATCTTCGTGGCAACACACCCGTGACAGTTTTTCAATGGCAAAAATCAATGAATATTGTAAATGCACAAACAGTAATTTCTCCGCATTGCAAGGTGCAATTCTGAAATTTTTTGCTTTTTCCTGCTCCTCATAGCATGATAAAGAAGATTCAAAGAGAGTGAGATGCCAGCTCCTTTCATTCAGTCAGTGGCTTCAAACATTTCTGGACGTTTTTCAATGGCAAAAATCAATGAATATTGTAAATGCACAAACAGTAATTTCTCCGCATTGCAATGTGCAATTCTGAAATTTTTTGCTTTTTCCTGCTCCTCTTAGCATGATAAAGAAGATTCAAAGAGAGTGAGATGCCAGCCCCTTTCATTCAGTCAGTAGCTTCAAACATTTCTGGTATATGAATAACATGATGTTTTTCAATGGCAAAAATCAATGAATATTGTAAATGCACAAACAGTAATTTCTCCGCATTGCAAGGTGCAATTCTGAAATTTTTTGCTTTTTCCTGCTCCTCTTAGCATGATAAAGAAGATTCAAAGAGAGTGAGATGCCAGCTCCTTTCATTCAGTCAGTAGCTTCAATCATTTCTGGACGTTTTTCAATGGCAAAAATCAATGAATATTGTAAATGCACAAACAGTAATTTCTCCGCATTGCAAGGTGCAATTCTGAAATTTTTTGCTTTTTCCTGCTCCTCTTAGCATGATAAAGAAGATTCAAAGAGAGTGAGATGCCAGCTCCTTTCGTTCAGTCAGTAGCTTCAAACATTTCTGGTATATGAATAACATGATGTTTTTCAATGGCAAAAATCAATGAATATTGTAAATGCACAAACAGTAATTTCTCCGCATTGCAAGGTGCAATTCTGAATTTTTTTGCTTTTTCCTGCTCCTCTTAGCATGATAAAGAAGATTCAAAGAGAGTGAGATGCCAGCTCCTTTCATTCAGTCAGTAGCTTCAATCATTTCTGGACGTTTTTCAATGGCAAAAATCAATGAAAATTGTAAATGCACAAACAGTAATTTCTCCGCATTGCAAGGTGCAATTCTGAAATTTTTTGCTTTTTCCTGCTCCTCTTAGCATGATAAAGAAGATTGAAAGAGAGTGAGATGCCAGCTCCTTTCATTCAGTCAGTAGCTTCAAACATTTCTGGTATATGAATAACATGATGTTTTTCAATGGCAAAAATCAATGAATATTGTAAATGCACAAACAGTAATTTCTCCGCATTGCAAGGTGCAATTCTGAAATTTTTTGCTTTTTCCTGCTCCTCTTAGCATGATAAAGAAGATTCAAAGAGAGTGAGATGCCAGCTCCTTTCATTCAGTCAGTAGCTTCAATCATTTCTGGACGTTTTTCAATGGGAAAAATCAATGAATATTGTAAATGCACAAACAGTAATTTCTCCGCATTGCAAGGTGCTATTCTGAAATTTTTTGCTTTTTCCTGCTCCTCTTAGCATGATAAAGAAGATTCAAAGAGAGTGAGATGCCAGCTCCTTTCATTCAGTCAGTAGCTTCAATCATTTCTGGACGTTTTTCAATGGCAAAAATCAATGAATATTGTAAATGCACAAACAGTAATTTCTCCGCATTGCAAGGTGCAATTCTGAAATTTTTTGCTTTTTACTGCTCCTCTTAGCATGATAAAGAAGATTCAAAGAGAGTGAGATGCCAGCTCCTTTCATTCAGTCAGTAGCTTCAAACATTTCTGGACGTTTTTCAATGGCAAAAATCAATGAATATTGTAAATGCACAAACAGTAATTTCTCCGCATTGCAATGTGCAATTCTGAAATTTTTTGCTTTTTCCTGCTCCTCTTAGCATGATAAAGAAGATTCAAAGAGAGTGAGATGCCAGCTCCTTTCATTCAGTCAGTAGCTTCAAACATTTCTGGTATATGAATAACATGATGTTTTTCAATGGCAAAAATCAATGAATATTGTAAATGCACAAACAGTAATTTCTCCGCATTGCAAGGTGCAATTCTGAAATTTTATGCTTTTTCCTGCTCCTCTTAGCATGATAAAGAAGATTCAAAGAGAGTGAGATGCCAGCTCCTTTCATTCAGTCAGTAGCTTCAATCATTTCTGGACGTTTTTCAATGGCAAAAATCAATGAATATTGTAAATGCACAAACAGTAATTTCTCCGCATTGCAAGGTGCAATTCTGAAATTTTTTGCTTTTTCCTGCTCCTCTTAGCATGATAAAGAAGATTCAAAGAGAGTGAGATGCCAGCTCCTTTCATTCAGTCAGTAGCTTCAATCATTTCTGGACGTTTTTCAATGGCAAAAATCAATGAATATTGTAAATGCACAAACAGTAATTTCTCCGCATTGCAAAGTGCAATTCTGAAATTTTTTGCTTTTTCCTGCTCCTCTTAGCATGATAAAGAAGATTCAAAGAGAGTGAGATGCCAGCTCCTTTCATTCAGTCAGTAGCTTCAATCATTTCTGGTATATGAATAACATGATGTTTTTCAATGGCAAAAATCAATGAATATTGTAAATGCACAAACAGTAATTTCTCCGCATTGCAAGGTGCAATTCTGAAATTTTTTGCTTTTTCCTGCTCCTCTTAGCATGATAAAGAAGATTCAAAGAGAGTGAGATGCCAGCTCCTTTCATTCAGTCAGTAGCTTCAATAATTTCTGGACGTTTTTCAATGGCAAAAATCAATGAATATTGTAAATGCACAAACAGTAATTTCTCCGCATTGCAAGGTGCAATTCTGAAATTTTTTGCTTTTTCCTGCTCCTCTTAGCATGATAAAGAAGATTCAAAGAGAGTGAGATGCCAGCTCCTTTCATTCAGTCAGTAGCTTCAATCATTTCTGGTATTTGAATAACATGATGTTTTTCAATGGCAAAAATCAATGAATATTGTAAATGCACAAACAGTAATTTCTCCGCATTGCAAGGTGCAATTGTGAAATTTTTTGCTTTTTCCTGCTCCTCTTAGCATGATAAAGAAGATTCAAAGAGAGTGAGATGCCAGCTCCTTTCATTCAGTCAGTAGCTTCAATCATTTCTGGACGTTTTTCAATGGCAAAAATCAATGAATATTGTAAATGCACAAACAGTAATTTCTCCGCATTGCAAGGTGCAATTCTGAAATTTTTTGCTTTTTCCTGCTCCTTTTAGCATGATAAAGAAGATTCAAAGAGAGTGAGATGCCAGCTCCTTTCATTCAGTCAGTAGCTTCAATCATTTCTGGTATATGAATAACATGATGTTTTTCAATGGCAAAAATCAATGAATATTGTAAATGCACAAACAGTAATTTCTCCGCATTGCAAGGTGCAATTCTGAAATTTTTTGCTTTTTCCTGCTCCTCTTAGCATGATAAAGAAGATTCAAAGAGAGTGAGATGCCAGCTCCTTTCATTCAGTCAGTAGCTTCAATCATTTCTGGACGTTTTTCAATGGCAAAAATCAATGAATATTGTAAATGCACAAACAGTAATTTCTCCGCATTGCAAGGTGCAATTCTGAAATTTTTTGCTTTTTCCTGCTCCTCTTAGCATGATAAAGAAGATTCAAAGAGTGAGATGCCAGCTCCTTTCATTTAGTCAGTAGCTTCAATCATTTCTGGTATATGAATAACATGATGTTTTTCAATGGCAAAAATCAATGAATATTGTAAGTGCACAAACAGTAATTTCTCCGCATTGCAAGGTGCAATTCTGAAATTTTTTGCTTTTTCCTGCTCCTCTTAGCATGATAAAGAAGATTCAAAGAGAGTGAGATGCCAGCTCCTTTCATTTAGTCAGTAGCTTCAATCATTTCTGGACGTTTTTCAATGGCAAAAATCAATGAATATTGTAAATGCACAAAAAGTAATTTCTCCGCATTGCAAGGTGCAATTCTGAAATTTTTTGCTTTTTCCTGCTCCTCTTAGCATGATAAAGAAGATTCAAAGAGAGTGAGATGCCAGCTCCTTTCATTCAGTAAGTAGCTTCAAACATTTCTGGTATATGAATAACATGATGTTTTTCAATGGCAAAAATCAATGAATATTGTAAATGCACAAACAGTAATTTCTCCGCATTGCAAGGTGCAATTCTGAAATTTTTTGCTTTTTCCTGCTCCTCTTAGCATGATAAAGAAGATTCAAAGAGAGTGAGATGCCAGCTCCTTTCATTTAGTCAGTAACTTCAATCATTTCTGGACGTTTTTCAATGGCAAAAATCAATGAATATTGTAAATGCACAAACAGTAATTTCTCCGCATTGCAAGGTGCAATTCTGAAATTTTTTGCTTTTTCCTGCTCCTCTTAGCATGATAAAGAAGATTCAAAGAGAGTGAGATGCCAGCTCCTTTCATTCAGTAAGTAGCTTCAAACATTTCTGGTATATGAATAACATGATGTTTTTCAATGGCAAAAATCAATGAATATTGTAAATGCACAAACAATAATTTCTCCGCATTGCAAGGTGCAATTCTGAAATTTTTTGCTTTTTCCTGCTCCTCTTAGCATGTTAAAGAAGATTCAAAGAGAGTGAGATGCCAGCTCCTTTCATTCAGTCAGTAGCTTCAATCATTTCTGGACGTTTTTCAAAGGCAAAAATCAATGAATATTGTAAATGCACAAACAGTAATTTCTCCGCATTGCAAGGTGCAAATCTGAAATTTTTTGCTTTTTCCTGCTCCTCTTAGCATGATAAAGAAGATTCAAAGAGAGTGAGATGCCAGCTCCTTTCATTCAGTCAGTAGCTTCAATCATTTCTGGACGTTTTTCAATGGCAAAAATCAATGAATTTTGTAAATGCACAAACAGAAATTTCTCCGCATTGCAAGGTGCAATTCTGAAATTTTTTGCTTTTTCCTGCTCCTCTTAGCATGATAAAGAAGATTCAAAGAGAGTGAGATGCCAGCTCCTTTCATTCAGTCAGTAGCTTCAATCATTTCTGGTATATGAATAACATGATGTTTTTCAATGGCAAAAATCAATGAATATTGTAAATGCACAAACAGTAATTTCTCCGCATTGCAATGTGCAATTCTGAAATTTTTTGCTTTTTCCTGCTCCTCTTAGCATGATAAAGAAGATTCAAAGAGAGTGAGATGCCAGCTCCTTTCATTCAGTCAGTAGCTTCAAACATTTCTGGTATATGAATAACATGATGTTTTTCAATGGCAAAAATCAATGAATATTGTAAATGCACAAACAGTAATTTCTCCGCATTGCAAGGTGCAATTCTGAAATTTTTTGCTTTTTCCTGCTCCTCTTAGCATGATAAAGAAGATTCAAAGAGAGTGAGATGCCAGCTCCTTTCATTCAGTCAGTAGCTTCAATCATTTCTGGACGTTTTTCAATGGCAAAAATCAATGAATATTGTAAATGCACAAACAGTAATTTCTCCGCATTGCAAGGTGCAATTCTGAAATTTTTTGCTTTTTCCTGCTCCTCTTAGCATGATAAAGAAGATTCAAACAGAGTGAGATGCCAGCTCCTTTCATTCAGTCAGTAGCTTCAATCATTTCTGGTATATGAATAACATGATGTTTTTCAATGGCAAAAATCAATGAATATTGTAAATGCACAAACAGTAATTTCTCCGCATTGCAATGTGCAATTCTGAAATTTTTTGCTTTTTCCTGCTCCTCTTAGCATGATAAAGAAGATTCAAAGAGAGTGAGATGCCAGCTCCTTTCATTCAGTCAATAGCTTCAATAATTTCTGGACGTTTTTCAATGGCAAAAATCAATGAATATTGTAAATGCACAAACAGTAATTTCTCCGCATTGCAAGGTGCAATTCTGAAATTTTTTGCTTTTTCCTGCTCCTCTTAGCATGATAAAGAAGATTCAAAGAGAGTGAGATGCCAGCTCCTTTCATTCAGTCAGTAGCTTCAATCATTTCTGGTATATGAATAACATGATGTTTTTCAATGGCAAAAATCAATGAATATTGTAAATGCACAAACAGTAATTTCTCCGCATTGCAAGGTGCAATTCTGAAATTTTTTGCTTTTTCCTGCTCCTCTTAGCATGATAAAGAAGATTCAAAGAGAGTGAGATGCCAGCTCCTTTCATTCAGTCAGTAGCTTCAAACATTTCTGGTATATGAATAACATGATGTTTTTCAATGGCAAAAATCAATGAATATTGTAAATGCACAAACAGTAATTTCTCCGCATTGCAAGGTTCAATTCTGAAATTTTTTGCTTTTTCCTGCTCCTCTTAGCATGATAAAGAAGATTCAAAGAGAGTGAGATGCCAGCTCCTTTCATTTACTCAGTAGCTTCAATCATTTCTGGTATATGAATAACATGATGTTTTTCAATGGCAAAAATCAATGAATATTGTAAATGCACAAACAGTAATTTCTCCGCATTGCAAGGTGCAATTCTGAAATTTTTTGCTTTTTCCTGCTCCTCTTAGCATGATAAAGAAGATTCAAAGAGAGTGAGATGCCAGCTCCTTTCATTCAGTCAGTAGCTTCAATCATTTCTGGACGTTTTTCAATGGCAAAAATCAATGAATATTGTAAATGCACAAACAGTAATTTCTCCGCATTGCAAGGTGCAATTCTGAAATTTTTTGCTTTTTCCTGCTCCTCTTAGCATGATAAAGAAGATTCAAAGAGAGTGAGATGCCAGCTCCTTTCGTTCAGTCAGTAGCTTCAAACATTTCTGGTATATGAATAACATGATGTTTTTCAATGGCAAAAATCAATGAATATTGTAAATGCACAAACAGTAATTTCTCCGCATTGCAAGGTGCAATTCTGAATTTTTTTGCTTTTTCCTGCTCCTCTTAGCATGATAAAGAAGATTCAAAGAGAGTGAGATGCCAGCTCCTTTCATTCAGTCAGTAGCTTCAATCATTTCTGGACGTTTTTCAATGGCAAAAATCAATGAAAATTGTAAATGCACAAACAGTAATTTCTCCGCATTGCAAGGTGCAATTCTGAAATTTTTTGCTTTTTCCTGCTCCTCTTAGCATGATAAAGAAGATTGAAAGAGAGTGAGATGCCAGCTCCTTTCATTCAGTCAGTAGCTTCAAACATTTCTGGTATATGAATAACATGATGTTTTTCAATGGCAAAAATCAATGAATATTGTAAATGCACAAACAGTAATTTCTCCGCATTGCAAGGTGCAATTATGAAATTTTTTGCTTTTTCCTGCTCCTCTTAGCATGATAAAGAAGATTCAAAGAGAGTGAGATGCCAGCTCCTTTCATTCAGTCAGTAGCTTCAATCATTTCTGGTATTTGAATAACATGATGTTTTTCAATGGCAAAAATCAATGAATATTGTAAATGCACAAACAGTAATTTCTCCGCATTGCAAGGTGCAATTGTGAAATTTTTTGCTTTTTCCTGCTCCTCTTAGCATGATAAAGAAGATTCAAAGAGAGTGAGATGCCAGCTCCTTTCATTCAGTCAGTAGCTTCAATCATTTCTGGACGTTTTTCAATGGCAAAAATCAATGAATATTGTAAATGCACAAACAGTAATTTCTCCGCATTGCAAGGTGCAATTCTGAAATTTTTTGCTTTTTCCTGCTCCTTTTAGCATGATAAAGAAGATTCAAAGAGAGTGAGATGCCAGCTCCTTTCATTCAGTCAGTAGCTTCAATCATTTCTGGTATATGAATAACATGATGTTTTTCAATGGCAAAAATCAATGAATATTGTAAATGCACAAACAGTAATTTCTCCGCATTGCAAGGTGCAATTCTGAAATTTTTTGCTTTTTCCTGCTCCTCTTAGCATGATAAAGAAGATTCAAAGAGAGTGAGATGCCAGCTCCTTTCATTCAGTCAGTAGCTTCAATCATTTCTGGACGTTTTTCAATGGCAAAAATCAATGAATATTGTAAATGCACAAACAGTAATTTCTCCGCATTGCAAGGTGCAATTCTGAAATTTTTTGCTTTTTCCTGCTCCTCTTAGCATGATAAAGAAGATTCAAAGAGTGAGATGCCAGCTCCTTTCATTTAGTCAGTAGCTTCAATCATTTCTGGTATATGAATAACATGATGTTTTTCAATGGCAAAAATCAATGAATATTGTAAGTGCACAAACAGTAATTTCTCCGCATTGCAAGGTGCAATTCTGAAATTTTTTGCTTTTTCCTGCTCCTCTTAGCATGATAAAGAAGATTCAAAGAGAGTGAGATGCCAGCTCCTTTCATTTAGTCAGTAGCTTCAATCATTTCTGGACGTTTTTCAATGGCAAAAATCAATGAATATTGTAAATGCACAAAAAGTAATTTCTCCGCATTGCAAGGTGCAATTCTGAAATTTTTTGCTTTTTCCTGCTCCTCTTAGCATGATAAAGAAGATTCAAAGAGAGTGAGATGCCAGCTCCTTTCATTCAGTCAGTAGCTTCAATCATTTCTGGACGTTTTTCAATGGCAAAAATCAATGAATATTGTAAATGCACAAACAGTAATTTCTCCGCATTGCAAGGTGCAATTCTGAAATTTTTTGCTTTTTCCTGCTCCTCTTAGCATGATAAAGAAGATTCAAACAGAGTGAGATGCCAGCTCCTTTCATTCAGTCAGTAGCTTCAATCATTTCTGGTATATGAATAACATGATGTTTTTCAATGGCAAAAATCAATGAATATTGTAAATGCACAAACAGTAATTTCTCCGCATTGCAATGTGCAATTCTGAAATTTTTTGCTTTTTCCTGCTCCTCTTAGCATGATAAAGAAGATTCAAAGAGAGTGAGATGCCAGCTCCTTTCATTCAGTCAATAGCTTCAATAATTTCTGGACGTTTTTCAATGGCAAAAATCAATGAATATTGTAAATGCACAAACAGTAATTTCTCCGCATTGCAAGGTGCAATTCTGAAATTTTTTGCTTTTTCCTGCTCCTCTTAGCATGATAAAGAAGATTCAAAGAGAGTGAGATGCCAGCTCCTTTCATTCAGTCAGTAGCTTCAATCATTTCTGGTATATGAATAACATGATGTTTTTCAATGGCAAAAATCAATGAATATTGTAAATGCACAAACAGTAATTTCTCCGCATTGCAAGGTGCAATTCTGAAATTTTTTGCTTTTTCCTGCTCCTCTTAGCATGATAAAGAAGATTCAAAGAGAGTGAGATGCCAGCTCCTTTCATTCAGTCAGTAGCTTCAAACATTTCTGGTATATGAATAACATGATGTTTTTCAATGGCAAAAATCAATGAATATTGTAAATGCACAAACAGTAATTTCTCCGCATTGCAAGGTTCAATTCTGAAATTTTTTGCTTTTTCCTGCTCCTCTTAGCATGATAAAGAAGATTCAAAGAGAGTGAGATGCCAGCTCCTTTCATTTACTCAGTAGCTTCAATCATTTCTGGTATATGAATAACATGATGTTTTTCAATGGCAAAAATCAATGAATATTGTAAATGCACAAACAGTAATTTCTCCGCATTGCAAGGTGCAATTCTGAAATTTTTTGCTTTTTCCTGCTCCTCTTAGCATGATAAAGAAGATTCAAAGAGAGTGAGATGCCAGCTCCTTTCATTCAGTCAGTAGCTTCAATCATTTCTGGACGTTTTTCAATGGCAAAAATCAATGAATATTGTAAATGCACAAACAGTAATTTCTCCGCATTGCAAGGTGCAATTCTGAAATTTTTTGCTTTTTCCTGCTCCTCTTAGCATGATAAAGAAGATTCAAAGAGAGTGAGATGCCAGCTCCTTTCGTTCAGTCAGTAGCTTCAAACATTTCTGGTATATGAATAACATGATGTTTTTCAATGGCAAAAATCAATGAATATTGTAAATGCACAAACAGTAATTTCTCCGCATTGCAAGGTGCAATTCTGAATTTTTTTGCTTTTTCCTGCTCCTCTTAGCATGATAAAGAAGATTCAAAGAGAGTGAGATGCCAGCTCCTTTCATTCAGTCAGTAGCTTCAATCATTTCTGGACGTTTTTCAATGGCAAAAATCAATGAAAATTGTAAATGCACAAACAGTAATTTCTCCGCATTGCAAGGTGCAATTCTGAAATTTTTTGCTTTTTCCTGCTCCTCTTAGCATGATAAAGAAGATTGAAAGAGAGTGAGATGCCAGCTCCTTTCATTCAGTCAGTAGCTTCAAACATTTCTGGTATATGAATAACATGATGTTTTTCAATGGCAAAAATCAATGAATATTGTAAATGCACAAACAGTAATTTCTCCGCATTGCAAGGTGCAATTATGAAATTTTTTGCTTTTTCCTGCTCCTCTTAGCATGATAAAGAAGATTCAAAGAGAGTGAGATGCCAGCTCCTTTCATTCAGTCAGTAGCTTCAATCATTTCTGGTATTTGAATAACATGATGTTTTTCAATGGCAAAAATCAATGAATATTGTAAATGCACAAACAGTAATTTCTCCGCATTGCAAGGTGCAATTGTGAAATTTTTTGCTTTTTCCTGCTCCTCTTAGCATGATAAAGAAGATTCAAAGAGAGTGAGATGCCAGCTCCTTTCATTCAGTCAGTAGCTTCAATCATTTCTGGACGTTTTTCAATGGCAAAAATCAATGAATATTGTAAATGCACAAACAGTAATTTCTCCGCATTGCAAGGTGCAATTCTGAAATTTTTTGCTTTTTCCTGCTCCTTTTAGCATGATAAAGAAGATTCAAAGAGAGTGAGATGCCAGCTCCTTTCATTCAGTCAGTAGCTTCAATCATTTCTGGTATATGAATAACATGATGTTTTTCAATGGCAAAAATCAATGAATATTGTAAATGCACAAACAGTAATTTCTCCGCATTGCAAGGTGCAATTCTGAAATTTTTTGCTTTTTCCTGCTCCTCTTAGCATGATAAAGAAGATTCAAAGAGAGTGAGATGCCAGCTCCTTTCATTCAGTCAGTAGCTTCAATCATTTCTGGACGTTTTTCAATGGCAAAAATCAATGAATATTGTAAATGCACAAACAGTAATTTCTCCGCATTGCAAGGTGCAATTCTGAAATTTTTTGCTTTTTCCTGCTCCTCTTAGCATGATAAAGAAGATTCAAAGAGTGAGATGCCAGCTCCTTTCATTTAGTCAGTAGCTTCAATCATTTCTGGTATATGAATAACATGATGTTTTTCAATGGCAAAAATCAATGAATATTGTAAGTGCACAAACAGTAATTTCTCCGCATTGCAAGGTGCAATTCTGAAATTTTTTGCTTTTTCCTGCTCCTCTTAGCATGATAAAGAAGATTCAAAGAGAGTGAGATGCCAGCTCCTTTCATTTAGTCAGTAGCTTCAATCATTTCTGGACGTTTTTCAATGGCAAAAATCAATGAATATTGTAAATGCACAAAAAGTAATTTCTCCGCATTGCAAGGTGCAATTCTGAAATTTTTTGCTTTTTCCTGCTCCTCTTAGCATGATAAAGAAGATTCAAAGAGAGTGAGATGCCAGCTCCTTTCATTCAGTAAGTAGCTTCAAACATTTATGGCATATGAATAACATGATGTTTTTCAATGGCAAAAATCAATGAATATTGTAAATGCACAAACAGTAATTTCTCCGCATTGCAAGGTGCAATTCTGAAATTTTTTGCTTTTTCCTGCTCCTCTTAGCATGATAAAGAAGATTCAAAGAGAGTGAGATGCCAGCTCCTTTCATTCAGTCAGTAGCTTCAATCATTTCTGGACGTTTTTCAATGGCAAAAATCAATGAATATTGTAAATGCACAAACAGTAATTTCTCCGCATTGCAAGGTGCAATTCTGAAATTTTTTGCTTTTTCCTGCTCCTCTTAGCATGATAAAGAAGATTCAAAGAGAGTGAGATGCCAGCTCCTTTCATTTAGTCAGTAGCTTCAATCATTTCTGGTATATGAATAACATGATGTTTTTCAATGGCAAAAATCAATGAATATTGTAAGTGCACAAACAGTAATTTCTCCGCATTGCAAGGTGCAATTCTGAAATTTTTTGCTTTTTCCTGCTCCTCTTAGCATGATAAAGAAGATTCAAAGAGAGTGAGATGCCAGCTCCTTTCATTTAGTCAGTAACTTCAATCATTTCTGGACGTTTTTCAATGGCAAAAATCAATGAATATTGTAAATGCACAAACAGTAATTTCTCCGCATTGCAAGGTGCAATTCTGAAATTTTTTGCTTTTTCCTGCTCCTCTTAGCATGATAAAGAAGATTCAAAGAGAGTGAGATGCCAGCTCCTTTCATTCAGTAAGTAGCTTCAAACATTTCTGGTATATGAATAACATGATGTTTTTCAATGGCAAAAATCAATGAATATTGTAAATGCACAAACAGTAATTTCTCCGCATTGCAAGGTGCAATTCTGAAATTTTTTGCTTTTTCCTGCTCCTCTTAGCATGTTAAAGAAGATTCAAAGAGAGTGAGATGCCAGCTCCTTTCATTCAGTCAGTAGCTTCAATCATTTCTGGACGTTTTTCAAAGGCAAAAATCAATGAATATTGTAAATGCACAAACAGTAATTTCTCCGCATTGCAAGGTGCAAATCTGAAATTTTTTGCTTTTTCCTGCTCCTCTTAGCATGATAAAGAAGATTCAAAGAGAGTGAGATGCCAGCTCCTTTCATTCAGTCAGTAGCTTCAATCATTTCTGGACGTTTTTCAATGGCAAAAATCAATGAATATTGTAAATGCACAAACAGAAATTTCTCCGCATTGCAAGGTGCAATTCTGAAATTTTTTGCTTTTTCCTGCTCCTCTTAGCATGATAAAGAAGATTCAAAGAGAGTGAGATGCCAGCTCCTTTCATTCAGTCAGTAGCTTCAATCATTTCTGGTATATGAATAACATGATGTTTTTCAATGGCAAAAATCAATGAATATTGTAAATGCACAAACAGTAATTTCTCCGCATTGCAATGTGCAATTCTGAAATTTTTTGCTTTTTCCTGCTCCTCTTAGCATGATAAAGAAGATTCAAAGAGAGTGAGATGCCAGCTCCTTTCATTCAGTCAGTAGCTTCAAACATTTCTGGTATATGAATAACATGATGTTTTTCAATGGCAAAAATCAATGAATATTGTAAATGCACAAACAGTAATTTCTCCGCATTGCAAGGTGCAATTCTGAAATTTTTTGCTTTTTCCTGCTCCTCTTAGCATGATAAAGAAGATTCAAAGAGAGTGAGATGCCAGCTCCTTTCATTCAGTCAGTAGCTTCAATCATTTCTGGACGTTTTTCAATGGCAAAAATCAATGAATATTGTAAATGCACAAACAGTAATTTCTCCGCATTGCAAGGTGCAATTCTGAAATTTTTTGCTTTTTCCTGCTCCTCTTAGCATGATAAAGAAGATTCAAAGAGAGTGAGATGCCAGCTCCTTTCATTCAGTCAGTAGCTTCAATCATTTCTGGTATATCAATAACATGATGTTTTTCAATGGCAAAAATCAATGAATATTGTAAATGCACAAACAGTAATTTCTCCGCATTGCAAGGTGCAATTCTGAAATTTTTTGCTTTTTCCTGCTCCTCTTAGCATGATAAAGAAGATTCAAAGAGAGTGAGATGCCAGCTCCTTTCATTCAGTCAGTAGCTTCAAACATTTCTGGTATATGAATAACATGATGTTTTTCAATGGCAAAAATCAATGAATATTGTAAATGCACAAACAGTAATTTCTCCGCATTGCAAGGTTCAATTCTGAAATTTTTTGCTTTTTCCTGCTCCTCTTAGCATGATAAAGAAGATTCAAAGAGAGTGAGATGCCAGCTCCTTTCATTTACTCAGTAGCTTCAATCATTTCTGGTATATGAATAACATGATGTTTTTCAATGGCAAAAATCAATGAATATTGTAAATGCACAAACAGTAATTTCTCCGCATTGCAAGGTGCAATTCTGAAATATTTTGCTTTTTCCTGCTCCTCTTAGCATGATAAAGAAGATTCAAAGAGAGTGAGATGCCAGCTCCTTTCATTCAGTCAGTAGCTTCAATCATTTCTGGACGTTTTTCAATGGCAAAAATCAATGAATATTGTAAATGCACAAACAGTAATTTCTCCGCATTGCAAGGTGCAATTCTGAAATTTTTTGCTTTTTCCTGCTCCTCTTAGCATGATAAAGAAGATTCAAAGAGAGTGAGATGCCAGCTCCTTTCGTTCAGTCAGTAGCTTCAAACATTTCTGGTATATGAATAACATGATGTTTTTCAATGGCAAAAATCAATGAATATTGTAAATGCACAAACAGTAATTTCTCCGCATTGCAAGGTGCAATTCTGAATTTTTTTGCTTTTTCCTGCTCCTCTTAGCATGATAAAGAAGATTCAAAGAGAGTGAGATGCCAGCTCCTTTCATTCAGTCAGTAGCTTCAATCATTTCTGGACGTTTTTCAATGGCAAAAATCAATGAAAATTGTAAATGCACAAACAGTAATTTCTCCGCATTGCAAGGTGCAATTCTGAAATTTTTTGCTTTTTCCTGCTCCTCTTAGCATGATAAAGAAGATTGAAAGAGAGTGAGATGCCAGCTCCTTTCATTCAGTCAGTAGCTTCAAACATTTCTGGTATATGAATAACATGATGTTTTTCAATGGCAAAAATCAATGAATATTGTAAATGCACAAACAGTAATTTCTCCGCATTGCAAGGTGCAATTCTGAAATTTTTTGCTTTTTCCTGCTCCTCTTAGCATGATAAAGAAGATTCAAAGAGAGTGAGATGCCAGCTCCTTTCATTCAGTCAGTAGCTTCAATCATTTCTGGACGTTTTTCAATGGGAAAAATCAATGAATATTGTAAATGCACAAACAGTAATTTCTCCGCATTGCAAGGTGCAATTCTGAAATATTTTGCTTTTTCCTGCTCCTCTTAGCATGATAAAGAAGATTCAAAGAGAGTGAGATGCCAGCTCCTTTCATTCAGTCAGTAGCTTCAATCATTTCTGGACGTTTTTCAATGGCAAAAATCAATGAATATTGTAAATGCACAAACAGTAATTTCTCCGCATTGCAAGGTGCAATTCTGAAATTTTTTGCCTTTTACTGCTCCTCTTAGCATGATAAAGAAGATTCAAAGAGAGTGAGATGCCAGCTCCTTTCATTCAGTCAGTAGCTTCAAACATTTCTGGACGTTTTTCAATGGCAAAAATCAATGAATATTGTAAATGCACAAACAGTAATTTCTCCGCATTGCAATGTGCAATTCTGAAATTTTTTGCTTTTTCCTGCTCCTCTTAGCATGATAAAGAAGATTCAAAGAGAGTGAGATGCCAGCTCCTTTCATTCAGTCAGTAGCTTCAAACATTTCTGGTATATGAATAACATGATGTTTTTCAATGGCAAAAATCAATGAATATTGTAAATGCACAAACAGTAATTTCTCCGCATTGCAAGGTGCAATTCTGAAATTTTATGCTTTTTCCTGCTCCTCTTAGCATGATAAAGAAGATTCAAAGAGAGTGAGATGCCAGCTCCTTTCATTCAGTCAGTAGCTTCAATCATTTCTGGTATATGAATAACATGATGTTTTTCAATGGCAAAAATCACTGAATATTGTAAGTGCACAAACAGTAATTTCTCCGCATTGCAAGGTGCAATTCTGAAATTTTTTGCTTTTTCCTGCTCCTCTTAGCATGATAAAGAAGTTTCAAAGAGAGTGAGATGCCAGCTCCTTTCATTTAGTCAGTAACTTCAATCATTTCTGGACGTTTTTCAATGGCAAAAATCAATGAATATTGTAAATGCACAAACAGTAATTTCTCCGCATTGCAAGGTGCAATTCTGAAATTTTTTGCTTTTTCCTGCTCCTCTTAGCATGATAAAGAAGATTCAAAGAGAGTGAGATGCCAGCTCCTTTCATTCAGTAAGTAGCTTCAAACATTTCTGGTATATGAATAACATGATGTTTTTCAATGGCAAAAATCAATGAATATTGTAAATGCACAAACAGTAATTTCTCCGCATTGCAAGGTGCAATTCTGAAATTTTTTGCTTTTTCCTGCTCCTCTTAGCATGTTAAAGAAGATTCAAAGAGAGTGAGATGCCAGCTCCTTTCATTCAGTCAGTAGCTTCAATCATTTCTGGACGTTTTTCAAAGGCAAAAATCAATGAATATTGTAAATGCACAAACAGTAATTTCTCCGCATTGCAAGGTGCAAATCTGAAATTTTTTGCTTTTTCCTGCTCCTCTTAGCATGATAAAGAAGATTCAAAGAGAGTGAGATGCCAGCTCCTTTCATTCAGTCAGTAGCTTCAATCATTTCTGGACGTTTTTCAATGGCAAAAATCAATGAATATTGTAAATGCACAAACAGAAATTTCTCCGCATTGCAAGGTGCAATTCTGAAATTTTTTGCTTTTTCCTGCTCCTCTTAGCATGATAAAGAAGATTCAAAGAGAGTGAGATGCCAGCTCCTTTCATTCAGTCAGTAGCTTCAATCATTTCTGGTATATGAATAACATGATGTTTTTCAATGGCAAAAATCAATGAATATTGTAAATGCACAAACAGTAATTTCTCCGCATTGCAATGTGCAATTCTGAAATTTTTTGCTTTTTCCTGCTCCTCTTAGCATGATAAAGAAGATTCAAAGAGAGTGAGATGCCAGCTCCTTTCATTCAGTGAGTAGCTTCAAACATTTCTGGTATATGAATAACATGATGTTTTTCAATGGCAAAAATCAATGAATATTGTAAATGCACAAACAGTAATTTCTCCGCATTGCAAGGTGCAATTCTGAAATTTTTTGCTTTTTCCTGCTCCTCTTAGCATGATAAAGAAGATTCAAAGAGAGTGAGATGCCAGCTCCTTTCATTCAGTCAGTAGCTTCAATCATTTCTGGACGTTTTTCAATGGCAAAAATCAATGAATATTGTAAATGCACAAACAGTAATTTCTCCGCATTGCAAGGTGCAATTCTGAAATTTTTTGCTTTTTCCTGCTCCTCTTAGCATGATAAAGAAGATTCAAAGAGAGTGAGATGCCAGCTCCTTTCATTCAGTCAGTAGCTTCAATCATTTCTGGTATATGAATAACATGATGTTTTTCAATGGCAAAAATCAATGAATATTGTAAATGCACAAACAGTAATTTCTCCGCATTGCAAGGTGCAATTCTGAAATTTTTTGCTTTTTCCTGCTCCTCTTAGCATGATAAAGAAGATTCAAAGAGAGTGAGATGCCAGCTCCTTTCATTCAGTCAGTAGCTTCAATCATTTCTGGACGTTTTTCAATGGCAAAAATCAATGAATATTGTAAATGCACAAACAGTAATTTCTCCGCATTGCAAGGTGCAATTCTGAAATTTTTTGCTTTTTCCTGCTCCTCTTAGCATGATAAAGAAGATTCAAAGAGAGTGAGATGCCAGCTCCTTTCATTCAGTCAGTAGCTTCAATCATTTCTGGTATATCAATAACATGATGTTTTTCAATGGCAAAAATCAATGAATATTGTAAATGCACAAACAGTAATTTCTCCGCATTGCAAGGTGCAATTCTGAAATTTTTTGCTTTTTCCTGCTCCTCTTAGCATGATAAAGAAGATTCAAAGAGAGTGAGATGCCAGCTCCTTTCATTCAGTCAGTAGCTTCAAACATTTCTGGTATATGAATAACATGATGTTTTTCAATGGCAAAAATCAATGAATATTGTAAATGCACAAACAGTAATTTCTCCGCATTGCAAGGTTCAATTCTGAAATTTTTTGCTTTTTCCTGCTCCTCTTAGCATGATAAAGAAGATTCAAAGAGAGTGAGATGCCAGCTCCTTTCATTTACTCAGTAGCTTCAATCATTTCTGGTATATGAATAACATGATGTTTTTCAATGGCAAAAATCAATGAATATTGTAAATGCACAAACAGTAATTTCTCCGCATTGCAAGGTGCAATTCTGAAATATTTTGCTTTTTCCTGCTCCTCTTAGCATGATAAAGAAGATTCAAAGAGAGTGAGATGCCAGCTCCTTTCATTCAGTCAGTAGCTTCAATCATTTCTGGACGTTTTTCAATGGCAAAAATCAATGAATATTGTAAATGCACAAACAGTAATTTCTCCGCATTGCAAGGTGCAATTCTGAAATTTTTTGCTTTTTCCTGCTCCTCTTAGCATGATAAAGAAGATTCAAAGAGAGTGAGATGCCAGCTCCTTTCGTTCAGTCAGTAGCTTCAAACATTTCTGGTATATGAATAACATGATGTTTTTCAATGGCAAAAATCAATGAATATTGTAAATGCACAAACAGTAATTTCTCCGCATTGCAAGGTGCAATTCTGAATTTTTTTGCTTTTTCTTGCTCCTCTTAGCATGATAAAGAAGATTCAAAGAGAGTGAGATGCCAGCTCCTTTCATTCAGTCAGTAGCTTCAATCATTTCTGGACGTTTTTCAATGGCAAAAATCAATGAAAATTGTAAATGCACAAACAGTAATTTCTCCGCATTGCAAGGTGCAATTCTGAAATTTTTTGCTTTTTCCTGCTCCTCTTAGCATGATAAAGAAGATTGAAAGAGAGTGAGATGCCAGCTCCTTTCATTCAGTCAGTAGCTTCAAACATTTCTGGTATATGAATAACATGATGTTTTTCAATGGCAAAAATCAATGAATATTGTAAATGCACAAACAGTAATTTCTCCGCATTGCAAGGTGCAATTCTGAAATTTTTTGCTTTTTCCTGCTCCTCTTAGCATGATAAAGAAGATTCAAAGAGAGTGAGATGCCAGCTCCTTTCATTCAGTCAGTAGCTTCAATCATTTCTGGACGTTTTTCAATGGGAAAAATCAATGAATATTGTAAATGCACAAACAGTAATTTCTCCGCATTGCAAGGTGCAATTCTGAAATTTTTTGCTTTTTCCTGCTCCTCTTAGCATGATAAAGAAGATTCAAAGAGAGTGAGATGCCAGCTCCTTTCATTCAGTCAGTAGCTTCAATCATTTCTGGACGTTTTTCAATGGCAAAAATCAATGAATATTGTAAATGCACAAACAGTAATTTCTCCGCATTGCAAGGTGCAATTCTGAAATTTTTTGCTTTTTACTGCTCCTCTTAGCATGATAAAGAAGATTCAAAGAGAGTGAGATGCCAGCTCCTTTCATTCAGTCAGTAGCTTCAAACATTTCTGGACGTTTTTCAATGGCAAAAATCAATGAATATTGTAAATGCACAAACAGTAATTTCTCCGCATTGCAATGTGCAATTCTGAAATTTTTTGCTTTTTCCTGCTCCTCTTAGCATGATAAAGAAGATTCAAAGAGAGTGAGATGCCAGCTCCTTTCATTCAGTCAGTAGCTTCAAACATTTCTGGTATATGAATAACATGATGTTTTTCAATGGCAAAAATCAATGAATATTGTAAATGCACAAACAGTAATTTCTCCGCATTGCAAGGTGCAATTCTGAAATTTTATGCTTTTTCCTGCTCCTCTTAGCATGATAAAGAAGATTCAAAGAGAGTGAGATGCCAGCTCCTTTCATTCAGTCAGTAGCTTCAATCATTTCTGGACGTTTTTCAATGGCAAAAATCAATGAATATTGTAAATGCACAAACAGTAATTTCTCCGCATTGCAAGGTGCAATTCTGAAATTTTTTGCTTTTTCCTGCTCCTCTTAGCATGATAAAGAAGATTCAAAGAGAGTGAGATGCCAGCTCCTTTCATTCAGTCAGTAGCTTCAATCATTTCTGGTATATGAATAACATGATGTTTTTCAAGGGCAAAAATCAATGAATATTGTAAATGCACAAACAGTAATTTCTCCGCATTGCAAGGTGCAATTCTGAAATTTTTTGCTTTTTCCTGCTCCTCTTAGCATGATAAAGAAGATTCAAAGAGAGTGAGATGCCAGCTCCTTTCATTCAGTCAGTAGCTTCAATCATTTCTGGACGTTTTTCAATGGCAAAAATCAATGAATATTGTAAATGCACAAACAGTAATTTCTCCGCATTGCAAAGTGCAATTCTGAAATTTTTTGCTTTTTCCTGCTCCTCTTAGCATGACAAAGAAGATTCAAAGAGAGTGAGATGCCAGCTCCTTTCATTCAGTCAGTAGCTTCAATCATTTCTGGTATATGAATAACATGATGTTTTTCAATGGCAAAAATCAATGAATATTGTAAATGCACAAACAGTAATTTCTCCGCATTGCAAGGTGCAATTCTGAAATTTTTTGCTTTTTCCTGCTCCTCTTAGCATGATAAAGAAGATTCAAAGAGAGTGAGATGCCAGCTCCTTTCATTCAGTCAGTAGCTTCAATCATTTCTGGACGTTTTTCAATGGCAAAAATCAATGAATATTGTAAATGCACAAACAGTAATTTCTCCGCATTGCAAGGTGCAATTCTGAAATTTTTTGCTTTTTCCTGCTCCTCTTAGCATGATAAAGAAGATTCAAAGAGAGTGAGATGCCAGCTCCTTTCATTCAGTCAGTAGCTTCAATCATTTCTGGTATTTGAATAACATGATGTTTTTCAATGGCAAAAATCAATGAATATTGTAAATGCACAAACAGTAATTTCTCCGCATTGCAAGGTGCAATTGTGAAATTTTTTGCTTTTTCCTGCTCCTCTTAGCATGATAAAGAAGATTTAAAGAGAGTGAGATGCCAGCTCCTTTCATTCAGTCAGTAGCTTCAATCATTTCTGGACGTTTTTCAATGGCAAAAATCAATGAATATTGTAAATGCACAAACAGTAATTTCTCCGCATTGCAAGGTGCAATTCTGAAATTTTTTGCTTTTTCCTGCTCCTCTTAGCATGATAAAGAAGATTCAAAGAGAGTGAGATGCCAGCTCCTTTCGTTCAGTCAGTAGCTTCAAACATTTCTGGTATATGAATAACATGATGTTTTTCAATGGCAAAAATCAATGAATATTGTAAATGCACAAACAGTAATTTCTCCGCATTGCAAGGTGCAATTCTGAATTTTTTTGCTTTTTCCTGCTCCTCTTAGCATGATAAAGAAGATTCAAAGAGAGTGAGATGCCAGCTCCTTTCATTCAGTCAGTAGCTTCAATCATTTCTGGACGTTTTTCAATGGCAAAAATCAATGAAAATTGTAAATGCACAAACAGTAATTTCTCCGCATTGCAAGGTGCAATTCTGAAATTTTTTGCTTTTTCCTGCTCCTCTTAGCATGATAAAGAAGATTGAAAGAGAGTGAGATGCCAGCTCCTTTCATTCAGTCAGTAGCTTCAAACATTTCTGGTATATGAATAACATGATGTTTTTCAATGGCAAAAATCAATGAATATTGTAAATGCACAAACAGTAATTTCTCCGCATTGCAAGGTGCAATTCTGAAATTTTTTGCTTTTTCCTGCTCCTCTTAGCATGATAAAGAAGATTCAAAGAGAGTGAGATGCCAGCTCCTTTCATTCAGTCAGTAGCTTCAATCATTTCTGGACGTTTTTCAATGGGAAAAATCAATGAATATTGTAAATGCACAAACAGTAATTTCTCCGCATTGCAAGGTGCAATTCTGAAATTTTTTGCTTTTTCCTGCTCCTCTTAGCATGATAAAGAAGATTCAAAGAGAGTGAGATGCCAGCTCCTTTCATTCAGTCAGTAGCTTCAATCATTTCTGGACGTTTTTCAATGGCAAAAATCAATAAATATTGTAAATGCACAAACAGTAATTTCTCCGCATTGCAAGGTGCAATTCTGAAATTTTTTGCTTTTTACTGCTCCTCTTAGCATGATAAAGAAGATTCAAAGAGAGTGAGATGCCAGCTCCTTTCATTCAGTCAGTAGCTTCAAACATTTCTGGACGTTTTTCAATGGCAAAAATCAATGAATATTGTAAATGCACAAACAGTAATTTCTCCGCATTGCAATGTGCAATTCTGAAATTTTTTGCTTTTTCCTGCTCCTCTTAGCATGATAAAGAAGATTCAAAGAGAGTGAGATGCCAGCTCCTTTCATTCAGTCAGTAGCTTCAAACATTTCTGGTATATGAATAACATGATGTTTTTCAATGGCAAAAATCAATGAATATTGTAAATGCACAAACAGTAATTTCTCCGCATTGCAAGGTGCAATTCTGAAATTTTATGCTTTTTCCTGCTCCTCTTAGCATGATAAAGAAGATTCAAAGAGAGTGAGATGCCAGCTCCTTTCATTCAGTCAGTAGCTTCAATCATTTCTGGACGTTTTTCAATGGCAAAAATCAATGAATATTGTAAATGCACAAACAGTAATTTCTCCGCATTGCAAGGTGCAATTCTGAAATTTTTTGCTTTTTCCTGCTCCTCTTAGCATGATAAAGAAGATTCAAAGAGAGTGAGATGCCAGCTCCTTTCATTCAGTCAGTAGCTTCAATCATTTCTGGTATATGAATAACATGATGTTTTTCAATGGCAAAAATCAATGAATATTGTAAATGCACAAACAGTAATTTCTCCGCATTGCAAGGTGCAATTCTGAAATTTTTTGCTTTTTCCTGCTCCTCTTAGCATGATAAAGAAGATTCAAAGAGAGTGAGATGCCAGCTCCTTTCATTCAGTCAGTAGCTTCAATCATTTCTGGACTTTTTTCAATGGCAAAAATCAATGAATATTGTAAATGCACAAACAGTAATTTCTCCGCATTGCAAAGTGCAATTCTGAAATTTTTTGCTTTTTCCTGCTCCTCTTAGCATGACAAAGAAGATTCAAAGAGAGTGAGATGCCAGCTCCTTTCATTCAGTCAGTACCTTCAATCATTTCTGGTATATGAATAACATGATGTTTTTCAATGGCAAAAATCAATGAATATTGTAAATGCACAAACAGTAATTTCTCCGCATTGTAAGGTGCAATTCTGAAATTTTTTGCTTTTTCCTGCTCCTCTTAGCATGATAAAGAAGATTCAAAGAGAGTGAGATGCCAGCTCCTTTCATTCAGTCAGTAGCTTCAATCATTTCTGGACGTTTTTCAATGGCAAAAATCAATGAATATTGTAAATGCACAAACAGTAATTTCTCCGCATTGCAAGGTGCAATTCTGAAATTTTTTGCTTTTTCCTGCTCCTCTTAGCATGATAAAGAAGATTCAAAGAGAGTGAGATGCCAGCTCCTTTCATTCAGTCAGTAGCTTCAATCATTTCTGGTATTTGAATAACATGATGTTTTTCAATGGCAAAAATCAATGAATATTGTAAATGCACAAACAGTAATTTCTCCGCATTGCAAGGTGCAATTGTGAAATTTTTTGCTTTTTCCTGCTCCTCTTAGCATGATAAAGAAGATTCAAAGAGAGTGAGATGCCAGCTCCTTTCATTCAGTCAGTAGCTTCAATCATTTCTGGACGTTTTTCAATGGCAAAAATCAATGAATATTGTAAATGCACAAACAGTAATTTCTCCGCATTGCAAGGTGCAATTCTGAAATTTTTTGCTTTTTCCTGCTCCTCTTAGCATGATAAAGAAGATTCAAAGAGAGTGAGATGCCAGCTCCTTTCATTCAGTCAGTAGCTTCAATCATTTCTGGTATATGAATAACATGATGTTTTTCAATGGCAAAAATCAATGAATATTGTAAATGCACAAACAGTAATTTCTCCGCATTGCAAGGTGCAATTCTGAAATTTTTTGCTTTTTCCTGCTCCTCTTAGCATGATAAAGAAGATTCAAAGAGAGTGAGATGCCAGCTCCTTTTATTCAGTCAGTAGCTTCAAACATTTCTGGTATATGAATAACATGATGTTTTTCAATGGCAAAAATCAATGAATATTGTAAATGCACAAACAGTAATTTCTCCGCATTGCAAGGTGCAATTCTGAAATTTTTTGCTTTTTCCTGCTCCTCTTAGCATGATAAAGAAGATTCAAAGAGAGTGAGATGCCAGCTCCTTTCATTCAGTCAGTAGCTTCAATCATTTCTGGACGTTTTTCAATGGCAAAAATCAATGAATATTGTAAATGCACAAACAGTAATTTCTCCGCATTGCAAGGTGCAATTCTGAAATTTTTTGCTTTTTCCTGCTCCTCTTAGCATGATAAAGAAGATTCAAAGAGAGTGAGATGCCAGCTCCTTTCATTTAGTCAGTAGCTTCAATCATTTCTGGTATATGAATAACATGATGTTTTTCAATGGCAAAAATCAATGAATATTGTAAGTGCACAAACAGTAATTTCTCCGCATTGCAAGGTGCAATTCTGAAATTTTTTGCTTTTTCCTGCTCCTCTTAGCATGATAAAGAGGATTCAAAGAGAGTGAGATGCCAGCTCCTTTCATTTAGTCAGTAGCTTCAATCATTTCTGGACGTTTTTCAATGGCAAAAATCAATGAATATTGTAAATGCACAAACAGTAATTTCTCCGCATTGCAAGGTGCAATTCTGAAATTTTTTGCTTTTTCCTGCTCCTCTTAGCATGATAAAGAAGATTCAAAGAGAGTGAGATGCCAGCTCCTTTCATTCAGTCAGTAGCTTCAATCATTTCTGGACGTTTTTCAATGGCAAAAATCAATGAATATTGTAAATGCACAAACAGTAATTTCTCCGCATTGCAAAGTGCAATTCTGAAATTTTTTGCTTTTTCCTGCTCCTCTTAGCATGACAAAGAAGATTCAAAGAGAGTGAGATGCCAGCTCCTTTCATTCAGTCAGTAGCTTCAATCATTTCTGGTATATGAATAACATGATGTTTTTCAATGGCAAAAATCAATGAATATTGTAAATGCACAAACAGTAATTTCTCCGCATTGCAAGGTGCAATTCTGAAATTTTTTGCTTTTTCCTGCTCCTCTTAGCATGATAAAGAAGATTCAAAGAGAGTGAGATGCCAGCTCCTTTCATTCAGTCAGTAGCTTCAATCATTTCTGGACGTTTTTCAATGGCAAAAATCAATGAATATTGTACATGCACAAACAGTAATTTCTCCGCATTGCAAGGTGCAATTCTGAAATTTTTTGCTTTTTCCTGCTCCTCTTAGCATGATAAAGAAGATTCAAAGAGAGTGAGATGCCAGCTCCTTTCATTCAGTCAGTAGCTTCAATCATTTCTGGTATTTGAATAACATGATGTTTTTCAATGGCAAAAATCAATGAATATTGTAAATGCACAAACAGTAATTTCTCCGCATTGCAAGGTGCAATTGTGAAATTTTTTGCTTTTTCCTGCTCCTCTTAGCATGATAAAGAAGATTCAAAGAGAGTGAGATGCCAGCTCCTTTCATTCAGTCAGTAGCTTCAATCATTTCTGGACGTTTTTCAATGGCAAAAATCAATGAATATTGTAAATGCACAAACAGTAATTTCTCCGCATTGCAAGGTGCAATTCTGAAATTTTTTGCTTTTTCCTGCTCCTCTTAGCATGATAAAGAAGATTCAAAGAGAGTGAGATGCCAGCTCCTTTCATTCAGTCAGTAGCTTCAATCATTTCTGGTATATGAATAACATGATGTTTTTCAATGGCAAAAATCAATGAATATTGTAAATGCACAAACAGTAATTTCTCCGCATTGCAAGGAGCAATTCTGACATTTTTTGCTTTTTCCTGCTCCTCTTAGCATGATAAAGAAGATTCAAAGAGAGTGAGATGCCAGCTCCTTTCATTCAGTCAGTAGCTTCAAACATTTCTGGTATATGAATAACATGATGTTTTTCAATGGCAAAAATCAATGAATATTGTAAATGCACAAACAGTAATTTCTCCGCATTGCAAGGTGCAATTCTGAAATTTTTTGCTTTTTCCTGCTCCTCTTAGCATGATAAAGAAGATTCAAAGAGAGTGAGATGCCAGCTCCTTTCATTCAGTCAGTAGCTTCAATCATTTCTGGACGTTTTTCAATGGCAAAAATCAATGAATATTGTAAATGCACAAACAGTAATTTCTCCGCATTGCAAGGTGCAATTCTGAAATTTTTTGCTTTTTCCTGCTCCTCTTAGCATGATAAAGAAGATTCAAAGAGAGTGAGATGCCAGCTCCTTTCATTTAGTCAGTAGCTTCAATCATTTCTGGTATATGAATAACATGATGTTTTTCAAAGGCAAAAATCAATGAATATTGTAAGTGCACAAACAGTAATTTCTCCGCATTGCAAGGTGCAATTCTGAAATTTTTTGCTTTTTCCTGCTCCTCTTAGCATGATAAAGAAGATTCAAAGAGAGTGAGATGCCAGCTCCTTTCATTCAGTCAGTAGCTTCAATCATTTCTGGTATTTGAATAACATGATGTTTTTCAATGGCAAAAATCAATGAATATTGTAAATGCACAAACAGTAATTTCTCCGCATTGCAAGGTGCAATTGTGAAATTTTTTGCTTTTTCCTGCTCCTCTTAGCATGATAAAGAAGATTTAAAGAGAGTGAGATGCCAGCTCCTTTCATTCAGTCAGTAGCTTCAATCATTTCTGGACGTTTTTCAATGGCAAAAATCAATGAATATTGTAAATGCACAAACAGTAATTTCTCCGCATTGCAAGGTGCAATTCTGAAATTTTTTGCTTTTTCCTGCTCCTCTTAGCATGATAAAGAAGATTCAAAGAGAGTGAGATGCCAGCTCCTTTCGTTCAGTCAGTAGCTTCAAACATTTCTGGTATATGAATAACATGATGTTTTTCAATGGCAAAAATCAATGAATATTGTAAATGCACAAACAGTAATTTCTCCGCATTGCAAGGTGCAATTCTGAATTTTTTTGCTTTTTCCTGCTCCTCTTAGCATGATAAAGAAGATTCAAAGAGAGTGAGATGCCAGCTCCTTTCATTCAGTCAGTAGCTTCAATCATTTCTGGACGTTTTTCAATGGCAAAAATCAATGAAAATTGTAAATGCACAAACAGTAATTTCTCCGCATTGCAAGGTGCAATTCTGAAATTTTTTGCTTTTTCCTGCTCCTCTTAGCATGATAAAGAAGATTGAAAGAGAGTGAGATGCCAGCTCCTTTCATTCAGTCAGTAGCTTCAAACATTTCTGGTATATGAATAACATGATGTTTTTCAATGGCAAAAATCAATGAATATTGTAAATGCACAAACAGTAATTTCTCCGCATTGCAAGGTGCAATTCTGAAATTTTTTGCTTTTTCCTGCTCCTCTTAGCATGATAAAGAAGATTCAAAGAGAGTGAGATGCCAGCTCCTTTCATTCAGTCAGTAGCTTCAATCATTTCTGGACGTTTTTCAATGGGAAAAATCAATGAATATTGTAAATGCACAAACAGTAATTTCTCCGCATTGCAAGGTGCAATTCTGAAATTTTTTGCTTTTTCCTGCTCCTCTTAGCATGATAAAGAAGATTCAAAGAGAGTGAGATGCCAGCTCCTTTCATTCAGTCAGTAGCTTCAATCATTTCTGGACGTTTTTCAATGGCAAAAATCAATGAATATTGTAAATGCACAAACAGTAATTTCTCCGCATTGCAAGGTGCAATTCTGAAATTTTTTGCTTTTTACTGCTCCTCTTAGCATGATAAAGAAGATTCAAAGAGAGTGAGATGCCAGCTCCTTTCATTCAGTCAGTAGCTTCAAACATTTCTGGACGTTTTTCAATGGCAAAAATCAATGAATATTGTAAATGCACAAACAGTAATTTCTCCGCATTGCAATGTGCAATTCTGAAATTTTTTGCTTTTTCCTGCTCCTCTTAGCATGATAAAGAAGATTCAAAGAGAGTGAGATGCCAGCTCCTTTCATTCAGTCAGTAGCTTCAAACATTTCTGGTATATGAATAACATGATGTTTTTCAATGGCAAAAATCAATGAATATTGTAAATGCACAAACAGTAATTTCTCCGCATTGCAAGGTGCAATTCTGAAATTTTATGCTTTTTCCTGCTCCTCTTAGCATGATAAAGAAGATTCAAAGAGAGTGAGATGCCAGCTCCTTTCATTCAGTCAGTAGCTTCAATCATTTCTGGACGTTTTTCAATGGCAAAAATCAATGAATATTGTAAATGCACAAACAGTAATTTCTCCGCATTGCAAGGTGCAATTCTGAAATTTTTTGCTTTTTCCTGCTCCTCTTAGCATGATAAAGAAGATTCAAAGAGAGTGAGATGCCAGCTCCTTTCATTCAGTCAGTAGCTTCAATCATTTCTGGTATATGAATAACATGATGTTTTTCAATGGCAAAAATCAATGAATATTGTAAATGCACAAACAGTAATTTCTCCGCATTGCAAGGTGCAATTCTGAAATTTTTTGCTTTTTCCTGCTCCTCTTAGCATGATAAAGAAGATTCAAAGAGAGTGAGATGCCAGCTCCTTTCATTCAGTCAGTAGCTTCAATCATTTCTGGACTTTTTTCAATGGCAAAAATCAATGAATATTGTAAATGCACAAACAGTAATTTCTCCGCATTGCAAAGTGCAATTCTGAAATTTTTTGCTTTTTCCTGCTCCTCTTAGCATGACAAAGAAGATTCAAAGAGAGTGAGATGCCAGCTCCTTTCATTCAGTCAGTACCTTCAATCATTTCTGGTATATGAATAACATGATGTTTTTCAATGGCAAAAATCAATGAATATTGTAAATGCACAAACAGTAATTTCTCCGCATTGTAAGGTGCAATTCTGAAATTTTTTGCTTTTTCCTGCTCCTCTTAGCATGATAAAGAAGATTCAAAGAGAGTGAGATGCCAGCTCCTTTCATTCAGTCAGTAGCTTCAATCATTTCTGGACGTTTTTCAATGGCAAAAATCAATGAATATTGTAAATGCACAAACAGTAATTTCTCAGCATTGCAAGGTGCAATTCTGAAATTTTTTGCTTTTTCCTGCTCCTCTTAGCATGATAAAGAAGATTCAAAGAGAGTGAGATGCCAGCTCCTTTCATTCAGTCAGTAGCTTCAATCATTTCTGGTATTTGAATAACATGATGTTTTTCAATGGCAAAAATCAATGAATATTGTAAATGCACAAACAGTAATTTCTCCGCATTGCAAGGTGCAATTGTGAAATTTTTTGCTTTTTCCTGCTCCTCTTAGCATGATAAAGAAGATTCAAAGAGAGTGAGATGCCAGCTCCTTTCATTCAGTCAGTAGCTTCAATCATTTCTGGACGTTTTTCAATGGCAAAAATCAATGAATATTGTAAATGCACAAACAGTAATTTCTCCGCATTGCAAGGTGCAATTCTGAAATTTTTTGCTTTTTCCTGCTCCTCTTAGCATGATAAAGAAGATTCAAAGAGAGTGAGATGCCAGCTCCTTTCATTCAGTCAGTAGCTTCAATCATTTCTGGTATATGAATAACATGATGTTTTTCAATGGCAAAAATCAATGAATATTGTAAATGCACAAACAGTAATTTCTCCGCATTGCAAGGTGCAATTCTGAAATTTTTTGCTTTTTCCTGCTCCTCTTAGCATGATAAAGAAGATTCAAAGAGAGTGAGATGCCAGCTCCTTTTATTCAGTCAGTAGCTTCAAACATTTCTGGTATATGAATAACATGATGTTTTTCAATGGCAAAAATCAATGAATATTGTAAATGCACAAACAGTAATTTCTCCGCATTGCAAGGTGCAATTCTGAAATTTTTTGCTTTTTCCTGCTCCTCTTAGCATGATAAAGAAGATTCAAAGAGAGTGAGATGCCAGCTCCTTTCATTCAGTCAGTAGCTTCAATCATTTCTGGACGTTTTTCAATGGCAAAAATCAATGAATATTGTAAATGCACAAACAGTAATTTCTCCGCATTGCAAGGTGCAATTCTGAAATTTTTTGCTTTTTCCTGCTCCTCTTAGCATGATAAAGAAGATTCAAAGAGAGTGAGATGCCAGCTCCTTTCATTTAGTCAGTAGCTTCAATCATTTCTGGTATATGAATAACATGATGTTTTTCAATGGCAAAAATCAATGAATATTGTAAGTGCACAAACAGTAATTTCTCCGCATTGCAAGGTGCAATTCTGAAATTTTTTGCTTTTTCCTGCTCCTCTTAGCATGATAAAGAAGATTCAAAGAGAGTGAGATGCCAGCTCCTTTCATTTAGTCAGTAGCTTCAATCATTTCTGGACGTTTTTCAATGGCAAAAATCAATGAATATTGTAAATGCACAAACAGTAATTTCTCCGCATTGCAAGGTGCAATTCTGAAATTTTTTGCTTTTTCCTGCTCCTCTTAGCATGATAAAGAAGATTCAAAGAGAGTGAGATGCCAGCTCCTTTCATTCAGTCAGTAGCTTCAATCATTTCTGGACGTTTTTCAATGGCAAAAATCAATGAATATTGTAAATGCACAAACAGTAATTTCTCCGCATTGCAAAGTGCAATTCTGAAATTTTTTGCTTTTTCCTGCTCCTCTTAGCATGACAAAGAAGATTCAAAGAGAGTGAGATGCCAGCTCCTTTCATTCAGTCAGTAGCTTCAATCATTTCTGGTATATGAATAACATGATGTTTTTCAATGGCAAAAATCAATGAATATTGTAAATGCACAAACAGTAATTTCTCCGCATTGCAAGGTGCAATTCTGAAATTTTTTGCTTTTTCCTGCTCCTCTTAGCATGATAAAGAAGATTCAAAGAGAGTGAGATGCCAGCTCCTTTCATTCAGTCAGTAGCTTCAATCATTTCTGGACGTTTTTCAATGGCAAAAATCAATGAATATTGTACATGCACAAACAGTAATTTCTCCGCATTGCAAGGTGCAATTCTGAAATTTTTTGCTTTTTCCTGCTCCTCTTAGCATGATAAAGAAGATTCAAAGAGAGTGAGATGCCAGCTCCTTTCATTCAGTCAGTAGCTTCAATCATTTCTGGTATTTGAATAACATGATGTTTTTCAATGGCAAAAATCAATGAATATTGTAAATGCACAAACAGTAATTTCTCCGCATTGCAAGGTGCAATTGTGAAATTTTTTGCTTTTTCCTGCTCCTCTTAGCATGATAAAGAAGATTCAAAGAGAGTGAGATGCCAGCTCCTTTCATTCAGTCAGTAGCTTCAATCATTTCTGGACGTTTTTCAATGGCAAAAATCAATGAATATTGTAAATGCACAAACAGTAATTTCTCCGCATTGCAAGGTGCAATTCTGAAATTTTTTGCTTTTTCCTGCTCCTCTTAGCATGATAAAGAAGATTCAAAGAGAGTGAGATGCCAGTTCCTTTCATTCAGTCAGTAGCTTCAATCATTTCTGGTATATGAATAACATGATGTTTTTCAATGGCAAAAATCAATGAATATTGTAAATGCACAAACAGTAATTTCTCCGCATTGCAAGGAGCAATTCTGACATTTTTTGCTTTTTCCTGCTCCTCTTAGCATGATAAAGAAGATTCAAAGAGAGTGAGATGCCAGCTCCTTTCATTCAGTCAGTAGCTTCAAACATTTCTGGTATATGAATAACATGATGTTTTTCAATGGCAAAAATCAATGAATATTGTAAATGCACAAACAGTAATTTCTCCGCATTGCAAGGTGCAATTCTGAAATTTTTTGCTTTTTCCTGCTCCTCTTAGCATGATAAAGAAGATTCAAAGAGAGTGAGATGCCAGCTCCTTTCATTCAGTCAGTAGCTTCAATCATTTCTGGACGTTTTTCAATGGCAAAAATCAATGAATATTGTAAATGCACAAACAGTAATTTCTCCGCATTGCAAGGTGCAATTCTGAAATTTTTTGCTTTTTCCTGCTCCTCTTAGCATGATAAAGAAGATTCAAAGAGAGTGAGATGCCAGCTCCTTTCATTTAGTCAGTAGCTTCAATCATTTCTGGTATATGAATAACATGATGTTTTTCAAAGGCAAAAATCAATGAATATTGTAAGTGCACAAACAGTAATTTCTCCGCATTGCAAGGTGCAATTCTGAAATTTTTTGCTTTTTCCTGCTCCTCTTAGCATGATAAAGAAGATTCAAAGAGAGTGAGATGCCAGCTCCTTTCATTCAGTCAGTAGCTTCAAACATTTCTGGTATATGAATAACATGATGTTTTTCAATGGCAAAAATCAATGAATATTGTAAATGCACAAACAGTAATTTCTCCGCATTGCAAGGTTCAATTCTGAAATTTTTTGCTTTTTCCTGCTCCTCTTAGCATGATAAGAAGATTCAAAGAGAGTGAGATGCCAGCTCCTTTCATTTAGTCAGTAGCTTCAATCATTTCTGGACGTTTTTCAATGGCAAAAATCAATGAATATTGTAAATGCACAAACAGTAATTTCTCCGCATTGCAAGGTGCAATTCTGAAATTTTTTGCTTTTTCCTGCTCCTCTTAGCATGATAAAGAAGATTCAAAGAGAGTGAGATGCCAGCTCCTTTCATTCAGTCAGTAGCTTCAATCATTTCTGGACGTTTTTCAATGGCAAAAATCAATGAATATTGTAAATGCACAAACAGTAATTTCTCCGCATTGCAAAGTGCAATTCTGAAATTTTTTGCTTTTTCCTGCTCCTCTTAGCATGACAAAGAAGATTCAAAGAGAGTGAGATGCCAGCTCCTTTCATTCAGTCAGTAGCTTCAATCATTTCTGGTATATGAATAACATGATGTTTTTCAATGGCAAAAATCAATGAATATTGTAAATGCACAAACAGTAATTTCTCCGCATTGCAAGGTGCAATTCTGAAATTTTTTGCTTTTTCCTGCTCCTCTTAGCATGATAAAGAAGATTCAAAGAGAGTGAGATGCCAGCTCCTTTCATTCAGTCAGTAGCTTCAATCATTTCTGGACGTTTTTCAATGGCAAAAATCAATGAATATTGTAAATGCACAAACAGTAATTTCTCCGCATTGCAAGGTGCAATTCTGAAATTTTTTGCTTTTTCCTGCTCCTCTTAGCATGATAAAGAAGATTCAAAGAGAGTGAGATGCCAGCTCCTTTCATTCAGTCAGTAGCTTCAATCATTTCTGGTATTTGAATAACATGATGTTTTTCAATTGCAAAAATCAATGAATATTGTAAATGCACAAACAGTAATTTCTCCGCATTGCAAGGTGCAATTGTGAAATTTTTTGCTTTTTCCTGCTCCTCTTAGCATGATAAAGAAGATTCAAAGAGAGTGAGATGCCAGCTCCTTTCATTCAGTCAGTAGCTTCAATCATTTCTGGACGTTTTTCAATGGCAAAAATCAATGAATATTGTAAATGCACAAACAGTAATTTCTCCGCATTGCAAGGTGCAATTCTGAAATTTTTTGCTTTTTCCTGCTCCTCTTAGCATGATAAAGAAGATTCAAAGAGAGTGAGATGCCAGCTCCTTTCATTCAGTCAGTAGCTTCAATCATTTCTGGACGTTTTTCAATGGCAAAAATCAATGAATATTGTAAATGCACAAACAGTAATTTCTCCGCATTGCAAGGTGCAATTCTGAAATTTTTTGCTTTTTCCTGCTCCTCTTAGCATGATAAAGAAGATTCAAAGAGAGTGAGATGCCAGCTCCTTTCATTTAGTCAGTAGCTTCAATCATTTCTGGTATATGAATAACATGATGTTTTTCAATGGCAAAAATCAATGAATATTGTAAGTGCACAAACAGTAATTTCTCCGCATTGCAAGGTGCAATTCTGAAATTTTTTGCTTTTTCCTGCTCCTCTTAGCATGATAAAGAAGATTCAAAGAGAGTGAGATGCCAGCTCCTTTCATTTAGTCAGTAGCTTCAATCATTTCTGGACGTTTTTCAATGGCAAAAATCAATGAATATTGTAAATGCACAAACAGTAATTTCTCCGCATTGCAAGGTGCAATTCTGAAATTTTTTGCTTTTTCCTGCTCCTCTTAGCATGATAAAGAAGATTCAAAGAGAGTGAGATGCCAGCTCCTTTCATTCAGTCAGTAGCTTCAAACATTTCTGGTATATGAATAACATGATGTTTTTCAATGGCAAAAATCAATGAATATTGTAAATGCACAAACAGTAATTTCTCCGCATTGCAAGGTTCAATTCTGAAATTTTTTGCTTTTTCCTGCTCCTCTTAGCATGATAAAGAAGATTCAAAGAGAGTGAGATGCCAGCTCCTTTCATTTACTCAGTAGCTTCAATCATTTCTGGTATATGAATAACATGATGTTTTTCAATGGCAAAAATCAATGAATATTGTAAATGCACAAACAGTAATTTCTCCGCATTGCAAGGTGCAATTCTGAAATTTTTTGCTTTTTCCTGCTCCTCTTAGCATGATAAAGAAGATTCAAAGAGAGTGAGATGCCAGCTCCTTTCATTCAGTCAGTAGCTTCAATCATTTCTGGACGTTTTTCAATGGCAAAAATCAATGAATATTGTAAATGCACAAACAGTAATTTCTCCGCATTGCAAGGTGCAATTCTGAAATTTTTTGCTTTTTCCTGCTCCTCTTAGCATGATAAAGAAGATTCAAAGAGAGTGAGATGCCAGCTCCTTTCATTCAGTCAGTAGCTTCAATCATTTCTGGTATTTGAATAACATGATGTTTTTCAATGGCAAAAATCAATGAATATTGTAAATGCACAAACAGTAATTTCTCCGCATTGCAAGGTGCAATTGTGAAATTTTTTGCTTTTTCCTGCACCTCTTAGCATGATAAAGAAGATTCAAAGAGAGTGAGATGCCAGCTCCTTTCATTCAGTCAGTAGCTTCAATCATTTCTGGACGTTTTTCAATGGCAAAAATCAATGAATATTGTAAATGCACAAACAGTAATTTCTCCGCATTGCAAGGTGCAATTCTGAAATTTTTTGCTTTTTCCTGCTCCTCTTAGCATGATAAAGAAGATTCAAAGAGAGTGAGATGCCAGCTCCTTTCATTCAGTCAGTAGCTTCAATCATTTCTGGTATATGAATAACATGATGTTTTTCAATGGCAAAAATCAATGAATATTGTAAATGCACAAACAGTAATTTCTCCGCATTGCAAGGAGCAATTCTGACATTTTTTGCTTTTTCCTGCTCCTCTTAGCATGATAAAGAAGATTCAAAGAGAGTGAGATGCCAGCTCCTTTCATTCAGTCAGTAGCTTCAAACATTTCTGGTATATGAATAACATGATGTTTTTCAATGGCAAAAATCAATGAATATTGTAAATGCACAAACAGTAATTTCTCCGCATTGCAAGGTGCAATTCTGAAATTTTTTGCTTTTTCCTGCTCCTCTTAGCATGATAAAGAAGATTCAAAGAGAGTGAGATGCCAGCTCCTTTCATTCAGTCAGTAGCTTCAATCATTTCTGGACGTTTTTCAATGGCAAAAATCAATGAATATTGTAAATGCACAAACAGTAATTTCTCCGCATTGCAAGGTGCAATTCTGAAATTTTTTGCTTTTTCCTGCTCCTCTTAGCATGATAAAGAAGATTCAAAGAGAGTGAGATGCCAGCTCCTTTCATTTAGTCAGTAGCTTCAATCATTTCTGGTATATGAATAACATGATGTTTTTCAAAGGCAAAAATCAATGAATATTGTAAGTGCACAAACAGTAATTTCTCCGCATTGCAAGGTGCAATTCTGAAATTTTTTGCTTTTTCCTGCTCCTCTTAGCATGATAAAGAAGATTCAAAGAGAGTGAGATGCCAGCTCCTTTCATTCAGTCAGTAGCTTCAAACATTTCTGGTATATGAATAACATGATGTTTTTCAATGGCAAAAATCAATGAATATTGTAAATGCACAAACAGTAATTTCTCCGCATTGCAAGGTTCAATTCTGAAATTTTTTGCTTTTTCCTGCTCCTCTTAGCATGATAAGAAGATTCAAAGAGAGTGAGATGCCAGCTCCTTTCATTTAGTCAGTAGCTTCAATCATTTCTGGACGTTTTTCAATGGCAAAAATCAATGAATATTGTAAATGCACAAACAGTAATTTCTCCGCATTGCAAGGTGCAATTCTGAAATTTTTTGCTTTTTCCTGCTCCTCTTAGCATGATAAAGAAGATTCAAAGAGAGTGAGATGCCAGCTCCTTTCATTCAGTCAGTAGCTTCAATCATTTCTGGACGTTTTTCAATGGCAAAAATCAATGAATATTGTAAATGCACAAACAGTAATTTCTCCGCATTGCAAAGTGCAATTCTGAAATTTTTTGCTTTTTCCTGCTCCTCTTAGCATGACAAAGAAGATTCAAAGAGAGTGAGATGCCAGCTCCTTTCATTCAGTCAGTAGCTTCAATCATTTCTGGTATATGAATAACATGATGTTTTTCAATGGCAAAAATCAATGAATATTGTAAATGCACAAACAGTAATTTCTCCGCATTGCAAGGTGCAATTCTGAAATTTTTTGCTTTTTCCTGCTCCTCTTAGCATGATAAAGAAGATTCAAAGAGAGTGAGATGCCAGCTCCTTTCATTCAGTCAGTAGCTTCAATCATTTCTGGACGTTTTTCAATGGCAAAAATCAATGAATATTGTAAATGCACAAACAGTAATTTCTCCGCATTGCAAGGTGCAATTCTGAAATTTTTTGCTTTTTCCTGCTCCTCTTAGCATGATAAAGAAGATTCAAAGAGAGTGAGATGCCAGCTCCTTTCATTCAGTCAGTAGCTTCAATCATTTCTGGTATTTGAATAACATGATGTTTTTCAATTGCAAAAATCAATGAATATTGTAAATGCACAAACAGTAATTTCTCCGCATTGCAAGGTGCAATTGTGAAATTTTTTGCTTTTTCCTGCTCCTCTTAGCATGATAAAGAAGATTCAAAGAGAGTGAGATGCCAGCTCCTTTCATTCAGTCAGTAGCTTCAATCATTTCTGGACGTTTTTCAATGGCAAAAATCAATGAATATTGTAAATGCACAAACAGTAATTTCTCCGCATTGCAAGGTGCAATTCTGAAATTTTTTGCTTTTTCCTGCTCCTCTTAGCATGATAAAGAAGATTCAAAGAGAGTGAGATGCCAGCTCCTTTCATTCAGTCAGTAGCTTCAATCATTTCTGGACGTTTTTCAATGGCAAAAATCAATGAATATTGTAAATGCACAAACAGTAATTTCTCCGCATTGCAAGGTGCAATTCTGAAATTTTTTGCTTTTTCCTGCTCCTCTTAGCATGATAAAGAAGATTCAAAGAGAGTGAGATGCCAGCTCCTTTCATTTAGTCAGTAGCTTCAATCATTTCTGGTATATGAATAACATGATGTTTTTCAATGGCAAAAATCAATGAATATTGTAAGTGCACAAACAGTAATTTCTCCGCATTGCAAGGTGCAATTCTGAAATTTTTTGCTTTTTCCTGCTCCTCTTAGCATGATAAAGAAGATTCAAAGAGAGTGAGATGCCAGCTCCTTTCATTTAGTCAGTAGCTTCAATCATTTCTGGACGTTTTTCAATGGCAAAAATCAATGAATATTGTAAATGCACAAACAGTAATTTCTCCGCATTGCAAGGTGCAATTCTGAAATTTTTTGCTTTTTCCTGCTCCTCTTAGCATGATAAAGAAGATTCAAAGAGAGTGAGATGCCAGCTCCTTTCATTCAGTCAGTAGCTTCAAACATTTCTGGTATATGAATAACATGATGTTTTTCAATGGCAAAAATCAATGAATATTGTAAATGCACAAACAGTAATTTCTCCGCATTGCAAGGTTCAATTCTGAAATTTTTTGCTTTTTCCTGCTCCTCTTAGCATGATAAAGAAGATTCAAAGAGAGTGAGATGCCAGCTCCTTTCATTTACTCAGTAGCTTCAATCATTTCTGGTATATGAATAACATGATGTTTTTCAATGGCAAAAATCAATGAATATTGTAAATGCACAAACAGTAATTTCTCCGCATTGCAAGGTGCAATTCTGAAATTTTTTGCTTTTTCCTGCTCCTCTTAGCATGATAAAGAAGATTCAAAGAGAGTGAGATGCCAGCTCCTTTCATTCAGTCAGTAGCTTCAATCATTTCTGGACGTTTTTCAATGGCAAAAATCAATGAATATTGTAAATGCACAAACAGTAATTTCTCCGCATTGCAAGGTGCAATTCTGAAATTTTTTGCTTTTTCCTGCTCCTCTTAGCATGATAAAGAAGATTCAAAGAGAGTGAGATGCCAGCTCCTTTCGTTCAGTCAGTAGCTTCAAACATTTCTGGTATATGAATAACATGATGTTTTTCAATGGCAAAAATCAATGAATATTGTAAATGCACAAACAGTAATTTCTCCGCATTGCAAGGTGCAATTCTGAATTTTTTTGCTTTTTCCTGCTCCTCTTAGCATGATAAAGAAGATTCAAAGAGAGTGAGATGCCAGCTCCTTTCATTCAGTCAGTAGCTTCAATCATTTCTGGACGTTTTTCAATGGCAAAAATCAATGAAGATTGTAAATGCACAAACAGTAATTTCTCCGCATTGCAAGGTGCAATTCTGAAATTTTTTGCTTTTTCCTGCTCCTCTTAGCATGATAAAGAAGATTGAAAGAGAGTGAGATGCCAGCTCCTTTCATTCAGTCAGTAGCTTCAAACATTTCTGGTATATGAATAACATGATGTTTTTCAATGGCAAAAATCAATGAATATTGTAAATGCACAAACAGTAATTTCTCCGCATTGCAAGGTGCAATTCTGAAATTTTTTGCTTTTTCCTGCTCCTCTTAGCATGATAAAGAAGATTCAAAGAGAGTGAGATGCCAGCTCCTTTCATTCAGTCAGTAGCTTCAATCATTTCTGGACGTTTTTCAATGGGAAAAATCAATGAATATTGTAAATGCACAAACAGTAATTTCTCCGCATTGCAAGGTGCAATTCTGAAATTTTTTGCTTTTTCCTGCTACTCTTAGCATGATAAAGAAGATTCAAAGAGAGTGAGATGCCAGCTCCTTTCATTCAGTCAGTAGCTTCAATCATTTCTGGACGTTTTTCAATGGCAAAAATCAATGAATATTGTAAATGCACAAACAGTAATTTCTCCGCATTGCAAGGTGCAATTCTGAAATTTTTTGCTTTTTACTGCTCCTCTTAGCATGATAAAGAAGATTCAAAGAGAGTGAGATGCCAGCTCCTTTCATTCAGTCAGTAGCTTCAAACATTTCTGGACGTTTTTCAATGGCAAAAATCAATGAATATTGTAAATGCACAAACAGTAATTTCTCCGCATTGCAATGTGCAATTCTGAAATTTTTTGCTTTTTCCTGCTCCTCTTAGCATGATAAAGAAGATTCAAAGAGAGTGAGATGCCAGCTCCTTTCATTCAGTCAGTAGCTTCAAACATTTCTGGTATATGAATAACATGATGTTTTTCAATGGCAAAAATCAATGAATATTGTAAATGCACAAACAGTAATTTCTCCGCATTGCAAGGTGCAATTCTGAAATTTTCTGCTTTTTCCTGCTCCTCTTAGCATGATAAAGAAGATTCAAAGAGAGTGAGATGCCAGCTCCTTTCATTCAGTCAGTAGCTTCAATCATTTCTGGACGTTTTTCAATGGCAAAAATCAATGAATATTGTAAATGCACAAACAGTAATTTCTCCGCATTGCAAGGTGCAATTCTGAAATTTTTTGCTTTTTCCTGCTCCTCTTAGCATGATAAAGAAGATTCAAAGAGAGTGAGATGCCAGCTCCTTTCATTCAGTCAGTAGCTTCAATCATTTCTGGTATATGAATAACATGATGTTTTTCAATGGCAAAAATCAATGAATATTGTAAATGCACAAACAGTAATTTCTCCGCATTGCAAGGTGCAATTCTGAAATTTTTTGCTTTTTCCTGCTCCTCTTAGCATGATAAAGAAGATTCAAAGAGAGTGAGATGCCAGCTCCTTTCATTCAGTCAGTAGCTTCAATCATTTCTGGACGTTTTTCAATGGCAAAAATCAATGAATATTGTAAATGCACAAACAGTAATTTCTCCGCATTGCAAAGTGCAATTCTGAAATTTTTTGCTTTTTCCTGCTCCTCTTAGCATGATAAAGAAGATTCAAAGAGAGTGAGATGCCAGCTCCTTTCATTCAGTCAGTAGCTTCAATCATTTCTGGTATATGAATAACATGATGTTTTTCAATGGCAAAAATCAATGAATATTGTAAATGCACAAACAGTAATTTCTCCGCATTGCAAGGTGCAATTCTGAAATTTTTTGCTTTTTCCTGCTCCTCTTAGCATGATAAAGAAGATTCAAAGAGAGTGAGATGCCAGCTCCTTTCATTCAGTCAGTAGCTTCAATCATTTCTGGACGTTTTTCAATGGCAAAAATCAATGAATATTGTAAATGCACAAACAGTAATTTCTCCGCATTGCAAGGTGCAATTCTGAAATTTTTTGCTTTTTCCTGCTCCTCTTAGCATGATAAAGAAGATTCAAAGAGAGTGAGATGCCAGCTCCTTTCATTCAGTCAGTAGCTTCAATCATTTCTGGTATTTGAATAACATGATGTTTTTCAATGGCAAAAATCAATGAATATTGTAAATGCACAAACAGTAATTTCTCCGCATTGCAAGGTGCAATTCTGAAATTTTTTGCTTTTTCCTGCTCCTCTTAGCATGATAAAGAAGATTCAAAGAGAGTGAGATGCCAGCTCCTTTCATTCAGTCAGTAGCTTCAATCATTTCTGGACGTTTTTCAATGGCAAAAATCAATGAATATTGTAAATGCACAAACAGTAATTTCTCCGCATTGCAAGGTGCAATTCTGAAATTTTTTGCTTTTTCCTGCTCCTCTTAGCATGATAAAGAAGATTCAAAGAGTGAGATGCCAGCTCCTTTCATTTAGTCAGTAGCTTCAATCATTTCTGGTATATGAATAACATGATGTTTTTCAATGGCAAAAATCAATGAATATTGTAAGTGCACAAACAGTAATTTCTCCGCATTGCAAGGTGCAATTCTGAAATTTTTTGCTTTTTCCTGCTCCTCTTAGCATGATAAAGAAGATTCAAAGAGAGTGAGATGCCAGCTCCTTTCATTTAGTCAGTAGCTTCAATCATTTCTGGACGTTTTTCAATGGCAAAAATCAATGAATATTGTAAATGCACAAACAGTAATTTCTCCGCATTGCAAGGTGCAATTCTGAAATTTTTTGCTTTTTCCTGCTCCTCTTAGCATGATAAAGAAGATTCAAAGAGAGTGAGATGCCAGCTCCTTTCATTCAGTAAGTAGCTTCAAACATTTCTGGTATATGAATAACATGATGTTTTTCAATGGCAAAAATCAATGAATATTGTAAATGCACAAACAGTAATTTCTCCGCATTGCAAGGTGCAATTCTGAAATTTTTTACTTTTTCCTGCTCCTCTTAGCATGATAAAGAAGATTCAAAGAGAGTGAGATGCCAGCTCCTTTCATTCAGTCAGTAGCTTCAAACATTTCTGGACGTTTTTCAATGGCAAAAATCAATGAATATTGTAAATGCACAAACAGTAATTTCTCCGCATTGCAATGTGCAATTCTGAAATTTTTTGCTTTTTCCTGCTCCTCTTAGCATGATAAAGAAGATTCAAAGAGAGTGAGATGCCAGCTCCTTTCATTCAGTCAGTAGCTTCAATCATTTCTGGTATATGAATAACATGATGTTTTTCAATGGCAAAAATCAATGAATATTGTAAATGCACAAACAGTAATTTCTCCGCATTGCAAGGTGCAATTCTGAAATTTTTTGCTTTTTCCTGCTCCTCTTAGCATGATAAAGAAGATTCAAAGAGAGTGAGATGCCAGCTCCTTTCATTCAGTCAGTAGCTTCAATCATTTCTGGACGTTTTTCAATGGCAAAAATCAATGAATATTGTAAATGCACAAACAGTAATTTCTCCGCATTGCAAGGTGCAATTCTGATATTTTTTGCTTTTTTCTGCTCCTCTTAGCATGATAAAGAAGATTCAAAGAGAGTGAGATGCCAGCTCCTTTCATTCAGTCAGTAGCTTCAATCATTTCTGGTATTTGAATAACATGATGTTTTTCAATGGCAAAAATCAATGAATATTGTAAATGCACAAACAGTAATTTCTCCGCATTGCAAGGTGCAATTGTGAAATTTTTTGCTTTTTCCTGCTCCTCTTAGCATGATAAAGAAGATTCAAAGAGAGTGAGATGCCAGCTCCTTTCATTCAGTCAGTAGCTTCAATCATTTCTGGACGTTTTTCAATGGCAAAAATCAATGAATATTGTAAATGCACAAACAGTAATTTCTCCGCATTGCAAGGTGCAATTCTGAAATTTTTTGCTTTTTCCTGCTCCTCTTAGCATGATAAAGAAGATTCAAAGAGAGTGAGATGCCAGCTCCTTTCATTCAGTCAGTAGCTTCAATCATTTCTGGTATATGAATAACATGATGTTTTTCAATGGCAAAAATCAATGAATATTGTAAATGCACAAACAGTAATTTCTCCGCATTGCAAGGTGCAATTCTGGAATTTTTTGCTTTTTCCTGCTCCTCTTAGCATGATAAAGAAGATTCAAAGAGAGTGAGATGCCAGCTCCTTTCATTCAGTCAGTAGCTTCAAACATTTCTGGTATATGAATAACATGATGTTTTTCAATGGCAAAAATCAATGAATATTGTAAATGCACAAACAGTAATTTCTCCGCATTGCAAGGTGCAATTCTGAAATTTTTTGCTTTTTCCTGCTCCTCTTAGCATGATAAAGAAGATTCAAAGAGAGTGAGATGCCAGCTCCTTTCATTCAGTCAGTAGCTTCAATCATTTCTGGACGTTTTTCAATGGCAAAAATCAATGAATATTGTAAATGCACAAACAGTAATTTCTCCGCATTGCAAGGTGCAATTCTGAAATTTTTTGCTTTTTCCTGCTCCTCTTAGCATGATAAAGAAGATTCAAAGAGAGTGAGATGCCAGCTCCTTTCATTCAGTAAGTAGCTTCAAACATTTCTGGTATATGAATAACATGATGTTTTTCAATGGCAAAAATCAATGAATATTGTAAATGCACAAACAGTAATTTCTCCGCATTGCAAGGTGCAATTCTGAAATTTTTTGCTTTTTCCTGCTCCTCTTAGCATGATAAAGAAGATTCAAAGAGAGTGAGATGCCAGCTCCTTTCATTCAGTCAGTAGCTTCAATCATTTCTGGACGTTTTTCAATGGCAAAAATCAATGAATATTGTAAATGCACAAACAGTAATTTCTCCGCATTGCAAGGTGCAATTCAGAAATTTTTTGCTTTTTCCTGCTCCTCTTAGCATGATAAAGAAGATTCAAAGAGAGTGAGATGCCAGCTCCTTTCACTCAGTCAGTAGCTTCAAACATTTCTGGACGTTTTTCAATGGCAAAAATCAATGAATATTGTAAATGCACAAACAGTAATTTCTCCGCATTGCAATGTGCAATTCTGAAATTTTTTGCTTTTTCCTGCTCCTCTTAGCATGATAAAGAAGATTCAAAGAGAGTGAGATGCCAGCTCCTTTCATTCAGTCAGTAGCTTCAAACATTTCTGGTATATGAATAACATGATATTTTTCAATGGCAAAAATCAATGAATATTGTAAATGCACAAACAGTAATTTCTCCGCATTGCAAGGTGCAATTCTGAAATTTTTTGCTTTTTCCTGCTCCTCTTAGCATGATAAAGAAGATTCAAAGAGAGTGAGATGCCAGCTCCTTTCATTCAGTCAGTAGCTTCAAACATTTCTGGACGTTTTTCAATGGCAAAAATCAATGAATATTGTAAATGCACAAACAGTAATTTCTCCGCATTGCAATGTGCAATTCTGAAATTTTTTGCTTTTTCCTGCTCCTCTTAGCATGATAAAGAAGATTCAAAGAGAGTGAGATGCCAGCTCTTTTCATTCAGTCAGTAGCTTCAATCATTTCTGGTATATGAATAACATGATGTTTTTCAATGGCAAAAATCAATGAATATTGTAAATGCACAAACAGTAATTTCTCCGCATTGCAAGGTGCAATTCTGAAATTTTTTGCTTTTTCCTGCTCCTCTTAGCATGATAAAGAAGATTCAAAGAGAGTGAGATGCCAGCTCCTTTCATTCAGTCAGTAGCTTCAATCATTTCTGGACGTTTTTCAATGGCAAAAATCAATGAATATTGTAAATGCACAAACAGTAATTTCTCCGCATTGCAAGGTGCAATTCTGATATTTTTTGCTTTTTCCTGCTCCTCTTAGCATGATAAAGAAGATTCAAAGAGAGTGAGATGCCAGCTCCTTTCATTCAGTCAGTAGCTTCAATCATTTCTGGTATTTGAATAACATGATGTTTTTCAATGGCAAAAATCAATGAATATTGTAAATGCACAAACAGTAATTTCTCCGCATTGCAAGGTGCAATTGTGAAATTTTTTGCTTTTTCCTGCTCCTCTTAGCATGATAAAGAAGATTCAAAGAGAGTGAGATGCCAGCTCCTTTCATTCAGTCAGTAGCTTCAATCATTTCTGGACGTTTTTCAATGGCAAAAATCAATGAATATTGTAAATGCACAAACAGTAATTTCTCCGCATTGCAAGGTGCAATTCTGAAATTTTTTGCTTTTTCCTGCTCCTCTTAGCATGATAAAGAAGATTCAAAGAGAGTGAGATGCCAGCTCCTTTCATTCAGTCAGTAGCTTCAATCATTTCTGGTATATGAATAACATGATGTTTTTCAATGGCAAAAATCAATGAATATTGTAAATGCACAAACAGTAATTTCTCCGCATTGCAAGGTGCAATTCTGAAATTTTTTGCTTTTTCCTGCTCCTCTTAGCATGATAAAGAAGATTCAAAGAGAGTGAGATGCCAGCTCCTTTCATTCAGTCAGTAGCTTCAAACATTTCTGGTATATGAATAACATGATGTTTTTCAATGGCAAAAATCAATGAATATTGTAAATGCACAAACAGTAATTTCTCCGCATTGCAAGGTGCAATTCTGAAATTTTTTGCTTTTTCCTGCTCCTCTTAGCATGATAAAGAAGATTCAAAGAGAGTGAGATGCCAGCTCCTTTCATTCAGTCAGTAGCTTCAATCATTTCTGGACGTTTTTCAATGGCAAAAATCAATGAATATTGTAAATGCACAAACAGTAATTTCTCCGCATTGCAAGGTGCAATTCTGAAATTTTTTGCTTTTTCCTGCTCCTCTTAGCATGATAAAGAAGATTCAAAGAGTGAGATGCCAGCTCCTTTCATTTAGTCAGTAGCTTCAATCATTTCTGGTATATGAATAACATGATGTTTTTCAATGGCAAAAATCAATGAATATTGTAAGTGCACAAACAGTAATTTCTCCGCATTGCAAGGTGCAATTCTGAAATTTTTTGCTTTTTCCTGCTCCTCTTAGCATGATAAAGAAGATTCAAAGAGAGTGAGATGCCAGCTCCTTTCATTTAGTCAGTAGCTTCAATCATTTCTGGACGTTTTTCAATGGCAAAAATCAATGAATATTGTAAATGCACAAACAGTAATTTCTCCGCATTGCAAGGTGCAATTCTGAAATTTTTTGCTTTTTCCTGCTCCTTTTAGCATGATAAAGAAGATTCAAAGAGAGTGAGATGCCAGCTCCTTTCATTCAGTAAGTAGCTTCAAACATTTCTGGTATATGAATAACATGATGTTTTTCAATGGCAAAAATCAATGAATATTGTAAATGCACAAACAGTAATTTCTCCGCATTGCAAGGTGCAATTCTGAAATTTTTTGCTTTTTCCTGCTCCTCTTAGCATGATAAAGAAGATTCAAAGAGAGTGAGATGCCAGCTCCTTTCATTCAGTCAGTAGCTTCAATCATTTCTGGACGTTTTTCAATGGCAAAAATCAATGAATATTGTAAATGCACAAACAGTAATTTCTCCGCATTGCAAGGTGCAATTCAGAAATTTTTTGCTTTGTCCTGCTCCTCTTAGCATGATAAAGAAGATTCAAAGAGAGTGAGATGCCAGCTCCTTTCATTCAGTCAGTAGCTTCAAACATTTCTGGACGTTTTTCAATGGCAAAAATCAATGAATATTGTAAATGCACAAACAGTAATTTCTCCGCATTGCAATGTGCAATTCTGAAATTTTTTGCTTTTTCCTGCTCCTCTTAGCATGATAAAGAAGATTCAAAGAGAGTGAGATGCCAGCTCCTTTCATTCAGTCAGTAGCTTCAAACATTTCTGGTATATGAATAACATGATATTTTTCAATGGCAAAAATCAATGAATATTGTAAATGCACAAACAGTAATTTCTCCGCATTGCAAGGTGCAATTCTGAAATTTTATGCTTTTTCCTGCTCCTCTTAGCATGATAAAGAAGATTCAAAGAGAGTGAGATGCCAGCTCCTTTCATTCAGTCAGTAGCTTCAAACATTTCTGGACGTTTTTCAATGGCAAAAATCAATGAATATTGTAAATGCACAAACAGTAATTTCTCCGCATTGCAATGTGCAATTCTGAAATTTTTTGCTTTTTCCTGCTCCTCTTAGCATGATAAAGAAGATTCAAAGAGAGTGAGATGCCAGCTCTTTTCATTCAGTCAGTAGCTTCAATCATTTCTGGTATATGAATAACATGATGTTTTTCAATGGCAAAAATCAATGAATATTGTAAATGCACAAACAGTAATTTCTCCGCATTGCAAGGTGCAATTCTGAAATTTTTTGCTTTTTCCTGCTCCTCTTAGCATGATAAAGAAGATTCAAAGAGAGTGAGATGCCAGCTCCTTTCATTCAGTCAGTAGCTTCAATCATTTCTGGACGTTTTTCAATGGCAAAAATCAATGAATATTGTAAATGCACAAACAGTAATTTCTCCGCATTGCAAGGTGCAATTCTGATATTTTTTGCTTTTTCCTGCTCCTCTTAGCATGATAAAGAAGATTCAAAGAGAGTGAGATGCCAGCTCCTTTCATTCAGTCAGTAGCTTCAAACATTTCTGGTATATGAATAACATGATATTTTTCAATGGCAAAAATCAATGAATATTGTAAATGCACAAACAGTAATTTCTCCGCATTGCAAGGTGCAATTCTGAAATTTTTTGCTTTTTCCTGCTCCTCTTAGCATGATAAAGAAGATTCAAAGAGAGTGAGATGCCAGCTCCTTTCATTCAGTCAGTAGCTTCAAACATTTCTGGACGTTTTTCAATGGCAAAAATCAATGAATATTGTAAATGCACAAACAGTAATTTCTCCGCATTGCAATGTGCAATTCTGAAATTTTTTGCTTTTTCCTGCTCCTCTTAGCATGATAAAGAAGATTCAAAGAGAGTGAGATGCCAGCTCTTTTCATTCAGTCAGTAGCTTCAATCATTTCTGGTATATGAATAACATGATGTTTTTCAATGGCAAAAATCAATGAATATTGTAAATGCACAAACAGTAATTTCTCCGCATTGCAAGGTGCAATTCTGAAATTTTTTGCTTTTTCCTGCTCCTCTTAGCATGATAAAGAAGATTCAAAGAGAGTGAGATGCCAGCTCCTTTCATTCAGTCAGTAGCTTCAATCATTTCTGGACGTTTTTCAATGGCAAAAATCAATGAATATTGTAAATGCACAAACAGTAATTTCTCCGCATTGCAAGGTGCAATTCTGAAATTTTTTGCTTTTTCCTGCTCCTCTTAGCATGATAAAGAAGATTCAAAGAGAGTGAGATGCCAGCTCCTTTCATTCAGTCAGTAGCTTCAATCATTTCTGGTATATGAATAACATGATGTTTTTCAATGGCAAAAATCAATGAATATTGTAAATGCACAAACAGTAATTTCTCCGCATTGCAAGGTGCAATTCTGAAATTTTTTGCTTTTTCCTGCTCCTCTTAGCATGATAAAGAAGATTCAAAGAGAGTGAGATGCCAGCTCCTTTCATTCAGTCAGTAGCTTCAATCATTTCTGGTATATGAATAACATGATGTTTTTCAATGGCAAAAATCAATGAATATTGTAAATGCACAAACAGTAATTTCTCCGCATTGCAAGGTGCAATTCTGAAATTTTTTGCTTTTTAGTGCTCCTCTTAGCATGATAAAGAAGATTCAAAGAGAGTGAGATGCCAGCTCCTTTCATTCAGTCAGTAGCTTCAAACATTTCTGGTATATGAATAACATGATGTTTTTCAATGGCAAAAATCAATGAATATTGTAAATGCACAAACAGTAATTTTTCCGCATTGCAAGGTGCAATTCTGAAATTTTTTGCTTTTTCCTGCTCCTCTTAGCATGATAAAGAAGATTCAAAGAGAGTGAGATGCCAGCTCCTTTCATTCAGTCAGTAGCTTCAATCATTTCTGGACGTTTTTCAATGGCAAAAATCAATGAATATTGTAAATGCACAAACAGTAATTTCTCCGCATTGCAAGGTGCAATTCTGAAATTTTTTGCTTTTTCCTGCTCCTCTTAGCATGATAAAGAAGATTCAAAGAGAGTGAGATGCCAGGTCCTTTCATTCAGTCAGGAGCTTCAATCATTTCTGGTATATGAATAACATGATGTTTTTCAATGGCAAAAATCAATGAATATTGTAAATGCACAAACAGTAATTTCTCCGCATTGCAAGGTGCAATTCTGAAATTTTTTGCTTTTTCCTGCTCCTCTTAGCATGATAAAGAAGATTCAAAGAGAGTGAGATGCCAGCTCCTTTCATTCAGTCAGTAGCTTCAAACATATCTGGTATATGAATAACATGATGTTTTTCAATGGCAAAAATCAATGAATATTGTAAATGCACAAACAGTAATTTCTCCGCATTGCAAGGTGCAATTCTGAAATTTTTTGCTTTTTCCTGCTCCTCTTAGCATGATAAAGAAGATTCAAAGAGATTGAGATGCCAGCTCCTTTCATTCAGTCAGTAGCTTCAATCATTTCTGGACGTTTTTCAATGGCAAAAATCAATGAATATTGTAAATGCACAAACAGTAATTTCTCCGCATTGCAAGGTGCAATTCTGAAATTTTTTGCTTTTTCCTGCTCCTTTTAGCATGATAAAGAAGATTCAAAGAGAGTGAGATGCCAGCTCCTTTCATTCAGTCAGTAGCTTCAAACATTTCTGGTATATGAATAACATGATGTTTTTCAATGGCAAAAATCAATGAATATTGTAAATGCAAAAACAGGATTTTCTCCGCATTGCAAGGTGCAATTCTGAATTTTTTTGCTTTTTCCTGCTCCTCTTAGCATGATAAAGAAGATTCAAAGAGAGTGAGATGCCAGCTCCTTTCATTCAGTCAGTAGCTTCAATCATTTCTGGACGTTTTTCAATGGCAAAAATCAATGAATATTGTAAATGCACAAACAGTAATTTCTCCGCATTGCAAGGTGCAATTCTGAAATTTTTTGCTTTTTCCTGCTCCTCTTAGCATGATAAAGAAGATTCAAAGAGAGTGAGATGCCAGCTCCTTTCATTCAGTCAGTAGCTTCAATCATTTCTGGTATATGAATAACATGATGTTTTTCAATGGCAAAAATCAATGAATATTGTAAATGCACAAACAGTAATTTCTCCGCATTGCAAGGTGCAATTCTGAAATTTTTTGCTTTTTCCTGCTCCTCTTAGCATGATAAAGAAGATTCAAAGAGAGTGAGATGCCAGCTCCTTTCATTCAGTCAGTAGCTTCAAACATTTCTGGTATATGAATAACATGATGTTTTTCAATGGCAAAAATCAATGAATATTGTAAATGCACAAACAGTAATTTCTCCGCATTGCAAGATGCAATTCTGAAATTTTTTGCTTTTTCCTGCTCCTCTTAGCATGATAAAGAAGATTCAAAGAGAGTGAGATGCCAGCTCCTTTCATTCAGTCAGTAGCTTCAATCATTTCTGGACGTTTTTCAATGGCAAAAATCAATGAATATTGTAAATGCACAAACAGTAATTTCTCCGCATTGCAAGGTGCAATTCTGAAATTTTTTGCTTTTTCCTGCTCCTCTTACCATGATAAAGAAGATTCAAAGAGAGTGAGATGCCAGCTCCTTTCATTCAGTAAGTAGCTTCAAACATTTCTGGTATATGAATAACATGATGTTTTTCAATGGCAAAAATCAATGAATATTGTAAATGCACAAACAGTAATTTCTCCGCATTGCAAGGTGCAATTCTGAAATTTTTTGCTTTTTCCTGCTCCTCTTAGCATGTTAAAGAAGATTCAAAGAGAGTGAGATGCCAGCTCCTTTCATTCAGTCAGTAGCTTCAATCATTTCTGGACGTTTTTCAAAGGCAAAAATCAATGAATATTGTAAATGCACAAACAGTAATTTCTCCGCATTGCAAGGTGCAAATCTGAAATTTTTTGCTTTTTCCTGCTCCTCTTAGCATGATAAAGAAGATTCAAAGAGAGTGAGATGCCAGCTCCTTTCATTCAGTCAGAAGCTTCAATCATTTCTGGACGTTTTTCAATGGCAAAAATCAATGAATATTGTAAATGCACAAACAGAAATTTCTCCGCATTGCAAGGTGCAATTCTGAAATTTTTTGCTTTTTCCTGCTCCTCTTAGCATGATAAAGAAGATTCAAAGAGAGTGAGATGCCAGCTCCTTTCATTCAGTCAGTAGCTTCAATCATTTCTGGTATATGAATAACATGATGTTTTTCAATGGCAAAAATCAATGAATACTGTAAATGCACAAACAGTAATTTCTCCGCATTGCAATGTGCAATTCTGAAATTTTTTGCTTTTTCCTGCTCCTCTTAGCATGATAAAGAAGATTCAAAGAGAGTGAGATGCCAGCTCCTTTCATTCAGTCAGTAGCTTCAAACATTTCTGGTATATGAATAACATGATGTTTTTCAATGGCAAAAATCAATGAATATTGTAAATGCACAAACAGTAATTTCTCCGCATTGCAAGGTGCAATTCTGAAATTTTTTGCTTTTTCCTGCTCCTCTTAGCATGATAAAGAAGATTCAAAGAGAGTGAGATGCCAGCTCCTTTCATTCAGTCAGTAGCTTCAATCATTTCTGGACGTTTTTCAATGGCAAAAATCAATGAATATTGTAAATGCACAAACAGTAATTTCTCCGCATTGCAAGGTGCAATTCTGAAATTTTTTGCTTTTTCCTGCTCCTCTTAGCATGATAAAGAAGATTCAAAGAGAGTGAGATGCCAGCTCCTTTCATTCAGTCAGTAGCTTCAATCATTTCTGGTATATGAATAACATGATGTTTTTCAATGGCAAAAATCAATGAATATTGTAAATGCACAAACAGTAATTTCTCCGCATTGCAAGGTGCAATTCTGAAATTTTTTGCTTTTTCCTGCTCCTCTTAGCATGATAAAGAAGATTCAAAGAGAGTGAGATGCCAGCTCCTTTCATTCAGTCAGTAGCTTCAATCATTTCTGGACGTTTTTCAATGGCAAAAATCAATGAATATTGTAAATGCACAAACAGTAATTTCTCCGCATTGCAAGGTGCAATTCTGAAATTTTTTGCTTTTTCCTGCTCCACTTAGCATGATAAAGAAGATTCAAAGAGAGTGAGATGCCAGCTCCTTTCATTCAGTCAGTAGCTTCAATCATTTCTGGTATATGAATAACATGATGTTTTTCAATGGCAAAAATCAATGAATATTGTAAATGCACAAACAGTAATTTCTCCGCATTGCAAGGTGCAATTCTGAAATTTTTTGCTTTTTCCTGCTCCTCTTAGCATGATAAAGAAGATTCAAAGAGATTGAGATGCCAGCTCCTTTCATTCAGTCAGTAGCTTCAATCATTTCTGGACGTTTTTCAATGGCAAAAATCAATGAATATTGTAAATGCACAAACAGTAATTTCTCCGCATTGCAAGGTGCAATTCTGAAATTTTTTGCTTTTTCCTGCTCCTCTTAGCATGATAAAGAAGATTCAAAGAGAGTGAGATGCCAGCTCCTTTCATTCAGTCAGTAGCTTCAAACATTTCTGGTATATGAATAACATGATGTTTTTCAATGGCAAAAATCAATGAATATTGTAAATGCAAAAACAGGAATTTCTCCGCATTGCAAGGTGCAATTCTGAATTTTTTTGCTTTTTCCTGCTCCTCTTAGCATGATAAAGAAGATTCAAAGAGAGTGAGATGCCAGCTCCTTTCATTCAGTCAGTAGCTTCAATCATTTCTGGACGTTTTTCAATGGCAAAAATCAATGAATATTGTAAATGCACAAACAGTAATTTCTCCGCATTGCAAGGTGCAATTCTGAAATTTTTTGCTTTTTCCTGCTCCTCTTAGCATGATAAAGAAGATTCAAAGAGAGTGAGATGCCAGCTCCTTTCATTCAGTCAGTAGCTTCAATCATTTCTGGTATATGAATAACATGATGTTTTTCAATGGCAAAAATCAATGAATATTGTAAATGCACAAACAGTAATTTCTCCGCATTGCAAGGTGAAATTCTGAAATTTTTTGCTTTTTCCTGCTCCTCTTAGCATGATAAAGAAGATTCAAAGAGAGTGAGATGCCAGCTCCTTTCATTCAGTCAGTAGCTTCAAACATTTCTGGTATATGAATAACATGATGTTTTTCAATGGCAAAAATCAATGAATATTGTAAATGCACAAACAGTAATTTCTCCGCATTGCAAGGTGCAATTCTGAAATTTTTTGCTTTTTCCTGCTCCTCTTAGCATGATAAAGAAGATTCAAAGAGAGTGAGATGCCAGCTCCTTTCATTCAGTCAGTAGCTTCAATCATTTCTGGACGTTTTTCAATGGCAAAAATCAATGAATATTGTAAATGCACAAACAGTAATTTCTCCGCATTGCAAGGTGCAATTCTGAAATTTTTTGCTTTTTCCTGCTCCTCTTACCATGATAAAGAAGATTCAAAGAGAGTGAGATGCCAGCTCCTTTCATTCAGTAAGTAGCTTCAAACATTTCTGGTATATGAATAACATGATGTTTTTCAATGGCAAAAATCAATGAATATTGTAAATGCACAAACAGTAATTTCTCCGCATTGCAAGGTGCAATTCTGAAATTTTTTGCTTTTTCCTGCTCCTCTTAGCATGTTAAAGAAGATTCAAAGAGAGTGAGATGCCAGCTCCTTTCATTCAGTCAGTAGCTTCAATCATTTCTGGACGTTTTTCAATGGCAAAAATCAATGAATATTGTAAATGCACAAACAGTAATTTCTCCGCATTGCAAGGTGCAATTCTGAAATTTTTTGCTTTTTCCTGCTCCTCTTAGCATGATAAAGAAGATTCAAAGAGAGTGAGATGCCAGCTCCTTTCATTCAGTCAGTAGCTTCAATCATTTCTGGTATATGAATAACATGATGTTTTTCAATGGCAAAAATCAATGAATATTGTAAATGCACAAACAGTAATTTCTCCGCATTGCAAGGTGCAATTCTGAAATTTTTTGCTTTTTCCTGCTCCTCTTAGCATGATAAAGAAGATTCAAAGAGAGTGAGATGCCAGCTCCTTTCATTCAGTCAGTAGCTTCAATCATTTCTGGTATATGAATAACATGATGTTTTTCAATGGCAAAAATCAATGAATATTGTAAATGCACAAACAGTAATTTCTCCGCATTGCAAGGTGCAATTCTGAAATTTTTTGCTTTTTAGTGCTCCTCTTAGCATGATAAAGAAGATTCAAAGAGAGTGAGATGCCAGCTCCTTTCATTCAGTCAGTAGCTTCAAACATTTCTGGTATATGAATAACATGATGTTTTTCAATGGCAAAAATCAATGAATATTGTAAATGCACAAACAGTAATTTTTCCGCATTGCAAGGTGCAATTCTGAAATTTTTTGCTTTTTCCTGCTCCTCTTAGCATGATAAAGAAGATTCAAAGAGAGTGAGATGCCAGCTCCTTTCATTCAGTCAGTAGCTTCAATCATTTCTGGACGTTTTTCAATGGCAAAAATCAATGAATATTGTAAATGCACAAACAGTAATTTCTCCGCATTGCAAGGTGCAATTCTGAAATTTTTTGCTTTTTCCTGCTCCTCTTAGCATGATAAAGAAGATTCAAAGAGAGTGAGATGCCAGGTCCTTTCATTCAGTCAGGAGCTTCAATCATTTCTGGTATATGAATAACATGATGTTTTTCAATGGCAAAAATCAATGAATATTGTAAATGCACAAACAGTAATTTCTCCGCATTGCAAGGTGCAATTCTGAAATTTTTTGCTTTTTCCTGCTCCTCTTAGCATGATAAAGAAGATTCAAAGAGAGTGAGATGCCAGCTCCTTTCATTCAGTCAGTAGCTTCAAACATATCTGGTATATGAATAACATGATGTTTTTCAATGGCAAAAATCAATGAATATTGTAAATGCACAAACAGTAATTTCTCCGCATTGCAAGGTGCAATTCTGAAATTTTTTGCTTTTTCCTGCTCCTCTTAGCATGATAAAGAAGATTCAAAGAGATTGAGATGCCAGCTCCTTTCATTCAGTCAGTAGCTTCAATCATTTCTGGACGTTTTTCAATGGCAAAAATCAATGAATATTGTAAATGCACAAACAGTAATTTCTCCGCATTGCAAGGTGCAATTCTGAAATTTTTTGCTTTTTCCTGCTCCTTTTAGCATGATAAAGAAGATTCAAAGAGAGTGAGATGCCAGCTCCTTTCATTCAGTCAGTAGCTTCAAACATTTCTGGTATATGAATAACATGATGTTTTTCAATGGCAAAAATCAATGAATATTGTAAATGCAAAAACAGGATTTTCTCCGCATTGCAAGGTGCAATTCTGAATTTTTTTGCTTTTTCCTGCTCCTCTTAGCATGATAAAGAAGATTCAAAGAGAGTGAGATGCCAGCTCCTTTCATTCAGTCAGTAGCTTCAATCATTTCTGGACGTTTTTCAATGGCAAAAATCAATGAATATTGTAAATGCACAAACAGTAATTTCTCCGCATTGCAAGGTGCAATTCTGAAATTTTTTGCTTTTTCCTGCTCCTCTTAGCATGATAAAGAAGATTCAAAGAGAGTGAGATGCCAGCTCCTTTCATTCAGTCAGTAGCTTCAATCATTTCTGGTATATGAATAACATGATGTTTTTCAATGGCAAAAATCAATGAATATTGTAAATGCACAAACAGTAATTTCTCCGCATTGCAAGGTGCAATTCTGAAATTTTTTGCTTTTTCCTGCTCCTCTTAGCATGATAAAGAAGATTCAAAGAGAGTGAGATGCCAGCTCCTTTCATTCAGTCAGTAGCTTCAAACATTTCTGGTATATGAATAACATGATGTTTTTCAATGGCAAAAATCAATGAATATTGTAAATGCACAAACAGTAATTTCTCCGCATTGCAAGATGCAATTCTGAAATTTTTTGCTTTTTCCTGCTCCTCTTAGCATGATAAAGAAGATTCAAAGAGAGTGAGATGCCAGCTCCTTTCATTCAGTCAGTAGCTTCAATCATTTCTGGACGTTTTTCAATGGCAAAAATCAATGAATATTGTAAATGCACAAACAGTAATTTCTCCGCATTGCAAGGTGCAATTCTGAAATTTTTTGCTTTTTCCTGCTCCTCTTACCATGATAAAGAAGATTCAAAGAGAGTGAGATGCCAGCTCCTTTCATTCAGTAAGTAGCTTCAAACATTTCTGGTATATGAATAACATGATGTTTTTCAATGGCAAAAATCAATGAATATTGTAAATGCACAAACAGTAATTTCTCCGCATTGCAAGGTGCAATTCTGAAATTTTTTGCTTTTTCCTGCTCCTCTTAGCATGTTAAAGAAGATTCAAAGAGAGTGAGATGCCAGCTCCTTTCATTCAGTCAGTAGCTTCAATCATTTCTGGACGTTTTTCAAAGGCAAAAATCAATGAATATTGTAAATGCACAAACAGTAATTTCTCCGCATTGCAAGGTGCAAATCTGAAATTTTTTGCTTTTTCCTGCTCCTCTTAGCATGATAAAGAAGATTCAAAGAGAGTGAGATGCCAGCTCCTTTCATTCAGTCAGAAGCTTCAATCATTTCTGGACGTTTTTCAATGGCAAAAATCAATGAATATTGTAAATGCACAAACAGAAATTTCTCCGCATTGCAAGGTGCAATTCTGAAATTTTTTGCTTTTTCCTGCTCCTCTTAGCATGATAAAGAAGATTCAAAGAGAGTGAGATGCCAGCTCCTTTCATTCAGTCAGTAGCTTCAATCATTTCTGGTATATGAATAACATGATGTTTTTCAATGGCAAAAATCAATGAATACTGTAAATGCACAAACAGTAATTTCTCCGCATTGCAATGTGCAATTCTGAAATTTTTTGCTTTTTCCTGCTCCTCTTAGCATGATAAAGAAGATTCAAAGAGAGTGAGATGCCAGCTCCTTTCATTCAGTCAGTAGCTTCAAACATTTCTGGTATATGAATAACATGATGTTTTTCAATGGCAAAAATCAATGAATATTGTAAATGCACAAACAGTAATTTCTCCGCATTGCAAGGTGCAATTCTGAAATTTTTTGCTTTTTCCTGCTCCTCTTAGCATGATAAAGAAGATTCAAAGAGAGTGAGATGCCAGCTCCTTTCATTCAGTCAGTAGCTTCAATCATTTCTGGACGTTTTTCAATGGCAAAAATCAATGAATATTGTAAATGCACAAACAGTAATTTCTCCGCATTGCAAGGTGCAATTCTGAAATTTTTTGCTTTTTCCTGCTCCTCTTAGCATGATAAAGAAGATTCAAAGAGAGTGAGATGCCAGCTCCTTTCATTCAGTCAGTAGCTTCAATCATTTCTGGTATATGAATAACATGATGTTTTTCAATGGCAAAAATCAATGAATATTGTAAATGCACAAACAGTAATTTCTCCGCATTGCAAGGTGCAATTCTGAAATTTTTTGCTTTTTCCTGCTCCTCTTAGCATGATAAAGAAGATTCAAAGAGAGTGAGATGCCAGCTCCTTTCATTCAGTCAGTAGCTTCAATCATTTCTGGACGTTTTTCAATGGCAAAAATCAATGAATATTGTAAATGCACAAACAGTAATTTCTCCGCATTGCAAGGTGCAATTCTGAAATTTTTTGCTTTTTCCTGCTCCACTTAGCATGATAAAGAAGATTCAAAGAGAGTGAGATGCCAGCTCCTTTCATTCAGTCAGTAGCTTCAATCATTTCTGGTATATGAATAACATGATGTTTTTCAATGGCAAAAATCAATGAATATTGTAAATGCACAAACAGTAATTTCTCCGCATTGCAAGGTGCAATTCTGAAATTTTTTGCTTTTTCCTGCTCCTCTTAGCATGATAAAGAAGATTCAAAGAGATTGAGATGCCAGCTCCTTTCATTCAGTCAGTAGCTTCAATCATTTCTGGACGTTTTTCAATGGCAAAAATCAATGAATATTGTAAATGCACAAACAGTAATTTCTCCGCATTGCAAGGTGCAATTCTGAAATTTTTTGCTTTTTCCTGCTCCTCTTAGCATGATAAAGAAGATTCAAAGAGAGTGAGATGCCAGCTCCTTTCATTCAGTCAGTAGCTTCAAACATTTCTGGTATATGAATAACATGATGTTTTTCAATGGCAAAAATCAATGAATATTGTAAATGCAAAAACAGGAATTTCTCCGCATTGCAAGGTGCAATTCTGAATTTTTTTGCTTTTTCCTGCTCCTCTTAGCATGATAAAGAAGATTCAAAGAGAGTGAGATGCCAGCTCCTTTCATTCAGTCAGTAGCTTCAATCATTTCTGGACGTTTTTCAATGGCAAAAATCAATGAATATTGTAAATGCACAAACAGTAATTTCTCCGCATTGCAAGGTGCAATTCTGAAATTTTTTGCTTTTTCCTGCTCCTCTTAGCATGATAAAGAAGATTCAAAGAGAGTGAGATGCCAGCTCCTTTCATTCAGTCAGTAGCTTCAATCATTTCTGGTATATGAATAACATGATGTTTTTCAATGGCAAAAATCAATGAATATTGTAAATGCACAAACAGTAATTTCTCCGCATTGCAAGGTGAAATTCTGAAATTTTTTGCTTTTTCCTGCTCCTCTTAGCATGATAAAGAAGATTCAAAGAGAGTGAGATGCCAGCTCCTTTCATTCAGTCAGTAGCTTCAAACATTTCTGGTATATGAATAACATGATGTTTTTCAATGGCAAAAATCAATGAATATTGTAAATGCACAAACAGTAATTTCTCCGCATTGCAAGGTGCAATTCTGAAATTTTTTGCTTTTTCCTGCTCCTCTTAGCATGATAAAGAAGATTCAAAGAGAGTGAGATGCCAGCTCCTTTCATTCAGTCAGTAGCTTCAATCATTTCTGGACGTTTTTCAATGGCAAAAATCAATGAATATTGTAAATGCACAAACAGTAATTTCTCCGCATTGCAAGGTGCAATTCTGAAATTTTTTGCTTTTTCCTGCTCCTCTTACCATGATAAAGAAGATTCAAAGAGAGTGAGATGCCAGCTCCTTTCATTCAGTAAGTAGCTTCAAACATTTCTGGTATATGAATAACATGATGTTTTTCAATGGCAAAAATCAATGAATATTGTAAATGCACAAACAGTAATTTCTCCGCATTGCAAGGTGCAATTCTGAAATTTTTTGCTTTTTCCTGCTCCTCTTAGCATGTTAAAGAAGATTCAAAGAGAGTGAGATGCCAGCTCCTTTCATTCAGTCAGTAGCTTCAATCATTTCTGGACCTTTTTCAAAGGCAAAAATCAATGAATATTGTAAGTGCACAAACAGTAATTTCTCCGCATTGCAAGGTGCAAATCTGAAATTTTTTGCTTTTTCCTGCTCCTCTTAGCATGATAAAGAAGATTCAAAGAGAGTGAGATGCCAGCTCCTTTCATTCAGTCAGTAGCTTCAATCATTTCTGGACGTTTTTCAATGGCAAAAATCAATGAATATTGTAAATGCACAAACAGAAATTTCTCCGCATTGCAAGGTGCAATTCTGAAATTTTTTGCTTTTTCCTGCTCCACTTAGCATGATAAAGAAGATTCAAAGAGAGTGAGATGCCAGCTCCTTTCATTCAGTCAGTAGCTTCAATCATTTCTGGTATATGAATAACATGATGTTTTTCAATGGCAAAAATCAATGAATATTGTAAATGCACAAACAGTAATTTCTCCGCATTGCAAGGTGCAATTCTGAAATTTTTTGCTTTTTCCTGCTCCTCTTAGCATGATAAAGAAGATTCAAAGAGATTGAGATGCCAGCTCCTTTCATTCAGTCAGTAGCTTCAATCATTTCTGGACGTTTTTCAATGGCAAAAATCAATGAATATTGTAAATGCACAAACAGTAATTTCTCCGCATTGCAAGGTGCAATTCTGAAATTTTTTGCTTTTTCCTGCTCCTCTTAGCATGATAAAGAAGATTCAAAGAGAGTGAGATGCCAGCTCCTTTCATTCAGTCAGTAGCTTCAAACATTTCTGGTATATGAATAACATGATGTTTTTCAATGGCAAAAATCAATGAATATTGTAAATGCAAAAACAGGAATTTCTCCGCATTGCAAGGTGCAATTCTGAATTTTTTTGCTTTTTCCTGCTCCTCTTAGCATGATAAAGAAGATTCAAAGAGAGTGAGATGCCAGCTCCTTTCATTCAGTCAGTAGCTTCAATCATTTCTGGACGTTTTTCAATGGCAAAAATCAATGAATATTGTAAATGCACAAACAGTAATTTCTCCGCATTGCAAGGTGCAATTCTGAAATTTTTTGCTTTTTCCTGCTCCTCTTAGCATGATAAAGAAGATTCAAAGAGAGTGAGATGCCAGCTCCTTTCATTCAGTCAGTAGCTTCAATCATTTCTGGTATATGAATAACATGATGTTTTTCAATGGCAAAAATCAATGAATATTGTAAATGCACAAACAGTAATTTCTCCGCATTGCAAGGTGAAATTCTGAAATTTTTTGCTTTTTCCTGCTCCTCTTAGCATGATAAAGAAGATTCAAAGAGAGTGAGATGCCAGCTCCTTTCATTCAGTCAGTAGCTTCAAACATTTCTGGTATATGAATAACATGATGTTTTTCAATGGCAAAAATCAATGAATATTGTAAATGCACAAACAGTAATTTCTCCGCATTGCAAGGTGCAATTCTGAAATTTTTTGCTTTTTCCTGCTCCTCTTAGCATGATAAAGAAGATTCAAAGAGAGTGAGATGCCAGCTCCTTTCATTCAGTCAGTAGCTTCAATCATTTCTGGACGTTTTTCAATGGCAAAAATCAATGAATATTGTAAATGCACAAACAGTAATTTCTCCGCATTGCAAGGTGCAATTCTGAAATTTTTTGCTTTTTCCTGCTCCTCTTACCATGATAAAGAAGATTCAAAGAGAGTGAGATGCCAGCTCCTTTCATTCAGTAAGTAGCTTCAAACATTTCTGGTATATGAATAACATGATGTTTTTCAATGGCAAAAATCAATGAATATTGTAAATGCACAAACAGTAATTTCTCCGCATTGCAAGGTGCAATTCTGAAATTTTTTGCTTTTTCCTGCTCCTCTTAGCATGTTAAAGAAGATTCAAAGAGAGTGAGATGCCAGCTCCTTTCATTCAGTCAGTAGCTTCAATCATTTCTGGACCTTTTTCAAAGGCAAAAATCAATGAATATTGTAAGTGCACAAACAGTAATTTCTCCGCATTGCAAGGTGCAAATCTGAAATTTTTTGCTTTTTCCTGCTCCTCTTAGCATGATAAAGAAGATTCAAAGAGAGTGAGATGCCAGCTCCTTTCATTCAGTCAGTAGCTTCAATCATTTCTGGTATATGAATAACATGATGTTTTTCAATGGCAAAAATCAATGAATACTGTAAATGCACAACAGTAATTTCTCCGCATTGCAATGTGCAATTCTGAAATTTTTTGCTTTTTCCTGCTCCTCTTAGCATGATAAAGATTCAAAGAGAGTGAGATGCCAGCTCCTTTCATTCAGTCAGTAGCTTCAATCATTTCTGGACGTTTTTCAATGGCAAAAATCAATGAATATTGTAAATGCACAAACAGTAATTTCTCCGCATTGCAAGGTGCAATTCTGAAATTTTTTGCTTTTTCCTGCTCCTCTTAGCATGATAAAGAAGATTCAAAGAGAGTGAGATGCCAGCTCCTTTCATTCAGTCAGTAGCTTCAATCATTTCTGGTATATGAATAACATGATGTTTTTCAATGGCAAAAATCAATGAATATTGTAAATGCACAAACAGTAATTTCTCCGCATTGCAAGGTGCAATTCTGAAATTTTTTGCTTTTTCCTGCTCCTCTTAGCATGATAAAGAAGATTCAAAGAGAGTGAGATGCCAGCTCCTTTCATTCAGTCAGTAGCTTCAATCATTTCTGGTATATGAATAACATGATGTTTTTCAATGGCAAAAATCAATGAATATTGTAAATGCACAAACAGTAATTTCTCCGCATTGCAAGGTGCAATTCTGAAATTTTTTGCTTTTTAGTGCTCCTCTTAGCATGATAAAGAAGATTCAAAGAGAGTGAGATGCCAGCTCCTTTCATTCAGTCAGTAGCTTCAAACATTTCTGGTATATGAATAACATGATGTTTTTCAATGGCAAAAATCAATGAATATTGTAAATGCACAAACAGTAATTTTTCCGCATTGCAAGGTGCAATTCTGAAATTTTTTGCTTTTTCCTGCTCCTCTTAGCATGATAAAGAAGATTCAAAGAGAGTGAGATGCCAGCTCCTTTCATTCAGTCAGTAGCTTCAATCATTTCTGGACGTTTTTCAATGGCAAAAATCAATGAATATTGTAAATGCACAAACAGTAATTTCTCCGCATTGCAAGGTGCAATTCTGAAATTTTTTGCTTTTTCCTGCTCCTCTTAGCATGATAAAGAAGATTCAAAGAGAGTGAGATGCCAGGTCCTTTCATTCAGTCAGTAGCTTCAATCATTTCTGGTATATGAATAACATGATGTTTTTCAATGGCAAAAATCAATGAATATTGTAAATGCACAAACAGTAATTTCTCCGCATTGCAAGGTGCAATTCTGAAATTTTTTGCTTTTTCCTGCTCCTCTTAGCATGATAAAGAAGATTCAAAGAGAGTGAGATGCCAGCTCCTTTCATTCAGTCAGTAGCTTCAAACATATCTGGTATATGAATAACATGATGTTTTTCAATGGCAAAAATCAATGAATATTGTAAATGCACAAACAGTAATTTCTCCGCATTGCAAGGTGCAATTCTGAAATTTTTTGCTTTTTCCTGCTCCTCTTAGCATGATAAAGAAGATTCAAAGAGATTGAGATGCCAGCTCCTTTCATTCAGTCAGTAGCTTCAATCATTTCTGGACGTTTTTCAATGGCAAAAATCAATGAATATTGTAAATGCACAAACAGTAATTTCTCCGCATTGCAAGGTGCAATTCTGAAATTTTTTGCTTTTTCCTGCTCCTTTTAGCATGATAAAGAAGATTCAAAGAGAGTGAGATGCCAGCTCCTTTCATTCAGTCAGTAGCTTCAAACATTTCTGGTATATGAATAACATGATGTTTTTCAATGGCAAAAATCAATGAATATTGTAAATGCAAAAACAGGAATTTCTCCGCATTGCAAGGTGCAATTCTGAATTTTTTTGCTTTTTCCTGCTCCTCTTAGCATGATAAAGAAGATTCAAAGAGAGTGAGATGCCAGCTCCTTTCATTCAGTCAGTAGCTTCAATCATTTCTGGACGTTTTTCAATGGCAAAAATCAATGAATATTGTAAATGCACAAACAGTAATTTCTCCGCATTGCAAGGTGCAATTCTGAAATTTTTTGCTTTTTCCTGCTCCTCTTAGCATGATAAAGAAGATTCAAAGAGAGTGAGATGCCAGCTCCTTTCATTCAGTCAGTAGCTTCAATCATTTCTGGTATATGAATAACATGATGTTTTTCAATGGCAAAAATCAATGAATATTGTAAATGCACAAACAGTAATTTCTCCGCATTGCAAGGTGCAATTCTGAAATTTTTTGCTTTTTCCTGCTCCTCTTAGCATGATAAAGAAGATTCAAAGAGAGTGAGATGCCAGCTCCTTTCATTCAGTCAGTAGCTTCAAACATTTCTGGTATATGAATAACATGATGTTTTTCAATGGCAAAAATCAATGAATATTGTAAATGCACAAACAGTAATTTCTCCGCATTGCAAGATGCAATTCTGAAATTTTTTGCTTTTTCCTGCTCCTCTTAGCATGATAAAGAAGATTCAAAGAGAGTGAGATGCCAGCTCCTTTCATTCAGTCAGTAGCTTCAATCATTTCTGGACGTTTTTCAATGGCAAAAATCAATGAATATTGTAAATGCACAAACAGTAATTTCTCCGCATTGCAAGGTGCAATTCTGAAATTTTTTGCTTTTTCCTGCTCCTCTTACCATGATAAAGAAGATTCAAAGAGAGTGAGATGCCAGCTCCTTTCATTCAGTAAGTAGCTTCAAACATTTCTGGTATATGAATAACATGATGTTTTTCAATGGCAAAAATCAATGAATATTGTAAATGCACAAACAGTAATTTCTCCGCATTGCAAGGTGCAATTCTGAATTTTTTTGCTTTTTCCTGCTCCTCTTAGCATGATAAAGAAGATTCAAAGAGAGTGAGATGCCAGCTCCTTTCATTCAGTCAGTAGCTTCAATCATTTCTGGACGTTTTTCAATGGCAAAAATCAATGAATATTGTAAATGCACAAACAGTAATTTCTCCGCATTGCAAGGTGCAATTCTGAAATTTTTTGCTTTTTCCTGCTCCACTTAGCATGATAAAGAAGATTCAAAGAGAGTGAGATGCCAGCTCCTTTCATTCAGTCAGTAGCTTCAATCATTTCTGGTATATGAATAACATGATGTTTTTCAATGGCAAAAATCAATGAATATTGTAAATGCACAAACAGTAATTTCTCCGCATTGCAAGGTGCAATTCTGAAATTTTTTGCTTTTTCCTGCTCCTCTTAGCATGATAAAGAAGATTCAAAGAGATTGAGATGCCAGCTCCTTTCATTCAGTCAGTAGCTTCAATCATTTCTGGACGTTTTTCAATGGCAAAAATCAATGAATATTGTAAATGCACAAACAGTAATTTCTCCGCATTGCAAGGTGCAATTCTGAAATTTTTTGCTTTTTCCTGCTCCTCTTAGCATGATAAAGAAGATTCAAAGAGAGTGAGATGCCAGCTCCTTTCATTCAGTCAGTAGCTTCAAACATTTCTGGTATATGAATAACATGATGTTTTTCAATGGCAAAAATCAATGAATATTGTAAATGCAAAAACAGGAATTTCTCCGCATTGCAAGGTGCAATTCTGAATTTTTTTGCTTTTTCCTGCTCCTCTTAGCATGATAAAGAAGATTCAAAGAGAGTGAGATGCCAGCTCCTTTCATTCAGTCAGTAGCTTCAATCATTTCTGGACGTTTTTCAATGGCAAAAATCAATGAATATTGTAAATGCACAAACAGTAATTTCTCCGCATTGCAAGGTGCAATTCTGAAATTTTTTGCTTTTTCCTGCTCCTCTTAGCATGATAAAGAAGATTCAAAGAGAGTGAGATGCCAGCTCCTTTCATTCAGTCAGTAGCTTCAATCATTTCTGGTATATGAATAACATGATGTTTTTCAATGGCAAAAATCAATGAATATTGTAAATGCACAAACAGTAATTTCTCCGCATTGCAAGGTGAAATTCTGAAATTTTTTGCTTTTTCCTGCTCCTCTTAGCATGATAAAGAAGATTCAAAGAGAGTGAGATGCCAGCTCCTTTCATTCAGTCAGTAGCTTCAAACATTTCTGGTATATGAATAACATGATGTTTTTCAATGGCAAAAATCAATGAATATTGTAAATGCACAAACAGTAATTTCTCCGCATTGCAAGGTGCAATTCTGAAATTTTTTGCTTTTTCCTGCTCCTCTTAGCATGATAAAGAAGATTCAAAGAGAGTGAGATGCCAGCTCCTTTCATTCAGGCAGTAGCTTCAATCATTTCTGGACGTTTTTCAATGGCAAAAATCAATGAATATTGTAAATGCACAAACAGTAATTTCTCCGCATTGCAAGGTGCAATTCTGAAATTTTTTGCTTTTTCCTGCTCCTCTTACCATGATAAAGAAGATTCAAAGAGAGTGAGATGCCAGCTCCTTTCATTCAGTAAGTAGCTTCAAACATTTCTGGTATATGAATAACATGATGTTTTTCAATGGCAAAAATCAATGAATATTGTAAATGCACAAACAGTAATTTCTCCGCATTGCAAGGTGCAATTCTGAAATTTTTTGCTTTTTCCTGCTCCTCTTAGCATGTTAAAGAAGATTCAAAGAGAGTGAGATGCCAGCTCCTTTCATTCAGTCAGTAGCTTCAATCATTTCTGGACGTTTTTCAAAGGCAAAAATCAATGAATATTGTAAGTGCACAAACAGTAATTTCTCCGCATTGCAAGGTGCAAATCTGAAATTTTTTGCTTTTTCCTGCTCCTCTTAGCATGATAAAGAAGATTAAAAGAGAGTGAGATGCCAGCTCCTTTCATTCAGTCAGTAGCTTCAATCATTTCTGGACGTTTTTCAATGGCAAAAATCAATGAATATTGTAAATGCACAAACAGAAATTTCTCCGCATTGCAAGGTGCAATTCTGAAATTTTTTGCTTTTTCCTGCTCCTCTTAGCATGATAAAGAAGATTCAAAGAGAGTGAGATGCCAGCTCCTTTCATTCAGTCAGTAGCTTCAATCATTTCTGGTATATGAATAACATGATGTTTTTCAATGGCAAAAATCAATGAATACTGTAAATGCACAAACAGTAATTTCTCCGCATTGCAATGTGCAATTCTGAAATTTTTTGCTTTTTCCTGCTCCTCTTAGCATGATAAAGATTCAAAGAGAGTGAGATGCCAGCTCCTTTCATTCAGTCAGTAGCTTCAAACATTTCTGGTATATGAATAACATGATGTTTTTCAATGGCAAAAATCAATGAATATTGTAAATGCACAAACAGTAATTTCTCCGCATTGCAAGGTGCAATTCTGAAATTTTTTGCTTTTTCCTGCTCCTCTTAGCATGATAAAGAAGATTCAAAGAGAGTGAGATGCCAGCTCCTTTCATTCAGTCACTAGCTTCAATCATTTCTGGACGTTTTTCAATGGCAAAAATCAATGAATATTGTAAATGCACAAACAGTAATTTCTCCGCATTGCAAGGTGCAATTCTGAAATTTTTTGCTTTTTCCTGCTCCTCTTAGCATGATAAAGAAGATTCAAAGAGAGTGAGATGCCAGCTCCTTTCATTCAGTCAGTAGCTTCAATCATTTCTGGTATATGAATAACATGATGTTTTTCAATGGCAAAAATCAATGAATATTGTAAATGCACAAACAGTAATTTCTCCGCATTGCAAGGTGCAATTCTGAAATTTTTTGCTTTTTCCTGCTCCTCTTAGCATGATAAAGAAGATTCAAAGAGAGTGAGATGCCAGCTCCTTTCATTCAGTCAGTAGCTTCAATCATTTCTGGACGTTTTTCAATGGCAAAAATCAATGAATATTGTAAATGCACAAACAGTAATTTCTCCGCATTGCAAGGTGCAATTCTGAAATTTTTTGCTTTTTCCTGCTCCTCTTAGCATGATAAAGAAGATTCAAAGAGAGTGAGATGCCAGCTCCTTTCATTCAGTCAGTAGCTTCAATCATTTCTGGTATATGAATAACATGATGTTTTTCAATGGCAAAAATCAATGAATATTGTAAATGCACAAACAGTAATTTCTCCGCATTGCAAGGTGCAATTCTGAAATTTTTTGCTTTTTCCTGCTCCTCTTAGCATGATAAAGAAGATTCAAAGAGAGTGAGATGCCAGCTCCTTTCATTCAGTCAGTAGCTTCAATCATTTCTGGTATATGAATAACATGATGTTTTTCAATGGCAAAAATCAATGAATATTGTAAATGCACAAACAGTAATTTCTCCGCATTGCAAGGTGCAATTCTGAAATTTTTTGCTTTTTAGTGCTCCTCTTAGCATGATAAAGAAGATTCAAAGAGAGTGAGATGCCAGCTCCTTTCATTCAGTCAGTAGCTTCAAACATTTCTGGTATATGAATAACATGATGTTTTTCAATGGCAAAAATCAATGAATATTGTAAATGCACAAACAGTAATTTTTCCGCATTGCAAGGTGCAATTCTGAAATTTTTTGCTTTTTCCTGCTCCTCTTAGCATGATAAAGAAGATTCAAAGAGAGTGAGATGCCAGCTCCTTTCATTCAGTCAGTAGCTTCAATCATTTCTGGACGTTTTTCAATGGCAAAAATCAATGAATATTGTAAATGCACAAACAGTAATTTCTCCGCATTGCAAGGTGCAATTCTGAAATTTTTTGCTTTTTCCTGCTCCTCTTAGCATGATAAAGAAGATTCAAAGAGAGTGAGATGCCAGGTCCTTTCATTCAGTCAGTAGCTTCAATCATTTCTGGTATATGAATAACATGATGTTTTTCAATGGCAAAAATCAATGAATATTGTAAATGCACAAACAGTAATTTCTCCGCATTGCAAGGTGCAATTCTGAAATTTTTTGCTTTTTCCTGCTCCTCTTAGCATGATAAAGAAGATTCAAAGAGAGTGAGATGCCAGCTCCTTTCATTCAGTCAGTAGCTTCAAACATATCTGGTATATGAATAACATGATGTTTTTCAATGGCAAAAATCAATGAATATTGTAAATGCACAAACAGTAATTTCTCCGCATTGCAAGGTGCAATTCTGAAATTTTTTGCTTTTTCCTGCTCCTCTTAGCATGATAAAGAAGATTCAAAGAGATTGAGATGCCAGCTCCTTTCATTCAGTCAGTAGCTTCAATCATTTCTGGACGTTTTTCAATGGCAAAAATCAATGAATATTGTAAATGCACAAACAGTAATTTCTCCGCATTGCAAGGTGCAATTCTGAAATTTTTTGCTTTTTCCTGCTCCTTTTAGCATGATAAAGAAGATTCAAAGAGAGTGAGATGCCAGCTCCTTTCATTCAGTCAGTAGCTTCAAACATTTCTGGTATATGAATAACATGATGTTTTTCAATGGCAAAAATCAATGAATATTGTAAATGCAAAAACAGGAATTTCTCCGCATTGCAAGGTGCAATTCTGAATTTTTTTGCTTTTTCCTGCTCCTCTTAGCATGATAAAGAAGATTCAAAGAGAGTGAGATGCCAGCTCCTTTCATTCAGTCAGTAGCTTCAATCATTTCTGGACGTTTTTCAATGGCAAAAATCAATGAATATTGTAAATGCACAAACAGTAATTTCTCCGCATTGCAAGGTGCAATTCTGAAATTTTTTGCTTTTTCCTGCTCCTCTTAGCATGATAAAGAAGATTCAAAGAGAGTGAGATGCCAGCTCCTTTCATTCAGTCAGTAGCTTCAATCATTTCTGGTATATGAATAACATGATGTTTTTCAATGGCAAAAATCAATGAATATTGTAAATGCACAAACAGTAATTTCTCCGCATTGCAAGGTGCAATTCTGAAATTTTTTGCTTTTTCCTGCTCCTCTTAGCATGATAAAGAAGATTCAAAGAGAGTGAGATGCCAGCTCCTTTCATTCAGTCAGTAGCTTCAAACATTTCTGGTATATGAATAACATGATGTTTTTCAATGGCAAAAATCAATGAATATTGTAAATGCACAAACAGTAATTTCTCCGCATTGCAAGATGCAATTCTGAAATTTTTTGCTTTTTCCTGCTCCTCTTAGCATGATAAAGAAGATTCAAAGAGAGTGAGATGCCAGCTCCTTTCATTCAGTCAGTAGCTTCAATCATTTCTGGACGTTTTTCAATGGCAAAAATCAATGAATATTGTAAATGCACAAACAGTAATTTCTCCGCATTGCAAGGTGCAATTCTGAAATTTTTTGCTTTTTCCTGCTCCTCTTACCATGATAAAGAAGATTCAAAGAGAGTGAGATGCCAGCTCCTTTCATTCAGTAAGTAGCTTCAAACATTTCTGGTATATGAATAACATGATGTTTTTCAATGGCAAAAATCAATGAATATTGTAAATGCACAAACAGTAATTTCTCCGCATTGCAAGGTGCAAATCTGAAATTTTTTGCTTTTTCCTGCTCCTCTTAGCATGATAAAGAAGATTCAAAGAGAGTGAGATGCCAGCTCCTTTCATTCAGTCAGAAGCTTCAATCATTTCTGGACGTTTTTCAATGGCAAAAATCAATGAATATTGTAAATGCACAAACAGAAATTTCTCCGCATTGCAAGGTGCAATTCTGAAATTTTTTGCTTTTTCCTGCTCCTCTTAGCATGATAAAGAAGATTCAAAGAGAGTGAGATGCCAGCTCCTTTCATTCAGTCAGTAGCTTCAATCATTTCTGGTATATGAATAACATGATGTTTTTCAATGGCAAAAATCAATGAATACTGTAAATGCACAAACAGTAATTTCTCCGCATTGCAATGTGCAATTCTGAAATTTTTTGCTTTTTCCTGCTCCTCTTAGCATGATAAAGAAGATTCAAAGAGAGTGAGATGCCAGCTCCTTTCATTCAGTCAGTAGCTTCAAACATTTCTGGTATATGAATAACATGATGTTTTTCAATGGCAAAAATCAATGAATATTGTAAATGCACAAACAGTAATTTCTCCGCATTGCAAGGTGCAATTCTGAAATTTTTTGCTTTTTAGTGCTCCTCTTAGCATGATAAAGAAGATTCAAAGAGAGTGAGATGCCAGCTCCTTTCATTCAGTCAGTAGCTTCAAACATTTCTGGTATATGAATAACATGATGTTTTTCAATGGCAAAAATCAATGAATATTGTAAATGCACAAACAGTAATTTTTCCGCATTGCAAGGTGCAATTCTGAAATTTTTTGCTTTTTCCTGCTCCTCTTAGCATGATAAAGAAGATTCAAAGAGAGTGAGATGCCAGCTCCTTTCATTCAGTCAGTAGCTTCAATCATTTCTGGACGTTTTTCAATGGCAAAAATCAATGAATATTGTAAATGCACAAACAGTAATTTCTCCGCATTGCAAGGTGCAATTCTGAAATTTTTTGCTTTTTCCTGCTCCTCTTAGCATGATAAAGAAGATTCAAAGAGAGTGAGATGCCAGGTCCTTTCATTCAGTCAGTAGCTTCAATCATTTCTGGTATATGAATAACATGATGTTTTTCAATGGCAAAAATCAATGAATATTGTAAATGCACAAACAGTAATTTCTCCGCATTGCAAGGTGCAATTCTGAAATTTTTTGCTTTTTCCTGCTCCTCTTAGCATGATAAAGAAGATTCAAAGAGAGTGAGATGCCAGCTCCTTTCATTCAGTCAGTAGCTTCAAACATATCTGGTATATGAATAACATGATGTTTTTCAATGGCAAAAATCAATGAATATTGTAAATGCACAAACAGTAATTTCTCCGCATTGCAAGGTGCAATTCTGAAATTTTTTGCTTTTTCCTGCTCCTCTTAGCATGATAAAGAAGATTCAAAGAGATTGAGATGCCAGCTCCTTTCATTCAGTCAGTAGCTTCAATCATTTCTGGACGTTTTTCAATGGCAAAAATCAATGAATATTGTAAATGCACAAACAGTAATTTCTCCGCATTGCAAGGTGCAATTCTGAAATTTTTTGCTTTTTCCTGCTCCTTTTAGCATGATAAAGAAGATTCAAAGAGAGTGAGATGCCAGCTCCTTTCATTCAGTCAGTAGCTTCAAACATTTCTGGTATATGAATAACATGATGTTTTTCAATGGCAAAAATCAATGAATATTGTAAATGCAAAAACAGGAATTTCTCCGCATTGCAAGGTGCAATTCTGAATTTTTTTGCTTTTTCCTGCTCCTCTTAGCATGATAAAGAAGATTCAAAGAGAGTGAGATGCCAGCTCCTTTCATTCTGTCAGTAGCTTCAATCATTTCTGGACGTTTTTCAATGGCAAAAATCAATGAATATTGTAAATGCACAAACAGTAATTTCTCCGCATTGCAAGGTGCAATTCTGAAATTTTTTGCTTTTTCCTGCTCCTCTTAGCATGATAAAGAAGATTCAAAGAGAGTGAGATGCCAGCTCCTTTCATTCAGTCAGTAGCTTCAATCATTTCTGGTATATGAATAACATGATGTTTTTCAATGGCAAAAATCAATGAATATTGTAAATGCACAAACAGTAATTTCTCCGCATTGCAAGGTGCAATTCTGAAATTTTTTGCTTTTTCCTGCTCCTCTTAGCATGATAAAGAAGATTCAAAGAGAGTGAGATGCCAGCTCCTTTCATTCAGTCAGTAGCTTCAAACATTTCTGGTATATGAATAACATGATGTTTTTCAATGGCAAAAATCAATGAATATTGTAAATGCACAAACAGTAATTTCTCTTCATTGCAAGATGCAATTCTGAAATTTTTTGCTTTTTCCTGCTCCTCTTAGCATGATAAAGAAGATTCAAAGAGAGTGAGATGCCAGCTCCTTTCATTCAGTCAGTAGCTTCAATCATTTCTGGACGTTTTTCAATGGCAAAAATCAATGAATATTGTAAATGCACAAACAGTAATTTCTCCGCATTGCAAGGTGCAATTCTGAAATTTTTTGCTTTTTCCTGCTCCTCTTACCATGATAAAGAAGATTCAAAGAGAGTGAGATGCCAGCTCCTTTCATTCAGTAAGTAGCTTCAAACATTTCTGGTATATGAATAACATGATGTTTTTCAATGGCAAAAATCAATGAATATTGTAAATGCACAAACAGTAATTTCTCCGCATTGCAAGGTGCAATTCTGAAATTTTTTGCTTTTTCCTGCTCCTCTTAGCATGTTAAAGAAGATTCAAAGAGAGTGAGATGCCAGCTCCTTTCATTCAGTCAGTAGCTTCAATCATTTCTGGACGTTTTTCAAAGGCAAAAATCAATGAATATTGTAAATGCACAAACAGTAATTTCTCCGCATTGCAAGGTGCAAATCTGAAATTTTTTGCTTTTTCCTGCTCCTCTTAGCATGATAAAGAAGATTCAAAGAGAGTGAGATGCCAGCTCCTTTCATTCAGTCAGAAGCTTCAATCATTTCTGGACGTTTTTCAATGGCAAAAATCAATGAATATTGTAAATGCACAAACAGAAATTTCTCCGCATTGCAAGGTGCAATTCTGAAATTTTTTGCTTTTTCCTGCTCCTCTTAGCATGATAAAGAAGATTCAAAGAGAGTGAGATGCCAGCTCCTTTCATTCAGTCAGTAGCTTCAATCATTTCTGGTATATGAATAACATGATGTTTTTCAATGGCAAAAATCAATGAATACTGTAAATGCACAAACAGTAATTTCTCCGCATTGCAATGTGCAATTCTGAAATTTTTTGCTTTTTCCTGCTCCTCTTAGCATGATAAAGAAGATTCAAAGAGAGTGAGATGCCAGCTCCTTTCATTCAGTCAGTAGCTTCAAACATTTCTGGTATATGAATAACATGATGTTTTTCAATGGCAAAAATCAATGAATATTGTAAATGCACAAACAGTAATTTCTCCGCATTGCAAGGTGCAATTCTGAAATTTTTTGCTTTTTCCTGCTCCTCTTAGCATGATAAAGAAGATTCAAAGAGAGTGAGATGCCAGCTCCTTTCATTCAGTCAGTAGCTTCAATCATTTCTGGACGTTTTTCAATGGCAAAAATCAATGAATATTGTAAATGCACAAACAGTAATTTCTCCGCATTGCAAGGTGCAATTCTGAAATTTTTTGCTTTTTCCTGCTCCTCTTAGCATGATAAAGAAGATTCAAAGAGAGTGAGATGCCAGCTCCTTTCATTCAGTCAGTAGCTTCAATCATTTCTGGTATATGAATAACATGATGTTTTTCAATGGCAAAAATCAATGAATATTGTAAATGCACAAACAGTAATTTCTCCGCATTGCAAGGTGCAATTCTGAAATTTTTTGCTTTTTCCTGCTCCTCTTAGCATGATAAAGAAGATTCAAAGAGAGTGAGATGCCAGCTCCTTTCATTCAGTCAGTAGCTTCAATCATTTCTGGACGTTTTTCAATGGCAAAAATCAATGAATATTGTAAATGCACAAACAGTAATTTCTCCGCATTGCAAGGTGCAATTCTGAAATTTTTTGCTTTTTCCTGCTCCACTTAGCATGATAAAGAAGATTCAAAGAGAGTGAGATGCCAGCTCCTTTCATTCAGTCAGTAGCTTCAATCATTTCTGGTATATGAATAACATGATGTTTTTCAATGGCAAAAATCAATGAATATTGTAAATGCACAAACAGTAATTTCTCCGCATTGCAAGGTGCAATTCTGAAATTTTTTGCTTTTTCCTGCTCCTCTTAGCATGATAAAGAAGATTCAAAGAGATTGAGATGCCAGCTCCTTTCATTCAGTCAGTAGCTTCAATCATTTCTGGACGTTTTTCAATGGCAAAAATCAATGAATATTGTAAATGCACAAACAGTAATTTCTCCGCATTGCAAGGTGCAATTCTGAAATTTTTTGCTTTTTCCTGCTCCTTTTAGCATGATAAAGAAGATTCAAAGAGAGTGAGATGCCAGCTCCTTTCATTCAGTCAGTAGCTTCAAACATTTCTGGTATATGAATAACATGATGTTTTTCAATGGCAAAAATCAATGAATATTGTAAATGCAAAAACAGGAATTTCTCCGCATTGCAAGGTGCAATTCTGAATTTTTTTGCTTTTTCCTGCTCCTCTTAGCATGATAAAGAAGATTCAAAGAGAGTGAGATGCCAGCTCCTTTCATTCAGTCAGTAGCTTCAATCATTTCTGGACGTTTTTCAATGGCAAAAATCAATGAATATTGTAAATGCACAAACAGTAATTTCTCCGCATTGCAAGGTGCAATTCTGAAATTTTTTGCTTTTTCCTGCTCCTCTTAGCATGATAAAGAAGATTCAAAGAGAGTGAGATGCCAGCTCCTTTCATTCAGTCAGTAGCTTCAATCATTTCTGGTATATGAATAACATGATGTTTTTCAATGGCAAAAATCAATGAATATTGTAAATGCACAAACAGTAATTTCTCCGCATTGCAAGGTGAAATTCTGAAATTTTTTGCTTTTTCCTGCTCCTCTTAGCATGATAAAGAAGATTCAAAGAGAGTGAGATGCCAGCTCCTTTCATTCAGTCAGTAGCTTCAATCATTTCTGGACGTTTTTCAATGGCAAAAATCAATGAATATTGTAAATGCACAAACAGTAATTTCTCCGCATTGCAAGGTGCAATTCTGAAATTTTTTGCTTTTTCCTGCTCCTCTTACCATGATAAAGAAGATTCAAAGAGAGTGAGATGCCAGCTCCTTTCATTCAGTAAGTAGCTTCAAACATTTCTGGTATATGAATAACATGATGTTTTTCAATGGCAAAAATCAATGAATATTGTAAATGCACAAACAGTAATTTCTCCGCATTGCAAGGTGCAATTCTGAAATTTTTTGCTTTTTCCTGCTCCTCTTAGCATGTTAAAGAAGATTCAAAGAGAGTGAGATGCCAGCTCCTTTCATTCAGTCAGTAGCTTCAATCATTTCTGGACGTTTTTCAAAGGCAAAAATCAATGAATATTGTAAGTGCACAAACAGTAATTTCTCCGCATTGCAAGGTGCAAATCTGAAATTTTTTGCTTTTTCCTGCTCCTCTTAGCATGATAAAGAAGATTCAAAGAGAGTGAGATGCCAGCTCCTTTCATTCAGTCAGTAGCTTCAAACATTTCTGGTATATGAATAACATGATGTTTTTCAATGGCAAAAATCAATGAATATTGTAAATGCAAAAACAGGAATTTCTCCGCATTGCAAGGTGCAATTCTGAATTTTTTTGCTTTTTCCTGCTCCTCTTAGCATGATAAAGAAGATTCAAAGAGAGTGAGATGCCAGCTCCTTTCATTCAGTCAGTAGCTTCAATCATTTCTGGACGTTTTTCAATGGCAAAAATCAATGAATATTGTAAATGCACAAACAGTAATTTCTCCGCATTGCAAGGTGCAATTCTGAAATTTTTTGCTTTTTCCTGCTCCTCTTAGCATGATAAAGAAGATTCAAAGAGAGTGAGATGCCAGCTCCTTTCATTCAGTCAGTAGCTTCAATCATTTCTGGTATATGAATAACATGATGTTTTTCAATGGCAAAAATCAATGAATATTGTAAATGCACAAACAGTAATTTCTCCGCATTGCAAGGTGAAATTCTGAAATTTTTTGCTTTTTCCTGCTCCTCTTAGCATGATAAAGAAGATTCAAAGAGAGTGAGATGCCAGCTCCTTTCATTCAGTCAGTAGCTTCAAACATTTCTGGTATATGAATAACATGATGTTTTTCAATGGCAAAAATCAATGAATATTGTAAATGCACAAACAGTAATTTCTCCGCATTGCAAGGTGCAATTCTGAAATTTTTTGCTTTTTCCTGCTCCTCTTAGCATGATAAAGAAGATTCAAAGAGAGTGAGATGCCAGCTCCTTTCATTCAGGCAGTAGCTTCAATCATTTCTGGACGTTTTTCAATGGCAAAAATCAATGAATATTGTAAATGCACAAACAGTAATTTCTCCGCATTGCAAGGTGCAATTCTGAAATTTTTTGCTTTTTCCTGCTCCTCTTACCATGATAAAGAAGATTCAAAGAGAGTGAGATGCCAGCTCCTTTCATTCAGTAAGTAGCTTCAAACATTTCTGGTATATGAATAACATGATGTTTTTCAATGGCAAAAATCAATGAATATTGTAAATGCACAAACAGTAATTTCTCCGCATTGCAAGGTGCAATTCTGAAATTTTTTGCTTTTTCCTGCTCCTCTTAGCATGTTAAAGAAGATTCAAAGAGAGTGAGATGCCAGCTCCTTTCATTCAGTCAGTAGCTTCAATCATTTCTGGACGTTTTTCAAAGGCAAAAATCAATGAATATTGTAAGTGCACAAACAGTAATTTCTCCGCATTGCAAGGTGCAAATCTGAAATTTTTTGCTTTTTCCTGCTCCTCTTAGCATGATAAAGAAGATTAAAAGAGAGTGAGATGCCAGCTCCTTTCATTCAGTCAGTAGCTTCAATCATTTCTGGACGTTTTTCAATGGCAAAAATCAATGAATATTGTAAATGCACAAACAGAAATTTCTCCGCATTGCAAGGTGCAATTCTGAAATTTTTTGCTTTTTCCTGCTCCTCTTAGCATGATAAAGAAGATTCAAAGAGAGTGAGATGCCAGCTCCTTTCATTCAGTCAGTAGCTTCAATCATTTCTGGTATATGAATAACATGATGTTTTTCAATGGCAAAAATCAATGAATACTGTAAATGCACAAACAGTAATTTCTCCGCATTGCAATGTGCAATTCTGAAATTTTTTGCTTTTTCCTGCTCCTCTTAGCATGATAAAGATTCAAAGAGAGTGAGATGCCAGCTCCTTTCATTCAGTCAGTAGCTTCAAACATTTCTGGTATATGAATAACATGATGTTTTTCAATGGCAAAAATCAATGAATATTGTAAATGCACAAACAGTAATTTCTCCGCATTGCAAGGTGCAATTCTGAAATTTTTTGCTTTTTCCTGCTCCTCTTAGCATGATAAAGAAGATTCAAAGAGAGTGAGATGCCAGCTCCTTTCATTCAGTCACTAGCTTCAATCATTTCTGGACGTTTTTCAATGGCAAAAATCAATGAATATTGTAAATGCACAAACAGTAATTTCTCCGCATTGCAAGGTGCAATTCTGAAATTTTTTGCTTTTTCCTGCTCCTCTTAGCATGATAAAGAAGATTCAAAGAGAGTGAGATGCCAGCTCCTTTCATTCAGTCAGTAGCTTCAATCATTTCTGGTATATGAATAACATGATGTTTTTCAATGGCAAAAATCAATGAATATTGTAAATGCACAAACAGTAATTTCTCCGCATTGCAAGGTGCAATTCTGAAATTTTTTGCTTTTTCCTGCTCCTCTTAGCATGATAAAGAAGATTCAAAGAGAGTGAGATGCCAGCTCCTTTCATTCAGTCAGTAGCTTCAATCATTTCTGGACGTTTTTCAATGGCAAAAATCAATGAATATTGTAAATGCACAAACAGTAATTTCTCCGCATTGCAAGGTGCAATTCTGAAATTTTTTGCTTTTTCCTGCTCCTCTTAGCATGATAAAGAAGATTCAAAGAGAGTGAGATGCCAGCTCCTTTCATTCAGTCAGTAGCTTCAATCATTTCTGGTATATGAATAACATGATGTTTTTCAATGGCAAAAATCAATGAATATTGTAAATGCACAAACAGTAATTTCTCCGCATTGCAAGGTGCAATTCTGAAATTTTTTGCTTTTTCCTGCTCCTCTTAGCATGATAAAGAAGATTCAAAGAGAGTGAGATGCCAGCTCCTTTCATTCAGTCAGTAGCTTCAATCATTTCTGGTATATGAATAACATGATGTTTTTCAATGGCAAAAATCAATGAATATTGTAAATGCACAAACAGTAATTTCTCCGCATTGCAAGGTGCAATTCTGAAATTTTTTGCTTTTTAGTGCTCCTCTTAGCATGATAAAGAAGATTCAAAGAGAGTGAGATGCCAGCTCCTTTCATTCAGTCAGTAGCTTCAAACATTTCTGGTATATGAATAACATGATGTTTTTCAATGGCAAAAATCAATGAATATTGTAAATGCACAAACAGTAATTTTTCCGCATTGCAAGGTGCAATTCTGAAATTTTTTGCTTTTTCCTGCTCCTCTTAGCATGATAAAGAAGATTCAAAGAGAGTGAGATGCCAGCTACTTTCATTCAGTCCGTAGCTTCAATCATTTCTGGACGTTTTTCAATGGCAAAAATCAATGAATATTGTAAATGCACAAACAGTAATTTCTCCGCATTGCAAGGTGCAATTCTGAAATTTTTTGCTTTTTCCTGCTCCTCTTAGCATGATAAAGAAGATTCAAAGAGAGTGAGATGCCAGGTCCTTTCATTCAGTCAGTAGCTTCAATCATTTCTGGTATATGAATAACATGATGTTTTTCAATGGCAAAAATCAATGAATATTGTAAATGCACAAACAGTAATTTCTCCGCATTGCAAGGTGCAATTCTGAAATTTTTTGCTTTTTCCTGCTCCTCTTAGCATGATAAAGAAGATTCAAAGAGAGTGAGATGCCAGCTCCTTTCATTCAGTCAGTAGCTTCAAACATATCTGGTATATGAATAACATGATGTTTTTCAATGGCAAAAATCAATGAATATTGTAAATGCACAAACAGTAATTTCTCCGCATTGCAAGGTGCAATTCTGAAATTTTTTGCTTTTTCCTGCTCCTCTTAGCATGATAAAGAAGATTCAAAGAGATTGAGATGCCAGCTCCTTTCATTCAGTCAGTAGCTTCAATCATTTCTGGACGTTTTTCAATGGCAAAAATCAATGAATATTGTAAATGCACAAACAGTAATTTCTCCGCATTGCAAGGTGCAATTCTGAAATTTTTTGCTTTTTCCTGCTCCTTTTAGCATGATAAAGAAGATTCAAAGAGAGTGAGATGCCAGCTCCTTTCATTCAGTCAGTAGCTTCAAACATTTCTGGTATATGAATAACATGATGTTTTTCAATGGCAAAAATCAATGAATATTGTAAATGCAAAAACAGGAATTTCTCCGCATTGCAAGGTGCAATTCTGAATTTTTTTGCTTTTTCCTGCTCCTCTTAGCATGATAAAGAAGATTCAAAGAGAGTGAGATGCCAGCTCCTTTCATTCAGTCAGTAGCTTCAATCATTTCTGGACGTTTTTCAATGGCAAAAATCAATGAATATTGTAAATGCACAAACAGTAATTTCTCCGCATTGCAAGGTGCAATTCTGAAATTTTTTGCTTTTTCCTGCTCCTCTTAGCATGATAAAGAAGATTCAAAGAGAGTGAGATGCCAGCTCCTTTCATTCAGTCAGTAGCTTCAATCATTTCTGGTATATGAATAACATGATGTTTTTCAATGGCAAAAATCAATGAATATTGTAAATGCACAAACAGTAATTTCTCCGCATTGCAAGGTGCAATTCTGAAATTTTTTGCTTTTTCCTGCTCCTCTTAGCATGATAAAGAAGATTCAAAGAGAGTGAGATGCCAGCTCCTTTCATTCAGTCAGTAGCTTCAAACATTTCTGGTATATGAATAACATGATGTTTTTCAATGGCAAAAATCAATGAATATTGTAAATGCACAAACAGTAATTTCTCCGCATTGCAAGATGCAATTCTGAAATTTTTTGCTTTTTCCTGCTCCTCTTAGCATGATAAAGAAGATTCAAAGAGAGTGAGATGCCAGCTCCTTTCATTCAGTCAGTAGCTTCAATCATTTCTGGACGTTTTTCAATGGCAAAAATCAATGAATATTGTAAATGCACAAACAGTAATTTCTCCGCATTGCAAGGTGCAATTCTGAAATTTTTTGCTTTTTCCTGCTCCTCTTACCATGATAAAGAAGATTCAAAGAGAGTGAGATGCCAGCTCCTTTCATTCAGTAAGTAGCTTCAAACATTTCTGGTATATGAATAACATGATGTTTTTCAATGGCAAAAATCAATGAATATTGTAAATGCACAAACAGTAATTTCTCCGCATTGCAAGGTGCAATTCTGAAATTTTTTGCTTTTTCCTGCTCCTCTTAGCATGTTAAAGAAGATTCAAAGAGAGTGAGATGCCAGCTCCTTTCATTCAGTCAGTAGCTTCAATCATTTCTGGACGTTTTTCAAAGGCAAAAATCAATGAATATTGTAAATGCACAAACAGTAATTTCTCCGCATTGCAAGGTGCAAATCTGAAATTTTTTGCTTTTTCCTGCTCCTCTTAGCATGATAAAGAAGATTCAAAGAGAGTGAGATGCCAGCTCCTTTCATTCAGTCAGAAGCTTCAATCATTTCTGGACGTTTTTCAATGGCAAAAATCAATGAATATTGTAAATGCACAAACAGAAATTTCTCCGCATTGCAAGGTGCAATTCTGAAATTTTTTGCTTTTTCCTGCTCCTCTTAGCATGATAAAGAAGATTCAAAGAGAGTGAGATGCCAGCTCCTTTCATTCAGTCAGTAGCTTCAATCATTTCTGGTATATGAATAACATGATGTTTTTCAATGGCAAAAATCAATGAATACTGTAAATGCACAAACAGTAATTTCTCCGCATTGCAATGTGCAATTCTGAAATTTTTTGCTTTTTCCTGCTCCTCTTAGCATGATAAAGAAGATTCAAAGAGAGTGAGATGCCAGCTCCTTTCATTCAGTCAGTAGCTTCAAACATTTCTGGTATATGAATAACATGATGTTTTTCAATGGCAAAAATCAATGAATATTGTAAATGCACAAACAGTAATTTCTCCGCATTGCAAGGTGCAATTCTGAAATTTTTTGCTTTTTAGTGCTCCTCTTAGCATGATAAAGAAGATTCAAAGAGAGTGAGATGCCAGCTCCTTTCATTCAGTCAGTAGCTTCAAACATTTCTGGTATATGAATAACATGATGTTTTTCAATGGCAAAAATCAATGAATATTGTAAATGCACAAACAGTAATTTTTCCGCATTGCAAGGTGCAATTCTGAAATTTTTTGCTTTTTCCTGCTCCTCTTAGCATGATAAAGAAGATTCAAAGAGAGTGAGATGCCAGCTCCTTTCATTCAGTCAGTAGCTTCAATCATTTCTGGACGTTTTTCAATGGCAAAAATCAATGAATATTGTAAATGCACAAACAGTAATTTCTCCGCATTGCAAGGTGCAATTCTGAAATTTTTTGCTTTTTCCTGCTCCTCTTAGCATGATAAAGAAGATTCAAAGAGAGTGAGATGCCAGGTCCTTTCATTCAGTCAGTAGCTTCAATCATTTCTGGTATATGAATAACATGATGTTTTTCAATGGCAAAAATCAATGAATATTGTAAATGCACAAACAGTAATTTCTCCGCATTGCAAGGTGCAATTCTGAAATTTTTTGCTTTTTCCTGCTCCTCTTAGCATGATAAAGAAGATTCAAAGAGAGTGAGATGCCAGCTCCTTTCATTCAGTCAGTAGCTTCAAACATATCTGGTATATGAATAACATGATGTTTTTCAATGGCAAAAATCAATGAATATTGTAAATGCACAAACAGTAATTTCTCCGCATTGCAAGGTGCAATTCTGAAATTTTTTGCTTTTTCCTGCTCCTCTTAGCATGATAAAGAAGATTCAAAGAGATTGAGATGCCAGCTCCTTTCATTCAGTCAGTAGCTTCAATCATTTCTGGACGTTTTTCAATGGCAAAAATCAATGAATATTGTAAATGCACAAACAGTAATTTCTCCGCATTGCAAGGTGCAATTCTGAAATTTTTTGCTTTTTCCTGCTCCTTTTAGCATGATAAAGAAGATTCAAAGAGAGTGAGATGCCAGCTCCTTTCATTCAGTCAGTAGCTTCAAACATTTCTGGTATATGAATAACATGATGTTTTTCAATGGCAAAAATCAATGAATATTGTAAATGCAAAAACAGGAATTTCTCCGCATTGCAAGGTGCAATTCTGAATTTTTTTGCTTTTTCCTGCTCCTCTTAGCATGATAAAGAAGATTCAAAGAGAGTGAGATGCCAGCTCCTTTCATTCAGTCAGTAGCTTCAATCATTTCTGGACGTTTTTCAATGGCAAAAATCAATGAATATTGTAAATGCACAAACAGTAATTTCTCCGCATTGCAAGGTGCAATTCTGAAATTTTTTGCTTTTTCCTGCTCCTCTTAGCATGATAAAGAAGATTCAAAGAGAGTGAGATGCCAGCTCCTTTCATTCAGTCAGTAGCTTCAATCATTTCTGGTATATGAATAACATGATGTTTTTCAATGGCAAAAATCAATGAATATTGTAAATGCACAAACAGTAATTTCTCCGCATTGCAAGGTGCAATTCTGAAATTTTTTGCTTTTTCCTGCTCCTCTTAGCATGATAAAGAAGATTCAAAGAGAGTGAGATGCCAGCTCCTTTCATTCAGTCAGTAGCTTCAAACATTTCTGGTATATGAATAACATGATGTTTTTCAATGGCAAAAATCAATGAATATTGTAAATGCACAAACAGTAATTTCTCCGCATTGCAAGATGCAATTCTGAAATTTTTTGCTTTTTCCTGCTCCTCTTAGCATGATAAAGAAGATTCAAAGAGAGTGAGATGCCAGCTCCTTTCATTCAGTCAGTAGCTTCAATCATTTCTGGACGTTTTTCAATGGCAAAAATCAATGAATATTGTAAATGCACAAACAGTAATTTCTCCGCATTGCAAGGTGCAATTCTGAAATTTTTTGCTTTTTCCTGCTCCTCTTACCATGATAAAGAAGATTCAAAGAGAGTGAGATGCCAGCTCCTTTCATTCAGTAAGTAGCTTCAAACATTTCTGGTATATGAATAACATGATGTTTTTCAATGGCAAAAATCAATGAATATTGTAAATGCACAAACAGTAATTTCTCCGCATTGCAAGGTGCAATTCTGAAATTTTTTGCTTTTTCCTGCTCCTCTTAGCATGTTAAAGAAGATTCAAAGAGAGTGAGATGCCAGCTCCTTTCATTCAGTCAGTAGCTTCAATCATTTCTGGACGTTTTTCAAAGGCAAAAATCAATGAATATTGTAAATGCACAAACAGTAATTTCTCCGCATTGCAAGGTGCAAATCTGAAATTTTTTGCTTTTTCCTGCTCCTCTTAGCATGATAAAGAAGATTCAAAGAGAGTGAGATGCCAGCTCCTTTCATTCAGTCAGAAGCTTCAATCATTTCTGGACGTTTTTCAATGGCAAAAATCAATGAATATTGTAAATGCACAAACAGAAATTTCTCCGCATTGCAAGGTGCAATTCTGAAATTTTTTGCTTTTTCCTGCTCCTCTTAGCATGATAAAGAAGATTCAAAGAGAGTGAGATGCCAGCTCCTTTCATTCAGTCAGTAGCTTCAATCATTTCTGGTATATGAATAACATGATGTTTTTCAATGGCAAAAATCAATGAATACTGTAAATGCACAAACAGTAATTTCTCCGCATTGCAATGTGCAATTCTGAAATTTTTTGCTTTTTCCTGCTCCTCTTAGCATGATAAAGAAGATTCAAAGAGAGTGAGATGCCAGCTCCTTTCATTCAGTCAGTAGCTTCAAACATTTCTGGTATATGAATAACATGATGTTTTTCAATGGCAAAAATCAATGAATATTGTAAATGCACAAACAGTAATTTCTCCGCATTGCAAGGTGCAATTCTGAAATTTTTTGCTTTTTCCTGCTCCTCTTAGCATGATAAAGAAGATTCAAAGAGAGTGAGATGCCAGCTCCTTTCATTCAGTCAGTAGCTTCAATCATTTCTGGACGTTTTTCAATGGCAAAAATCAATGAATATTGTAAATGCACAAACAGTAATTTCTCCGCATTGCAAGGTGCAATTCTGAAATTTTTTGCTTTTTCCTGCTCCTCTTAGCATGATAAAGAAGATTCAAAGAGAGTGAGATGCCAGCTCCTTTCATTCAGTCAGTAGCTTCAATCATTTCTGGTATATGAATAACATGATGTTTTTCAATGGCAAAAATCAATGAATATTGTAAATGCACAAACAGTAATTTCTCCGCATTGCAAGGTGCAATTCTGAAATTTTTTGCTTTTTCCTGCTCCTCTTAGCATGATAAAGAAGATTCAAAGAGAGTGAGATGCCAGCTCCTTTCATTCAGTCAGTAGCTTCAATCATTTCTGGACGTTTTTCAATGGCAAAAATCAATGAATATTGTAAATGCACAAACAGTAATTTCTCCGCATTGCAAGGTGCAATTCTGAAATTTTTTGCTTTTTCCTGCTCCACTTAGCATGATAAAGAAGATTCAAAGAGAGTGAGATGCCAGCTCCTTTCATTCAGTCAGTAGCTTCAATCATTTCTGGTATATGAATAACATGATGTTTTTCAATGGCAAAAATCAATGAATATTGTAAATGCACAAACAGTAATTTCTCCGCATTGCAAGGTGCAATTCTGAAATTTTTTGCTTTTTCCTGCTCCTCTTAGCATGATAAAGAAGATTCAAAGAGATTGAGATGCCAGCTCCTTTCATTCAGTCAGTAGCTTCAATCATTTCTGGACGTTTTTCAATGGCAAAAATCAATGAATATTGTAAATGCACAAACAGTAATTTCTCCGCATTGCAAGGTGCAATTCTGAAATTTTTTGCTTTTTCCTGCTCCTTTTAGCATGATAAAGAAGATTCAAAGAGAGTGAGATGCCAGCTCCTTTCATTCAGTCAGTAGCTTCAAACATTTCTGGTATATGAATAACATGATGTTTTTCAATGGCAAAAATCAATGAATATTGTAAATGCAAAAACAGGAATTTCTCCGCATTGCAAGGTGCAATTCTGAATTTTTTTGCTTTTTCCTGCTCCTCTTAGCATGATAAAGAAGATTCAAAGAGAGTGAGATGCCAGCTCCTTTCATTCAGTCAGTAGCTTCAATCATTTCTGGACGTTTTTCAATGGCAAAAATCAATGAATATTGTAAATGCACAAACAGTAATTTCTCCGCATTGCAAGGTGCAATTCTGAAATTTTTTGCTTTTTCCTGCTCCTCTTAGCATGATAAAGAAGATTCAAAGAGAGTGAGATGCCAGCTCCTTTCATTCAGTCAGTAGCTTCAATCATTTCTGGTATATGAATAACATGATGTTTTTCAATGGCAAAAATCAATGAATATTGTAAATGCACAAACAGTAATTTCTCCGCATTGCAAGGTGAAATTCTGAAATTTTTTGCTTTTTCCTGCTCCTCTTAGCATGATAAAGAAGATTCAAAGAGAGTGAGATGCCAGCTCCTTTCATTCAGTCAGTAGCTTCAATCATTTCTGGACGTTTTTCAATGGCAAAAATCAATGAATATTGTAAATGCACAAACAGTAATTTCTCCGCATTGCAAGGTGCAATTCTGAAATTTTTTGCTTTTTCCTGCTCCTCTTACCATGATAAAGAAGATTCAAAGAGAGTGAGATGCCAGCTCCTTTCATTCAGTAAGTAGCTTCAAACATTTCTGGTATATGAATAACATGATGTTTTTCAATGGCAAAAATCAATGAATATTGTAAATGCACAAACAGTAATTTCTCCGCATTGCAAGGTGCAATTCTGAAATTTTTTGCTTTTTCCTGCTCCTCTTAGCATGTTAAAGAAGATTCAAAGAGAGTGAGATGCCAGCTCCTTTCATTCAGTCAGTAGCTTCAATCATTTCTGGACGTTTTTCAAAGGCAAAAATCAATGAATATTGTAAGTGCACAAACAGTAATTTCTCCGCATTGCAAGGTGCAAATCTGAAATTTTTTGCTTTTTCCTGCTCCTCTTAGCATGATAAAGAAGATTCAAAGAGAGTGAGATGCCAGCTCCTTTCATTCAGTCAGTAGCTTCAATCATTTCTGGACGTTTTTCAATGGCAAAAATCAATGAATATTGTAAATGCACAAACAGAAATTTCTCCGCATTGCAAGGTGCAATTCTGAAATTTTTTGCTTTTTCCTGCTCCTCTTAGCATGATAAAGAAGATTCAAAGAGAGTGAGATGCCAGCTCCTTTCATTCAGTCAGTAGCTTCAATCATTTCTGGTATATGAATAACATGATGTTTTTCAATGGCAAAAATCAATGAATACTGTAAATGCACAAACAGTAATTTCTCCGCATTGCAATGTGCAATTCTGAAATTTTTTGCTTTTTCCTGCTCCTCAGCATGATAAAGATTCAAAGAGAGTGAGATGCCAGCTCCTTTCATTCAGTCAGTAGCTTCAAACATTTCTGGTATATGAATAACATGATGTTTTTCAATGGCAAAAATCAATGAATATTGTAAATGCACAAACAGTAATTTCTCCGCATTGCAAGGTGCAATTCTGAAATTTTTTGCTTTTTCCTGCTCCTCTTAGCATGATAAAGAAGATTCAAAGAGAGTGAGAAGCCAGCTCCTTTCATTCAGTCACTAGCTTCAATCATTTCTGGACGTTTTTCAATGGCAAAAATCAATGAATATTGTAAATGCACAAACAGTAATTTCTCCGCATTGCAAGGTGCAATTCTGAAATTTTTTGCTTTTTCCTGCTCCTCTTAGCATGATAAAGAAGATTCAAAGAGAGTGAGATGCCAGCTCCTTTCATTCAGTCAGTAGCTTCAATCATTTCTGGTATATGAATAACATGATGTTTTTCAATGGCAAAAATCAATGAATATTGTAAATGCACAAACAGTAATTTCTCCGCATTGCAAGGTGCAATTCTGAAATTTTTTGCTTTTTCCTGCTCCTCTTAGCATGATAAAGAAGATTCAAAGAGAGTGAGATGCCAGCTCCTTTCATTCAGTCAGTAGCTTCAATCATTTCTGGACATTTTTCAATGGCAAAAATCAATGAATATTGTAAATGCACAAACAGTAATTTCTCCGCATTGCAATGTGCAATTCTGAAATTTTTTGCTTTTTCCTGCTCCTCTTAGCATGATAAAGAAGATTCAAAGAGAGTGAGATGCCAGCTCCTTTCATTCAGTCAGTAGCTTCAAACATTTCTGGTATATGAATAACATGATATTTTTCAATGGCAAAAATCAATGAATATTGTAAATGCACAAACAGTAATTTGTCCGCATTGCAAGGTGCAATTCTGAAATTTTATGCTTTTTCCTGCTCCTCTTAGCATGATAAAGAAGATTCAAAGAGAGTGAGATGCCAGCTCCTTTCATTCAGTCAGTAGCTTCAATCATTTCTGGAAGTTTTTCAATGGCAAAAATCAATGAATATTGTAAATGCACAAACAGTAATTTCTCCGCATTGCAAGGTGCAATTCTGAAATTTTTTGCTTTTTCCTGCTCCTCTTAGCATGATAAAGAAGATTCAAAGAGAGTGAGATGCCAGCTCCTTTCATTCAGTCAGTAGCTTCAATCATTTCTGGTATATGAATAACATGATGTTTTTCAATGGCAAAAATCAATGAATATTGTAAATGCACAAACAGTAATTTCTCCGCATTGCAAGGTGCAATTCTGAAATTTTTTGCTTTTTCCTGCTCCTCTTAGCATGATAAAGAAGATTCAAAGAGAGTGAGATGCCAGCTCCTTTCATTCAGTCAGTAGCTTCAATCATTTCTGGACGTTTTTCAATGGCAAAAATCAATGAATATTGTAAATGCACAAACAGTAATTTCTCCGCATTGCAAGGTGCAATTCTGAAATTTTTTGCTTTTTCCTGCTCCTCTTAGCATGATAAAGAAGATTCAAAGACAGTGAGATGCCAGCTCCTTTCATTCAGTCAGTAGCTTCAAACATTTCTGGTATATGAATAACATGATGTTTTTCAATGGCAAAAATCAATGAATATTGTAAATGCACAAACAGTAATTTCTCCGCATTGCAAGGTGCAATTCTGAAATTTTTTGCTTTTTCCTGCTCCTCTTAGCATGATAAAGAAGATTCAAAGAGAGTGAGATGCCAGCTCCTTTCATTCAGTCAGTAGCTTCAATCATTTCTGGACGTTTTTCAATGGCAAAAATCAATGAATATTGTAAATGCACAAACAGTAATTTCTCCGCATTGCAAGGTGCAATTCTGAAATTTTTTGCTTTTTCCTGCTCCTCTTAGCATGATAAAGAAGATTCAAAGAGAGTGAGATGCCAGCTCCTTTCATTTAGTCAGTAGCTTCAATCATTTCTGGTATATGAATAACATGATGTTTTTCAATGGCAAAAATCAATGAATATTGTAAGTGCACAAACAGTAATTTCTCCGCATTGCAAGGTGCAATTCTGAAATTTTTTGCTTTTTCCTGCTTCTCTTAGCATGATAAAGAAGATTCAAAGAGAGTGAGATGCCAGCTCCTTTCATTTAGTCAGTAGCTTCAATCATTTCTGGACGTTTTTCAATGGCAAAAATCAATGAATATTGTAAATGCACAAACAGTAATTTCTCCGCATTGCAAGGTGCAATTCTGAAATTTTTTGCTTTTTCCTGCTCCTCTTAGCATGATAAAGAAGATTCAAAGAGAGTGAGATGCCAGCTCCTTTCATTCAGTAAGTAGCTTCAAACATTTCTGGTATATGAATAACATGTTTTTCAATGGCAAAAATCAATGAATATTGTAAATGCACAAACAGTAATTTCTCCGCATTGCAAGGTGCAATTCTGAAATTTTTTGCTTTTTCCTGCTCCTCTTAGCATGATAAAGAAGATTCAAAGAGAGTGAGATGCCAGCTCCTTTCATTCAGTCAGTAGCTTCAATCATTTCTGGACGTTTTTCAAAGGCAAAAATCAATGAATATTGTAAATGCACAAACAGTAATTTCTCCGCATTGCAAGGTGCAAATCTGAAATTTTTTGCTTTTTCCTGCTCCTCTTAGCATGATAAAGAAGATTCAAAGAGAGTGAGATGCCAGCTCCTTTCATTCAGTCAGTAGCTTCAATCATTTCTGGACGTTTTTCAATGGCAAAAATCAATGAATATTGTAAATGCACAAACAGTAATTTCTCCGCATTGCAAGGTGCAATTCTGAAATTTTTTGCTTTTTCCTGCTCCTCATAGCATGATAAAGAAGATTCAAAGAGAGTGAGATGCCAGCTCCTTTCATTCAGTCAGTAGCTTCAAACATTTCTGGACGTTTTTCAATGGCAAAAATCAATGAATATTGTAAATGCACAAACAGTAATTTCTCCGCATTGCAATGTGCAATTCTGAAATTTTTTGCTTTTTCCTGCTCCTCTTAGCATGATAAAGAAGATTCAAAGAGAGTGAGATGCCAGCTCCTTTCATTCAGTCAGTAGCTTCAAACATTTCTGGTATATGAATAACATGATGTTTTTCAATGGCAAAAATCAATGAATATTGTAAATGCACAAACAGTAATTTCTCCGCATTGCAAGGTGCAATTCTGAAATTTTTTGCCTTTTCCTGCTCCTCTTAGCATGATAAAGAAGATTCAAAGAGAGTGAGATGCCAGCTCCTTTCATTCAGTCAGTAGCTTCAATCATTTCTGGACGTTTTTCAATGGCAAAAATCAATGAATATTGTAAATGCACAAACAGTAATTTCTCCGCATTGCAAGGTGCAATTCTGAAATTTTTTGCTTTTTCCTGCTCCTCTTAGCATGATAAAGAAGATTCAAAGAGAGTGAGATGCCAGCTCCTTTCATTCAGTCAGTAGCTTCAATCATTTCTAGTACATGAATAACATGATGTTTTTCAATGGCAAAAATCAATGAATATTGTAAATGCACAAACAGTAATTTCTCCGCATTGCAAGGTGCAATTCTGAAATTTTTTGCTTTTTCCTGCTCCTCTTAGCATGATAAAGAAGATTCAAAGAGAGTGAGATGCCAGCTCCTTTCATTCAGTCAGTAGCTTCAATCATTTCTGGACGTTTTTCAATGGCAAAAATCAATGAATATTGTAAATGCACAAACAGTAATTTCTCCGCATTGCAAGGTGCAATTCTGAAATTTTTTGCTTTTTCCTGCTCCTCTTAGCATGATAAAGAAGATTCAAAGAGAGTGAGATGCCAGCTCCTTTCATTCAGTCAGTAGCTTCAATCATTTCTGGTATATGAATAACATGATGTTTTTCAAAGGCAAAAATCAATGAATATTGTAAATGCACAAACAGTAATTTCTCCGCATTGCAAGGTGCAATTCTGAAATTTTTTGTTTTTTCCTGCTCCTCTTAGCATGATAAAGAAGATTCAAAGAGAGTGAGATGCCAAGCTCCTTTCATTCAGTCAGTAGCTTCAAACATTTCTGGTATATGAATAACATGATGTTTTTCAATGGCAAAAATCAATGAATATTGTAAATGCACAAACAGTAATTTCTCCGCATTGCAAGGTGCAATTCTGAAATTTTTTGCTTTTTCCTGCTCCACTTAGCATGATAAAGAAGATTCAAAGAGAGTGAGATGCCAGCTCCTTTCATTCAGTCAGTAGCTTCAATCATTTCTGGACGTTTTTCAATGGCAAAAATCAATGAATATTGTAAATGCACAAACAGTAATTTCTCCGCATTGCAAGGTGCAATTCTGAAATTTTTTGCTTTTTCCTGCTCCTCTTAGCATGATAAAGAAGATTCAAAGAGAGTGAGATGCCAGCTCCTTTCATTCAGTCAGTAGCTTCAATCATTTCTGGTATATGAATAACATGATGTTTTTCAATGGCAAAAATCAATGAATATTGTAAATGCACAAACAGTAATTTCTCCGCATTGCAAGGTGCAATTCTGAAATTTTTTGCTTTTTCCTGCTCCTCTTAGCATGATAAAGAAGATTCAAAGAGAGTGAGATGCCAGCTCCTTTCATTCAGTCAGTAGCTTCAAACATTTCTGGTATATGAATAACATGATGTTTTTCAATGGCAAAAATCAATGAATATTGTAAATGCACAAACAGTAATTTCTCCGCATTGCAAGGTGCAATTCTAAAATTTTTTGCTTTTTCCTGCTCCTCTTAGCATGATAAAGAAGATTCAAAGAGAGTGAGATGCCAGCTCCTTTCATTCAGTCAGTAGCTTCAATCATTTCTGGACGTTTTTCAATGGCAAAAATCAATGAATATTGTAAATGCACAAACAGTAATTTCTCCGCATTGCAAGGTGCAATTCTGAAATTTTTTGCTTTTTCCTGCTCCTCTTAGCATGATAAAGAAGATTCAAAGAGAGTGAGATGCCAGCTCCTTTCATTCAGTCAGTAGCTTCAAACATTTCTGGTATATGAATAACATGATGTTTTTCAATGGCAAAAATCAATGAATATTGTAAATGCACAAACAGTAATTTCTCCGCATTGCAAGGTGCAATTCTAAAATTTTTTGCTTTTTCCTGCTCCTCTTAGCATGATAAAGAAGATTCAAAGAGAGTGAGATGCCAGCTCCTTTCATTCAGTCAGTAGCTTCAATCATTTCTGGACGTTTTTCAATGGCAAAAATCAATGAATATTGTAAATGCACAAACAGTAATTTCTCCGCATTGCAAGGTGCAATTCTGAAATTTTTTGCTTTTTCCTGCTCCTCTTAGCATGATAAAGAAGATTCAAAGAGAGTGAGATGCCAGCTCCTTTCATTTAGTCAGTAGCTTCAATCATTTCTGGTATATGAATAACATGATGTTTTTCAATGGCAAAAATCAATGAATATTGTAAGTGCACAAACAGTAATTTCTCCGCATTGCAAGGTGCAATTCTGAATTTTTTTGCTTTTTCCTGCTCCTCTTAGCATGATAAAGAAGATTCAAAGAGAGTGAGATGCCAGCTCCTTTCATTTAGTCAGTAGCTTCAATCATTTCTGGACGTTTTTCAATGGCAAAAATCAATGAATATTGTAAATGCACAAACAGTAATTTCTCCGCATTGCAAGGTGCAATTCTGAAATTTTTTGCTTTTTCCTGCTCCTCTTAGCATGATAAAGAAGATTCAAAGAGAGTGAGATGCCAGCTCCTTTCATTCAGTCAGTAGCTTCAATCATTTCTGGACGTTTTTCAAAGGCAAAAATCAATGAATATTGTAAATGCACAAACAGTAATTTCTCCGCATTGCAAGGTGCAAATCTGAAATTTTTTGCTTTTTCCTGCTCCTCTTAGCATGATAAAGAAGATTCAAAGAGAGTGAGATGCCAGATCCTTTCATTCAGTCAGTAGCTTCAATCATTTCTGGACGTTTTTCAATGGCAAAAATCAATGAATATTGTAAATGCACAAACAGTAATTTCTCCGCATTGCAAGGTGCAATTCTGAAATTTTTTGCTTTTTCCTGCTCCTCATAGCATGATAAAGAAGATTCAAAGAGAGTGAGATGCCAGCTCCTTTCATTCAGTCAGTAGCTTCAAACATTTCTGGACGTTTTTCAATGGCAAAAATCAATGAATATTGTAAATGCACAAACAGTAATTTCTCCGCATTGCAATGTGCAATTCTGAAATTTTTTGCTTTTTCCTGCTCCTCTTAGCATGATAAAGAAGATTCAAAGAGAGTGAGATGCCAGCTCCTTTCATTCAGTCAGTAGCTTCAAACATTTCTGGTATATGAATAACATGATGTTTTTCAATGGCAAAAATCAATGAATATTGTAAATGCACAAACAGTAATTTCTCCGCATTGCAAGGTGCAATTCTGAAATTTTTTGCTTTTTCCTGCTCCTCTTAGCATGATAAAGAAGATTCAAAGAGAGTGAGATGCCAGCTCCTTTCATTCAGTCAGTAGCTTCAATCATTTCTGGACGTTTTTCAATGGCAAAAATCAATGAATATTGTAAATGCACAAACAGTAATTTCTCCGCATTGCAAGGTGCAATTCTGAAATTTTTTGCTTTTTCCTGCTCCTCTTAGCATGATAAAGAAGATTCAAAGAGAGTGAGATGCCAGCTCCTTTCATTCAGTCAGTAGCTTCAATCATTTCTGGTATATGAATAACATGATGTTTTTCAATGGCAAAAATCAATGAATATTGTAAATGCACAAACAGTAATTTCTCCGCATTGCAAGATGCAATTCTGAAATTTTTTGCTTTTTCCTGCTCCTCTTAGCATGATAAAGAAGATTCAAAGAGAGTGAGATGCCAGCTCCTTTCATTCAGTCAGTAGCTTCAATCATTTCTGGACGTTTTTCAATGGCAAAAATCAATGAATATTGTAAATGCACAAACAGTAATTTCTCCGCATTGCAAGGTGCAATTCTGAAATTTTTTGCTTTTTCCTGCTCCTCTTAGCATGATAAAGAAGATTCAAAGAGAGTGAGATGCCAGCTCCTTTCATTCAGTCAGTAGCTTCAATCATTTCTGGTATATGAATAACATGATGTTTTTCAATGGCAAAAATCAATGAATATTGTAAATGCACAAACAGTAATTTCTCCGCATTGCAAGGTGCAATTCTGAAATTTTTTGCTTTTTCCTGCTCCTCTTAGCATGATAAAGAAGATTCAAAGAGAGTGAGATGCCAGCTCCTTTCATTCAGTCAGTAGCTTCAAACATTTCTGGTATATGAATAACATGATGTTTTTCAATGGCAAAAATCAATGAATATTGTAAATGCACAAACAGTAATTTCTCCGCATTGCAAGGTGCAATTCTAAAATTTTTTGCTTTTTCCTGCTCCTCTTAGCATGATAAAGAAGATTCAAAGAGAGTGAGATGCCAGCTCCTTTCATTCAGTCAGTAGCTTCAATCATTTCTGGACGTTTTTCAATGGCAAAAATCAATGAATATTGTAAATGCACAAACAGTAATTTCTCCGCATTGCAAGGTGCAATTCTGAAATTTTTTGCTTTTTCCTGCTCCTCTTAGCATGATAAAGAAGATTCAAAGAGAGTGAGATGCCAGCTCTTTTCATTTAGTCAGTAGCTTCAATCATTTCTGGTATATGAATAACATGATGTTTTTCAATGGCAAAAATCAATGAATATTGTAAGTGCACAAACAGTAATTTCTCCGCATTGCAAGGTGCAATTCTGAATTTTTTTGCTTTTTCCTGCTCCTCTTAGCATGATAAAGAAGATTCAAAGAGAGTGAGATGCCAGCTCCTTTCATTTAGTCAGTAGCTTCAATCATTTCTGGACGTTTTTCAATGGCAAAAATCAATGAATATTGTAAATGCACAAACAGTAATTTCTCCGCATTGCAAGGTGCAATTCTGAAATTTTTTGCTTTTTCCTGCTCCTCTTAGCATGATAAAGAAGATTCAAAGAGAGTGAGATGCCAGCTCCTTTCATTCAGTCAGTAGCTTCAATCATTTCTGGACGTTTTTCAAAGGCAAAAATCAATGAATATTGTAAATGCACAAACAGTAATTTCTCCGCATTGCAAGGTGCAAATCTGAAATTTTTTGCTTTTTCCTGCTCCTCTTAGCATGATAAAGAAGATTCAAAGAGAGTGAGATGCCAGATCCTTTCATTCAGTCAGTAGCTTCAATCATTTCTGGACGTTTTTCAATGGCAAAAATCAATGAATATTGTAAATGCACAAAAAGTAATTTCTCCGCATTGCAAGGTGCAATTCTGAAATTTTTTGCTTTTTCCTGCTCCTCATAGCATGATAAAGAAGATTCAAAGAGAGTGAGATGCCAGCTCCTTTCATTCAGTCAGTAGCTTCAAACATTTCTGGACGTTTTTCAATGGCAAAAATCAATGAATATTGTAAATGCACAAACAGTAATTTCTCCGCATTGCAATGTGCAATTCTGAAATTTTTTGCTTTTTCCTGCTCCTCTTAGCATGATAAAGAAGATTCAAAGAGAGTGAGATGCCAGCTCCTTTCATTCAGTCAGTAGCTTCAAACATTTCTGGTATATGAATAACATGATGTTTTTCAATGGCAAAAATCAATGAATATTGTAAATGCACAAACAGTAATTTCTCCGCATTGCAAGGTGCAATTCTGAAATTTTTTGCTTTTTCCTGCTCCTCTTAGCATGATAAAGAAGATTCAAAGAGAGTGAGATGCCAGCTCCTTTCATTCAGTCAGTAGCTTCAATCATTTCTGGACGTTTTTCAATGGCAAAAATCAATGAATATTGTAAATGCACAAACAGTAATTTCTCCGCATTGCAAGGTGCAATTCTGAAATTTTTTGCTTTTTCCTGCTCCTCTTAGCATGATAAAGAAGATTCAAAGAGAGTGAGATGCCAGCTCCTTTCATTCAGTCAGTAGCTTCAATCATTTCTGGTATATGAATAACATGATGTTTTTCAATGGCAAAAATCAATGAATATTGTAAATGCACAAACAGTAATTTCTCCGCATTGCAAGATGCAATTCTGAAATTTTTTGCTTTTTCCTGCTCCTCTTAGCATGATAAAGAAGATTCAAAGAGAGTGAGATGCCAGCTCCTTTCATTCAGTCAGTAGCTTCAATCATTTCTGGTATATGAATAACATGATGTTTTTCAATGGCAAAAATCAATGAATATTGTAAATGCACAAACAGTAATTTCTCCGCATTGCAAGGTGCAATTCTGAAATTTTTTCCTTTTTCCTGCTCCTCTTAGCATGATAAAGAAGATTCAAAGAGAGTGAGATGCCAGCTCCTTTCATTGTCAGTAGCTTCAAACATTTCTGGTATATGAATAACATGATGTTTTTCAATGGCAAAAATCAATGAATATTGTAAATGCACAAACAGTAATTTCTCCGCATTGCAAGGTGCAATTCTGAAATTTTTTGCTTTTTCCTGCTCCTCTTAGCATGATAAAGAAGATTCAAAGAGAGTGAGATGCCAGCTCCTTTCATTCAGTCAGTAGCTTCAATCATTTCTGGACGTTTTTCAATGGCAAAAATCAATGAATATTGTAAATGCACAAACAGTAATTTCTCCGCATTGCAAGGTGCAATTCTGAAATTTTTTGCTTTTTCCTGCTCCTCTTAGCATGATAAAGAAGATTCAAAGAGAGTGAGATGCCAGCTCCTTTCATTCAGTCAGTAGCTTCAATCATTTCTGGACGTTTTTCAATGGCAAAAATCAATGAATATTGTAAATGCACAAACAGTAATTTCTCCGCATTGCAAGGTGCAATTCTGAAATTTTTTGCTTTTTCCTGCTCCTCTTAGCATGATAAAGAAGATTCAAAGAGAGTGAGATGCCAGCTCCTTTCATTCAGTCAGTAGCTTCAAACATTTCTGGTATATGAATAACATGATGTTTTTCAATGGCAAAAATCAATGAATATTGTAAATGCACAAACAGTAATTTCTCAGTATTGCAAGGTGCAATTCTGAAATTTTTTGCTTTTTCCTCCTCCTCTTAGCATGATAAAGAAGATTCAAAGAGAGTGAGATGCCAGCTCCTTTCATTCAGTCAGTAGCTTCAATCATTTCTGGACGTTTTTCAATGGCAAAAATCAATGAATATTGTAAATGCACAAACAGTAATTTCTCCGCATTGCAAGGTGCAATTCTGAAATTTTTTGCTTTTTCCTGCTCCTCTTAGCATGATAAAGAAGATTCAAAGAGAGTGAGATGCCAGCTCCTTTCATTCAGTCAGTAGCTTCAAACATTTCTGGTATATGAATAACATGATGTTTTTCAATGGCAAAAATCAATGAATATTGTAAATGCACAAACAGTAATTTCTCTGCATTGCAAGGTGCAATTCTGAAATTTTTTGCTTTTTCCTGCTCCTCTTAGCATGATAAAGAAGATTCAAAGAGAGTGAGATGCCAGCTCCTTTCATTGTCAGTAGCTTCAATCATTTCTGGACGTTTTTCAATGGCAAAAATCAATGAATATTGTAAATGCACAAACAGTAATATCTCCGCATTGCAAGGTGCAATTCTGAAATTTTTTGCTTTTTACTGCTCCTCTTAGCATGATAAAGAAGATTCAAAGAGAGTGAGATGCCAGCTCCTTTCATTCAGTCAGTAGCTTCAATCATTTCTGGTATATGAATAACATGATGTTTTTCAATGGCAAAAATCAATGAATATTGTAAATGCACAAACTGTAATTTCTCCGCATTGCAAGGTGCAATTCTGAAATTTTTTGCTTTTTCCTGCTCCTCTTAGCATGATAAAGAAGATTCAAAGAGAGTGAGATGCCAGCTCCTTTCATTCAGTCAGTAGCTTCAAACATTTCTGGTATATGAATAACATGATGTTTTTCAATGGCAAAAATCAATGAATATTGTAAATGCACAAACAGTAATTTCTCCGCATTGCAAGGTGCAATTCTGAAATTTTTTGCTTTTTCCTGCTCCTCTTAGCATGATAAAGAAGATTCAAAGAGAGTGAGATGCCAGCTCCTTTCATTCAGTCAGTAGCTTCAATCATTTCTGGACGTTTTTCAATGGCAAAAATCAATGAATATTGTAAATGCACAAACAGTAATTTCTCCGCATTGCAAGGTGCAATTCTGAAATTTTTTGCTTTTTCCTGCTCCTCTTAGCATGATAAAGAAGATTCAAAGAGAGTGAGATGCCAGCTCCTTTCATTCAGTCAGTAGCTTCAAACATTTCTGGTATATGAATAACATGATGTTTTTCAATGGCAAAAATCAATGAATATTGTAAATGCACAAACAGTAATTTCTCCGCATTGCAAGGTGCAATTCTGAAATTTTTTGCTTTTTCCTGCTCCTCTTAGCATGATAAAGAAGATTCAAAGAGAGTGAGATGCCAGCTCCTTTCATTCAGTCAGTAGCTTCAATCATTTCTGGACGTTTTTCAATGGCAAAAATCAATGAATATTGTAAATGCACAAACAGTAATTTCTCCGCATTGCAAGGTGCAATTCTGAAATTTTTTGCTTTTTCCTGCTCCTCTTAGCATGATAAAGAAGATTCAAAGAGAGTGAGATGCCAGCTCCTTTCATTCAGTCAGTAGCTTCAATCATTTCTGGACGTTTTTCAATGGCAAAAATCAATGAATATTGTAAATGCACAAACAGTAATTTCTCCGCATTGCAAGGTGCAATTCTGAAATTTTTTGCTTTTTACTGCTCCTCTTAGCATGATAAAGAAGATTCAAAGAGAGTGAGATGCCAGCTCCTTTCATTCAGTCAGTAGCTTCAATCATTTCTGGTATATGAATAACATGATGTTTTTCAATGGCAAAAATCAATGAATATTGTAAATGCACAAACAGTAATTTCTCCGCATTGCAAGGTGCAATTCTGAAATTTTTTGCTTTTTCCTGCTCCTCTTAGCATGATAAAGAAGATTCAAAGAGAGTGAGATGCCAGCTCCTTTCATTCAGTCAGTAGCTTCAATCATTTCTGGTATATGAATAACATGATGTTTTTCAATGGCAAAAATCAATGAATATTGTAAATGCACAAACAGTAATTTCTCCGCATTGCAAGGTGCAATTCTGAAATTTTTTGCTTTTTACTGCTCCTCTTAGCATGATAAAGAAGATTCAAAGAGAGTGAGATGCCAGCTCCTTTCATTCAGTCAGTAGCTTCAAACATTTCTGGTATATGAATAACATGATGTTTTTCAATGGCAGAAATCAATGAATATTGTAAATGCACAAACAGTAATTTCTCCGCATTGCAAGGTGCAATTCTGAAATTTTTTGCTTTTTCCTGCTCCTCTTAGCATGATAAAGAAGATTCAAAGAGAGTGAGATGCCAGCTCCTTTCATTCAGTCAGTAGCTTCAATCATTTCTGGACGTTTTTCAATGGCAAAAATCAATGAATATTGTAAATGCACAAACAGTAATTTCTCCGCATTGCAAGGTGCAATTCTGAAATTTTTTGCTTTTTCCTGCTCCTCTTAGCATGATAAAGAAGATTCAAAGAGAGTGAGATGCCAGCTCCTTTCATTCAGTCAGTAGCTTCAATCATTTCTGGTATATGAATAACATGATGTTTTTCAATGGCAAAAATCAATGAATATTGTAAATGCACAAACAGTAATTTCTCCGCATTGCAAGGTGCAATTCTGAAATTTTTTGCTTTTTCCTGCTCCACTTAGCATGATAAAGAAGATTCAAAGAGAGTGAGATGCCAGCTCCTTTCATTCAGTCAGTAGCTTCAAACATTTCTGGTATATGAATAACATGATGTTTTTCAATGGCAAAAATCAATGAATATTGTAAATGCACAAACAGTAATTTCTCCGCATTGCAAGGTGCAATTCTAAAATTTTTTGCTTTTTCCTGCTCCTCTTAGCATGATAAAGAAGATTCAAAGAGAGTGAGATGCCAGCTCCTTTCATTCAGTCAGTAGCTTCAATCATTTCTGGACGTTTTTCAATGGCAAAAATCAATGAATATTGTAAATGCACAAACAGTAATTTCTCCGCATTGCAAGGTGCAATTCTGAAATTTTTTGCTTTTTCCTGCTCCTCTTAGCATGATAAAGAAGATTCAAAGAGAGTGAGATGCCAGCTCTTTTCATTTAGTCAGTAGCTTCAATCATTTCTGGTATATGAATAACATGATGTTTTTCAATGGCAAAAATCAATGAATATTGTAAGTGCACAAACAGTAATTTCTCCGCATTGCAAGGTGCAATTCTGAATTTTTTTGCTTTTTCCTGCTCCTCTTAGCATGATAAAGAAGATTCAAAGAGAGTGAGATGCCAGCTCCTTTCATTTAGTCAGTAGCTTCAATCATTTCTGGACGTTTTTCAATGGCAAAAATCAATGAATATTGTAAATGCACAAACAGTAATTTCTCCGCATTGCAAGGTGCAATTCTGAAATTTTTTGCTTTTTCCTGCTCCTCTTAGCATGATAAAGAAGATTCAAAGAGAGTGAGATGCCAGCTCCTTTCATTCAGTCAGTAGCTTCAATCATTTCTGGACGTTTTTCAAAGGCAAAAATCAATGAATATTGTAAATGCACAAACAGTAATTTCTCCGCATTGCAAGGTGCAAATCTGAAATTTTTTGCTTTTTCCTGCTCCTCTTAGCATGATAAAGAAGATTCAAAGAGAGTGAGATGCCAGATCCTTTCATTCAGTCAGTAGCTTCAATCATTTCTGGACGTTTTTCAATGGCAAAAATCAATGAATATTGTAAATGCACAAAAAGTAATTTCTCCGCATTGCAAGGTGCAATTCTGAAATTTTTTGCTTTTTCCTGCTCCTCATAGCATGATAAAGAAGATTCAAAGAGAGTGAGATGCCAGCTCCTTTCATTCAGTCAGTAGCTTCAAACATTTCTGGACGTTTTTCAATGGCAAAAATCAATGAATATTGTAAATGCACAAACAGTAATTTCTCCGCATTGCAATGTGCAATTCTGAAATTTTTTGCTTTTTCCTGCTCCTCTTAGCATGATAAAGAAGATTCAAAGAGAGTGAGATGCCAGCTCCTTTCATTCAGTCAGTAGCTTCAAACATTTCTGGTATATGAATAACATGATGTTTTTCAATGGCAAAAATCAATGAATATTGTAAATGCACAAACAGTAATTTCTCCGCATTGCAAGGTGCAATTCTGAAATTTTTTGCTTTTTCCTGCTCCTCTTAGCATGATAAAGAAGATTCAAAGAGAGTGAGATGCCAGCTCCTTTCATTCAGTCAGTAGCTTCAATCATTTCTGGACGTTTTTCAATGGCAAAAATCAATGAATATTGTAAATGCACAAACAGTAATTTCTCCGCATTGCAAGGTGCAATTCTGAAATTTTTTGCTTTTTCCTGCTCCTCTTAGCATGATAAAGAAGATTCAAAGAGAGTGAGATGCCAGCTCCTTTCATTCAGTCAGTAGCTTCAATCATTTCTGGTATATGAATAACATGATGTTTTTCAATGGCAAAAATCAATGAATATTGTAAATGCACAAACAGTAATTTCTCCGCATTGCAAGATGCAATTCTGAAATTTTTTGCTTTTTCCTGCTCCTCTTAGCATGATAAAGAAGATTCAAAGAGAGTGAGATGCCAGCTCCTTTCATTCAGTCAGTAGCTTCAATCATTTCTGGTATATGAATAACATGATGTTTTTCAATGGCAAAAATCAATGAATATTGTAAATGCACAAACAGTAATTTCTCCGCATTGCAAGGTGCAATTCTGAAATTTTTTCCTTTTTCCTGCTCCTCTTAGCATGATAAAGAAGATTCAAAGAGAGTGAGATGCCAGCTCCTTTCATTGTCAGTAGCTTCAAACATTTCTGGTATATGAATAACATGATGTTTTTCAATGGCAAAAATCAATGAATATTGTAAATGCACAAACAGTAATTTCTCCGCATTGCAAGGTGCAATTCTGAAATTTTTTGCTTTTTCCTGCTCCTCTTAGCATGATAAAGAAGATTCAAAGAGAGTGAGATGCCAGCTCCTTTCATTCAGTCAGTAGCTTCAATCATTTCTGGACGTTTTTCAATGGCAAAAATCAATGAATATTGTAAATGCACAAACAGTAATTTCTCCGCATTGCAAGGTGCAATTCTGAAATTTTTTGCTTTTTCCTGCTCCTCTTAGCATGATAAAGAAGATTCAAAGAGAGTGAGATGCCAGCTCCTTTCATTCAGTCAGTAGCTTCAATCATTTCTGGACGTTTTTCAATGGCAAAAATCAATGAATATTGTAAATGCACAAACAGTAATTTCTCCGCATTGCAAGGTGCAATTCTGAAATTTTTTGCTTTTTCCTGCTCCTCTTAGCATGATAAAGAAGATTCAAAGAGAGTGAGATGCCAGCTCCTTTCATTCAGTCAGTAGCTTCAAACATTTCTGGTATATGAATAACATGATGTTTTTCAATGGCAAAAATCAATGAATATTGTAAATGCACAAACAGTAATTTCTCAGTATTGCAAGGTGCAATTCTGAAATTTTTTGCTTTTTCCTCCTCCTCTTAGCATGATAAAGAAGATTCAAAGAGAGTGAGATGCCAGCTCCTTTCATTCAGTCAGTAGCTTCAATCATTTCTGGACGTTTTTCAATGGCAAAAATCAATGAATATTGTAAATGCACAAACAGTAATTTCTCCGCATTGCAAGGTGCAATTCTGAAATTTTTTGCTTTTTCCTGCTCCTCTTAGCATGATAAAGAAGATTCAAAGAGAGTGAGATGCCAGCTCCTTTCATTCAGTCAGTAGCTTCAAACATTTCTGGTATATGAATAACATGATGTTTTTCAATGGCAAAAATCAATGAATATTGTAAATGCACAAACAGTAATTTCTCCGCATTGCAAGGTGCAATTCTGAAATTTTTTGCTTTTTCCTGCTCCTCTTAGCATGATAAAGAAGATTCAAAGAGAGTGAGATGCCAGCTCCTTTCATTGTCAGTAGCTTCAATCATTTCTGGACGTTTTTCAATGGCAAAAATCAATGAATATTGTAAATGCACAAACAGTAATATCTCCGCATTGCAAGGTGCAATTCTGAAATTTTTTGCTTTTTACTGCTCCTCTTAGCATGATAAAGAAGATTCAAAGAGAGTGAGATGCCAGCTCCTTTCATTCAGTCAGTAGCTTCAATCATTTCTGGTATATGAATAACATGATGTTTTTCAATGGCAAAAATCAATGAATATTGTAAATGCACAAACTGTAATTTCTCCGCATTGCAAGGTGCAATTCTGAAATTTTTTGCTTTTTCCTGCTCCTCTTAGCATGATAAAGAAGATTCAAAGAGAGTGAGATGCCAGCTCCTTTCATTCAGTCAGTAGCTTCAAACATTTCTGGTATATGAATAACATGATGTTTTTCAATGGCAAAAATCAATGAATATTGTAAATGCACAAACAGTAATTTCTCCGCATTGCAAGGTGCAATTCTGAAATTTTTTGCTTTTTCCTGCTCCTCTTAGCATGATAAAGAAGATTCAAAGAGAGTGAGATGCCAGCTCCTTTCATTCAGTCAGTAGCTTCAATCATTTCTGGACGTTTTTCAATGGCAAAAATCAATGAATATTGTAAATGCACAAACAGTAATTTCTCCGCATTGCAAGGTGCAATTCTGAAATTTTTTGCTTTTTCCTGCTCCTCTTAGCATGATAAAGAAGATTCAAAGAGAGTGAGATGCCAGCCCCTTTCATTCAGTCAGTAGCTTCAAACATTTCTGGTATATGAATAACATGATGTTTTTCAATGGCAAAAATCAATGAATATTGTAAATGCACAAACAGTAATTTCTCCGCATTGCAAGGTGCAATTCTGAAATTTTTTGCTTTTTCCTGCTCCTCTTAGCATGATAAAGAAGATTCAAAGAGAGTGAGATGCCAGCTCCTTTCATTCAGTCAGTAGCTTCAATCATTTCTGGACGTTTTTCAATGGCAAAAATCAATGAATATTGTAAATGCACAAACAGTAATTTCTCCGCATTGCAAGGTGCAATTCTGAAATTTTTTGCTTTTTCCTGCTCCTCTTAGCATGATAAAGAAGATTCAAAGAGAGTGAGATGCCAGCTCCTTTCATTCAGTCAGTAGCTTCAATCATTTCTGGACGTTTTTCAATGGCAAAAATCAATGAATATTGTAAATGCACAAACAGTAATTTCTCCGCATTGCAAGGTGCAATTCTGAAATTTTTTGCTTTTTACTGCTCCTCTTAGCATGATAAAGAAGATTCAAAGAGAGTGAGATGCCAGCTCCTTTCATTCAGTCAGTAGCTTCAATCATTTCTGGTATATGAATAACATGATGTTTTTCAATGGCAAAAATCAATGAATATTGTAAATGCACAAACAGTAATTTCTCCGCATTGCAAGGTGCAATTCTGAAATTTTTTGCTTTTTCCTGCTCCTCTTAGCATGATAAAGAAGATTCAAAGAGAGTGAGATGCCAGCTCCTTTCATTCAGTCAGTAGCTTCAATCATTTCTGGTATATGAATAACATGATGTTTTTCAATGGCAAAAATCAATGAATATTGTAAATGCACAAACAGTAATTTCTCCGCATTGCAAGGTGCAATTCTGAAATTTTTTGCTTTTTACTGCTCCTCTTAGCATGATAAAGAAGATTCAAAGAGAGTGAGATGCCAGCTCCTTTCATTCAGTCAGTAGCTTCAAACATTTCTGGTATATGAATAACATGATGTTTTTCAATGGCAGAAATCAATGAATATTGTAAATGCACAAACAGTAATTTCTCCGCATTGCAAGGTGCAATTCTGAAATTTTTTGCTTTTTCCTGCTCCTCTTAGCATGATAAAGAAGATTCAAAGAGAGTGAGATGCCAGCTCCTTTCATTCAGTCAGTAGCTTCAATCATTTCTGGACGTTTTTCAATGGCAAAAATCAATGAATATTGTAAATGCACAAACAGTAATTTCTCCGCATTGCAAGGTGCAATTCTGAAATTTTTTGCTTTTTCCTGCTCCTCTTAGCATGATAAAGAAGATTCAAAGAGAGTGAGATGCCAGGTCCTTTCATTCAGTCAGTAGCTTCAATCATTTCTGGTATATGAATAACATGATGTTTTTCAATGGCAAAAATCAATGAATATTGTAAATGCACAAACAGTAATTTCTCCGCATTGCAAGGTGCAATTCTGAAATTTTTTGCTTTTTCCTGCTCCTCTTAGCATGATAAAGAAGATTCAAAGAGAGTGAGATGCCAGCTCCTTTCATTCAGTCAGTAGCTTCAAACATTTCTGGTATATGAATAACATGATGTTTTTCAATGGCAAAAATCAATGAATATTGTAAATGCACAAACAGTAATTTCTCAGTATTGCAAGGTGCAATTCTGAAATTTTTTGCTTTTTCCTCCTCCTCTTAGCATGATAAAGAAGATTCAAAGAGAGTGAGATGCCAGCTCCTTTCATTCAGTCAGTAGCTTCAATCATTTCTGGACGTTTTTCAATGGCAAAAATCAATGAATATTGTAAATGCACAAACAGTAATTTCTCCGCATTGCAAGGTGCAATTCTGAAATTTTTTGCTTTTTCCTGCTCCTCTTAGCATGATAAAGAAGATTCAAAGAGAGTGAGATGCCAGCTCCTTTCATTCAGTCAGTAGCTTCAAACATTTCTGGTATATGAATAACATGATGTTTTTCAATGGCAAAAATCAATGAATATTGTAAATGCACAAACAGTAATTTCTCTGCATTGCAAGGTGCAATTCTGAAATTTTTTGCTTTTTCCTGCTCCTCTTAGCATGATAAAGAAGATTCAAAGAGAGTGAGATGCCAGCTCCTTTCATTGTCAGTAGCTTCAATCATTTCTGGACGTTTTTCAATGGCAAAAATCAATGAATATTGTAAATGCACAAACAGTAATATCTCCGCATTGCAAGGTGCAATTCTGAAATTTTTTGCTTTTTACTGCTCCTCTTAGCATGATAAAGAAGATTCAAAGAGAGTGAGATGCCAGCTCCTTTCATTCAGTCAGTAGCTTCAATCATTTCTGGTATATGAATAACATGATGTTTTTCAATGGCAAAAATCAATGAATATTGTAAATGCACAAACTGTAATTTCTCCGCATTGCAAGGTGCAATTCTGAAATTTTTTGCTTTTTCCTGCTCCTCTTAGCATGATAAAGAAGATTCAAAGAGAGTGAGATGCCAGCTCCTTTCATTCAGTCAGTAGCTTCAAACATTTCTGGTATATGAATAACATGATGTTTTTCAATGGCAAAAATCAATGAATATTGTAAATGCACAAACAGTAATTTCTCCGCATTGCAAGGTGCAATTCTGAAATTTTTTGCTTTTTCCTGCTCCTCTTAGCATGATAAAGAAGATTCAAAGAGAGTGAGATGCCAGCTCCTTTCATTCAGTCAGTAGCTTCAATCATTTCTGGACGTTTTTCAATGGCAAAAATCAATGAATATTGTAAATGCACAAACAGTAATTTCTCCGCATTGCAAGGTGCAATTCTGAAATTTTTTGCTTTTTCCTGCTCCTCTTAGCATGATAAAGAAGATTCAAAGAGAGTGAGATGCCAGCTCCTTTCATTCAGTCAGTAGCTTCAAACATTTCTGGTATATGAATAACATGATGTTTTTCAATGGCAAAAATCAATGAATATTGTAAATGCACAAACAGTAATTTCTCCGCATTGCAAGGTGCAATTCTGAAATTTTTTGCTTTTTCCTGCTCCTCTTAGCATGATAAAGAAGATTCAAAGAGAGTGAGATGCCAGCTCCTTTCATTCAGTCAGTAGCTTCAATCATTTCTGGACGTTTTTCAATGGCAAAAATCAATGAATATTGTAAATGCACAAACAGTAATTTCTCCGCATTGCAAGGTGCAATTCTGAAATTTTTTGCTTTTTCCTGCTCCTCTTAGCATGATAAAGAAGATTCAAAGAGAGTGAGATGCCAGCTCCTTTCATTCAGTCAGTAGCTTCAATCATTTCTGGACGTTTTTCAATGGCAAAAATCAATGAATATTGTAAATGCACAAACAGTAATTTCTCCGCATTGCAAGGTGCAATTCTGAAATTTTTTGCTTTTTACTGCTCCTCTTAGCATGATAAAGAAGATTCAAAGAGAGTGAGATGCCAGCTCCTTTCATTCAGTCAGTAGCTTCAATCATTTCTGGTATATGAATAACATGATGTTTTTCAATGGCAAAAATCAATGAATATTGTAAATGCACAAACAGTAATTTCTCCGCATTGCAAGGTGCAATTCTGAAATTTTTTGCTTTTTCCTGCTCCTCTTAGCATGATAAAGAAGATTCAAAGAGAGTGAGATGCCAGCTCCTTTCATTCAGTCAGTAGCTTCAATCATTTCTGGTATATGAATAACATGATGTTTTTCAATGGCAAAAATCAATGAATATTGTAAATGCACAAACAGTAATTTCTCCGCATTGCAAGGTGCAATTCTGAAATTTTTTGCTTTTTACTGCTCCTCTTAGCATGATAAAGAAGATTCAAAGAGAGTGAGATGCCAGCTCCTTTCATTCAGTCAGTAGCTTCAAACATTTCTGGTATATGAATAACATGATGTTTTTCAATGGCAGAAATCAATGAATATTGTAAATGCACAAACAGTAATTTCTCCGCATTGCAAGGTGCAATTCTGAAATTTTTTGCTTTTTCCTGCTCCTCTTAGCATGATAAAGAAGATTCAAAGAGAGTGAGATGCCAGCTCCTTTCATTCAGTCAGTAGCTTCAATCATTTCTGGACGTTTTTCAATGGCAAAAATCAATGAATATTGTAAATGCACAAACAGTAATTTCTCCGCATTGCAAGGTGCAATTCTGAAATTTTTTGCTTTTTCCTGCTCCTCTTAGCATGATAAAGAAGATTCAAAGAGAGTGAGATGCCAGGTCCTTTCATTCAGTCAGTAGCTTCAATCATTTCTGGTATATGAATAACATGATGTTTTTCAATGGCAAAAATCAATGAATATTGTAAATGCACAAACAGTAATTTCTCCGCATTGCAAGGTGCAATTCTGAAATTTTTTGCTTTTTCCTGCTCCTCTTAGCATGATAAAGAAGATTCAAAGAGAGTGAGATGCCAGCTCCTTTCATTCAGTCAGTAGCTTCAAACATATCTGGTATATGAATAACATGATGTTTTTCAATGGCAAAAATCAAATGAATATTGTAAATGCACAAACAGTAATTTCTCCGCATTGCAAGGTGCAATTCTGAAATTTTTTGCTTTTTCCTGCTCCTCTTAGCATGATAAAGAAGATTCCAAGAGATTGAGATGCCAGCTCCTTTCATTCAGTCAGTAGCTTCAATCATTTCTGGACGTTTTTCAATGGCAAAAATCAATGAATATTGTAAATGCACAAACAGTAATTTCTCCGCATTGCAAGGTGCAATTCTGAAATTTTTTGCTTTTTCCTGCTCCTCTTAGCATGATAAAGAAGATTCAAAGAGAGTGAGATGCCAGCTCCTTTCATTCAGTCAGTAGCTTCAAACATTTCTGGTATATGAATAACATGATGTTTTTCAATGGCAAAAATCAATGAATATTGTAAATGCAAAAACAGGAATTTCTCCGCATTGCAAGGTGCAATTCTGAAATTTTTTGCTTTTTCCTGCTCCTCTTAGCATGATAAAGAAGATTCAAAGAGAGTGAGATGCCAGCTCCTTTCATTCAGTCAGTAGCTTCAATCATTTCTGGACGTTTTTCAATGGCAAAAATCAATGAATATTGTAAATGCACAAACAGTAATTTCTCCGCATTGCAAGGTGCAATTCTGAAATTTTTTGCTTTTTCCTGCTCCTCTTAGCATGATAAAGAAGATTCAAAGAGAGTGAGATGCCAGCTCCTTTCATTCAGTCAGTAGCTTCAAACATTTCTGGTATATGAATAACATGATGTTTTTCAATGGCAAAAATCAATGAATATTGTAAATGCACAAACAGTAATTTCTCAGTATTGCAAGGTGCAATTCTGAAATTTTTTGCTTTTTCCTGCTCCTCTTAGCATGATAAAGAAGATTCAAAGAGAATGAGATGCCAGCTCCTTTCATTCTGTCAGTAGCTTCAATCATTTCTGGACGTTTTTCAATGGCAAAAATCAATGAATATTGTAAATGCACAAACAGTAATTTCTCCGCATTGCAAGGTGCAATTCTGAAATTTTTTGCTTTTTCCTGCTCCTCTTAGCATGATAAAGAAGATTCAAAGAGAGTTAGATGCCAGCTCCTTTCATTCAGTCAGTAGCTTCAAACATTTCTGGTATATGAATAACATGATGTTTTTCAATGGCAAAAATCAATGAATATTGTAAATGCACAAACAGTAATTTCTCTGCATTGCAAGGTGCAATTCTGAAATTTTTTGCTTTTTCCTGCTCCTCTTAGCATGATAAAGAAGATTCAAAGAGAGTGAGATGCCAGCTCCTTTCATTCAGTCAGTAGCTTCAAACATTTCTGGTATATGAATAACATGATGTTTTTCAATGGCAAAAATCAATGAATATTGTAAATGCACAAACAGTAATTTCTCCGCATTGCAAGGTGCAATTCTGAAATTTTTTGCTTTTTCCTGCTCCTCTTAGCATGATAAAGAAGATTCAAAGAGAGTGAGATGCCAGCTCCTTTCATTCAGTCAGTAGCTTCAATCATTTCTGGACGTTTTTCAATGGCAAAAATCAATGAATATTGTAAATGCACAAACAGTAATTTCTCCGCATTGCAAGGTGCAATTCTGAAATTTTTTGCTTTTTCCTGCTCCTCTTAGCATGATAAAGAAGATTCAAAGAGAGTGAGATGCCAGGTCCTTTCATTCAGTCAGTAGCTTCAATCATTTCTGGTATATGAATAACATGATGTTTTTCAATGGCAAAAATCAATGAATATTGTAAATGCACAAACAGTAATTTCTCCGCATTGCAAGGTGCAATTCTGAAATTTTTTGCTTTTTCCTGCTCCTCTTAGCATGATAAAGAAGATTCAAAGAGAGTGAGATGCCAGCTCCTTTCATTCAGTCAGTAGCTTCAAACATATCTGGTATATGAATAACATGATGTTTTTCAATGGCAAAAATCAATGAATATTGTAAATGCACAAACAGTAATTTCTCCGCATTGCAAGGTGCAATTCTGAAATTTTTTGCTTTTTCCTGCTCCTCTTAGCATGATAAAGAAGATTCAAAGAGATTGAGATGCCAGCTCCTTTCATTCAGTCAGTAGCTTCAATCACTTCTGGACGTTTTTCAATGGCAAAAATCAATGAATATTGTAAATGCACAAACAGTAATTTCTCCGCATTGCAAGGTGCAATTCTGAAATTTTTTGCTTTTTCCTGCTCCTCTTAGCATGATAAAGAAGATTCAAAGAGAGTGAGATGCCAGCTCCTTTCATTCAGTCAGTAGCTTCAAACATTTCTGGTATATGAATAACATGATGTTTTTCAATGGCAAAAATCAATGAATATTGTAAATGCAAAAACAGGAATTTCTCCGCATTGCAAGGTGCAATTCTGAAATTTTTTGCTTTTTCCTGCTCCTCTTAGCATGATAAAGAAGATTCAAAGAGAGTGAGATGCCAGCTCCTTTCATTCAGTCAGTAGCTTCAATCATTTCTGGACGTTTTTCAATGGCAAAAATCAATGAATATTGTAAATGCACAAACAGTAATTTCTCCGCATTGCAAGGTGCAATTCTGAAATTTTTTGCTTTTTCCTGCTCCTCTTAGCATGATAAAGAAGATTCAAAGAGAGTGAGATGCCAGCTCCTTTCATTCAGTCAGTAGCTTCAATCATTTCTGGTATATGAATAACATGATGTTTTTCAATGGCAAAAATCAATGAATATTGTAAATGCACAAACAGTAATTTCTCCGCATTGCAAGGTGCAATTTTGAAATTTTTTGCTTTTTCCTGCTCCTCTTAGCATGATAAAGAAGATTCAAAGAGAGTGAGATGCCAGCTCCTTTCATTCAGTCAGTAGCTTCAATCATTTCTGGTATATGAATAACATGATGTTTTTCAATGGCAAAAATCAATGAATATTGTAAATGCACAAACAGTAATTTCTCCGCATTGCAAGGTGCAATTCTGAAATTTTTTGCTTTTTAGTGCTCCTCTTAGCATGATAAAGAAGATTCAAAGAGAGTGAGATGCCAGCTCCTTTCATTCAGTCAGTAGCTTCAAACATTTCTGGTATATGAATAACATGATGTTTTTCAATGGCAAAAATCAATGAATATTGTAAATGCACAAACAGTAATTTCTCCGCATTGCAAGGTGCAATTCTGAAATTTTTTGCTTTTTCCTGCTCCTCAGCATGATAAAGAAGATTCAAAGAGAGTGAGATGCCAGCTCCTTTCATTCAGTCAGTAGCTTCAATCATTTCTGGACGTTTTTCAATGGCAAAAATCAATGAATATTGTAAATGCACAAACAGTAATTTCTCCGCATTGCAAGGTGCAATTCTGAAATTTTTTGCTTTTTCCTGCTCCTCTTAGCATGATAAAGAAGATTCAAAGAGAGTGAGATGCCAGGTCCTTTCATTCAGTCAGTAGCTTCAATCATTTCTGGTATATGAATAACATGATGTTTTTCAATGGCAAAAATCAATGAATATTGTAAATGCACAAACAGTAATTTCTCCGCATTGCAAGGTGCAATTCTGAAATTTTTTGCTTTTTCCTGCTCCTCTTAGCATGATAAAGAAGATTCAAAGAGAGTGAGATGCCAGCTCCTTTCATTCAGTCAGTAGCTTCAAACATATCTGGTATATGAATAACATGATGTTTTTCAATGGCAAAAATCAATGAATATTGTAAATGCACAAACAGTAATTTCTCCGCATTGCAAGGTGCAATTCTGAAATTTTTTGCTTTTTCCTGCTCCTCTTAGCATGATAAAGAAGATTCAAAGAGATTGAGATGCCAGCTCCTTTCATTCAGTCAGTAGCTTCAATCATTTCTGGACGTTTTTCAATGGCAAAAATCAATGAATATTGTAAATGCACAAACAGTAATTTCTCCGCATTGCAAGGTGCAATTCTGAAATTTTTTGCTTTTTCCTGCTCCTCTTAGCATGATAAAGAAGATTCAAAGAGAGTTAGATGCCAGCTCCTTTCATTCAGTCAGTAGCTTCAAACATTTCTGGTATATGAATAACATGATGTTTTTCAATGGCAAAAATCAATGAATATTGTAAATGCACAAACAGTAATTTCTCTGCATTGCAAGGTGCAATTCTGAAATTTTTTGCTTTTTCCTGCTCCTCTTAGCATGATAAAGAAGATTCAAAGAGAGTGAGATGCCAGCTCCTTTCATTCAGTCAGTAGCTTCAAACATTTCTGGTATATGAATAACATGATGTTTTTCAATGGCAAAAATCAATGAATATTGTAAATGCACAAACAGTAATTTCTCCGCATTGCAAGGTGCAATTCTGAAATTTTTTGCTTTTTCCTGCTCCTCTTAGCATGATAAAGAAGATTCAAAGAGAGTGAGATGCCAGCTCCTTTCATTCAGTCAGTAGCTTCAATCATTTCTGGACGTTTTTCAATGGCAAAAATCAATGAATATTGTAAATGCACAAACAGTAATTTCTTCGCATTGCAAGGTGCAATTCTGAAATTTTTTGCTTTTTCCTGCTCCTCTTAGCATGATAAAGAAGATTCAAAGAGAGTGAGATGCCAGGTCCTTTCATTCAGTCAGTAGCTTCAATCATTTCTGGTATATGAATAACATGATGTTTTTCAATGGCAAAAATCAATGAATATTGTAAATGCACAAACAGTAATTTCTCCGCATTGCAAGGTGCAATTCTGAAATTTTTTGCTTTTTCCTGCTCCTCTTAGCATGATAAAGAAGATTCAAAGAGAGTGAGATGCCAGCTCCTTTCATTCAGTCAGTAGCTTCAAACATATCTGGTATATGAATAACATGATGTTTTTCAATGGCAAAAATCAATGAATATTGTAAATGCACAAACAGTAATTTCTCCGCATTGCAAGGTGCAATTCTGAAATTTTTTGCTTTTTCCTGCTCCTCTTAGCATGATAAAGAAGATTCAAAGAGATTGAGATGCCAGCTCCTTTCATTCAGTCAGTAGCTTCAATCATTTCTGGACGTTTTTCAATGGCAAAAATCAATGAATATTGTAAATGCACAAACAGTAATTTCTCCGCATTGCAAGGTGCAATTCTGAAATTTTTTGCTTTTTCCTGCTCCTCTTAGCATGATAAAGAAGATTCAAAGAGAGTGAGATGCCAGCTCCTTTCATTCAGTCAGTAGCTTCAAACATTTCTGGTATATGAATAACATGATGTTTTTCAATGGCAAAAATCAATGAATATTGTAAATGCAAAAACAGGAATTTCTCCGCATTGCAAGGTGCAATTCTGAAATTTTTTGCTTTTTCCTGCTCCTCTTAGCATGATAAAGAAGATTCAAAGAGAGTGAGATGCCAGCTCCTTTCATTCAGTCAGTAGCTTCAATCATTTCTGGACGTTTTTCAATGGCAAAAATCAATGAATATTGTAAATGCACAAACAGTAATTTCTCCGCATTGCAAGGTGCAATTCTGAAATTTTTTGCTTTTTCCTGCTCCTCTTAGCATGATAAAGAAGATTCAAAGAGAGTGAGATGCCAGCTCCTTTCATTCAGTCAGTAGCTTCAATCATTTCTGGTATATGAATAACATGATGTTTTTCAATGGCAAAAATCAATGAATATTGTAAATGCACAAACAGTAATTTCTCCGCATTGCAAGGTGCAATTTTGAAATTTTTTGCTTTTTCCTGCTCCTCTTAGCATGATAAAGAAGATTCAAAGAGAGTGAGATGCCAGCTCCTTTCATTCAGTCAGTAGCTTCAATCATTTCTGGTATATGAATAACATGATGTTTTTCAATGGCAAAAATCAATGAATATTGTAAATGCACAAACAGTAATTTCTCCGCATTGCAAGGTGCAATTCTGAAATTTTTTGCTTTTTAGTGCTCCTCTTAGCATGATAAAGAAGATTCAAAGAGAGTGAGATGCCAGCTCCTTTCATTCAGTCAGTAGCTTCAAACATTTCTGGTATATGAATAACATGATGTTTTTCAATGGCAAAAATCAATGAATATTGTAAATGCACAAACAGTAATTTCTCCGCATTGCAAGGTGCAATTCTGAAATTTTTTGCTTTTTCCTGCTCCTCAGCATGATAAAGAAGATTCAAAGAGAGTGAGATGCCAGCTCCTTTCATTCAGTCAGTAGCTTCAATCATTTCTGGACGTTTTTCAATGGCAAAAATCAATGAATATTGTAAATGCACAAACAGTAATTTCTCCGCATTGCAAGGTGCAATTCTGAAATTTTTTGCTTTTTCCTGCTCCTCTTAGCATGATAAAGAAGATTCAAAGAGAGTGAGATGCCAGGTCCTTTCATTCAGTCAGTAGCTTCAATCATTTCTGGTATATGAATAACATGATGTTTTTCAATGGCAAAAATCAATGAATATTGTAAATGCACAAACAGTAATTTCTCCGCATTGCAAGGTGCAATTCTGAAATTTTTTGCTTTTTCCTGCTCCTCTTAGCATGATAAAGAAGATTCAAAGAGAGTGAGATGCCAGCTCCTTTCATTCAGTCAGTAGCTTCAAACATATCTGGTATATGAATAACATGATGTTTTTCAATGGCAAAAATCAATGAATATTGTAAATGCACAAACAGTAATTTCTCCGCATTGCAAGGTGCAATTCTGAAATTTTTTGCTTTTTCCTGCTCCTCTTAGCATGATAAAGAAGATTCAAAGAGATTGAGATGCCAGCTCCTTTCATTCAGTCAGTAGCTTCAATCATTTCTGGACGTTTTTCAATGGCAAAAATCAATGAATATTGTAAATGCACAAACAGTAATTTCTCCGCATTGCAAGGTGCAATTCTGAAATTTTTTGCTTTTTCCTGCTCCTCTTAGCATGATAAAGAAGATTCAAAGAGAGTGAGATGCCAGCTCCTTTCATTCAGTCAGTAGCTTCAAACATTTCTGGTATATGAATAACATGATGTTTTTCAATGGCAAAAATCAATGAATATTGTAAATGCAAAAACAGGAATTTCTCCGCATTGCAAGGTGCAATTCTGAAATTTTTTGCTTTTTCCTGCTCCTCTTAGCATGATAAAGAAGATTCAAAGAGAGTGAGATGCCAGCTCCTTTCATTCAGTCAGTAGCTTCAATCATTTCTGGACGTTTTTCAATGGCAAAAATCAATGAATATTGTAAATGCACAAACAGTAATTTCTCCGCATTGCAAGGTGCAATTCTGAAATTTTTTGCTTTTTCCTGCTCCTCTTAGCATGATAAAGAAGATTCAAAGAGAGTGAGATGCCAGCTCCTTTCATTCAGTCAGTAGCTTCAAACATTTCTGGTATATGAATAACGATGTTTTTCAATGGCAAAAATCAATGAATATTGTAAATGCACAAACAGTAATTTCTCAGTATTGCAAGGTGCAATTCTGAAATTTTTTGCTTTTTCCTGCTCCTCTTAGCATGATAAAGAAGATTCAAAGAGAATGAGATGCCAGCTCCTTTCATTCAGTCAGTAGCTTCAATCATTTCTGGACGTTTTTCAATGGCAAAAATCAATGAATATTGTAAATGCACAAACAGTAATTTCTCCGCATTGCAAGGTGCAATTCTGAAATTTTTTGCTTTTTCCTGCTCCTCTTAGCATGATAAAGAAGATTCAAAGAGAGTTAGATGCCAGCTCCTTTCATTCAGTCAGTAGCTTCAAACATTTCTGGTATATGAATAACATGATGTTTTTCAATGGCAAAAATCAATGAATATTGTAAATGCACAAACAGTAATTTCTCTGCATTGCAAGGTGCAATTCTGAAATTTTTTGCTTTTTCCTGCTCCTCTTAGCATGATAAAGAAGATTCAAAGAGAGTGAGATGCCAGCTCCTTTCATTCAGTCAGTAGCTTCAATCATTTCTGGACGTTTTTCAATGGCAAATATCAATGAATATTGTAAATGCACAAACAGTAATTTCTCCGCATTGCAAGGTGCAATTCTGAAATTTTTTGCTTTTTCCTGCTCCTCTTAGCATGATAAAGAAGATTCAAAGAGAGTGAGATGCCAGCTCCTTTCATTCAGTCAGTAGCTTCAATCATTTCTGGTATATGAATAACATGATGTTTTTCAATGGCAAAAATCAATGAATATTGTAAATGCACAAACAGTAATTTCTCCGCATTGCAAGGTGCAATTCTGAAATTTTTTGCTTTTTCCTGCTCCTCTTAGCATGATAAAGAAGATTCAAAGAGAGTGAGATGCCAGCTCCTTTCATTCAGTCAGGAGCTTCAATCATTTCTGGTATATGAATAACATGATGTTTTTCAAAGGCAAAAATCAATGAATATTGTAAAAGAACAAACAGTAATTTCTCCACCTTGCAAGGTGCAATTCTGAAATTTTTTGCTTTTTAGTGCTCCTCTTAGCATGATAAAGAAGATTCAAAGAGAGTGAGATGCCAGCTCCTTTCATTCAGTCAGTAGCTTCAAACATTTCTGGAATATGAATAACATGATGTTTTTCAATGGCAAAAATCAATGAATATTGTAAATGCACAAACAGTAATTTCTCCGCATTGCAAGGTGCAATTCTGAAATTTTTTGCTTTTTCCTGCTCCTCTTAGCATGATAAAGAAGATTCAAAGAGAGTGAGATGCCAGCTCCTTTCATTCAGTCAGTAGCTTCAATCATTTCTGGACGTTTTTCAATGGCAAAAATCAATGAATATTGTAAATGCACAAACAGTAATTTCTCCGCATTGCAAGGTGCAATTCTGAAATTTTTTGCTTTTTCCTGCTCCTCTTAGCATGATAAAGAAGATTCAAAGAGAGTGAGATGCCAGGTCCTTTCATTCAGTCAGTAGCTTCAATCATTTCTGGTATATGAATAACATGATGTTTTTCAATGGCAAAAATCAATGAATATTGTAAATGCACAAACAGTAATTTCTCCGCATTGCAAGGTGCAATTCTGAAATTTTTTGCTTTTTCCTGCTCCTCTTAGCATGATAAAGAAGATTCAAAGAGAGTGAGATGCCAGCTCCTTTCATTCAGTCAGTAGCTTCAAACATATGTGGTATATGAATAACTTGATGTTTTTCAATGGCAAAAATCAATGAATATTGTAAATGCACAAACAGTAATTTCTCCGCATTGCAAGGTGCAATTCTGAAATTTTTTTGCTTTTTCATGCTCCTCTTAGCATGATAAAGAAGATTCAAAGAGATTGAGATGCCAGCTCCTTTCATTCAGTCAGTAGCTTCAATAATTTCTGGACGTTTTTCAATGGCAAAAATCAATGAATATTGTAAATGCACAAACAGTAATTTCTCCGCATTGCAAGGTGCAATTCTGAAATTTTTTGCTTTTTCCTGCTCCTCTTAGCATGATAAAGAAGATTCAAAGAGAGTGAGATGCCAGCTCCTTTCATTCAGTCAGTAGCTTCAAACATTTCTGGTATATGAATAACATGATGTTTTTCAATGGCAAAAATCAATGAATATTGTAAATGCACAAACAGGAATTTCTCCGCATTGCAAGGTGCAATTCTGAAATTTTTTGCTTTTTCCTGCTCCTCTTAGCATGATAAAGAAGATTCAAAGAGAGTGAGATGCCAGCTCCTTTCATTCAGTCAGTAGCTTCAATCATTTCTGGACGTTTTTCAATGGCAAAAATCAATGAATATTGTAAATGCACAAACAGTAATTTCTCCGCATTGCAAGGTGCAATTCTGAAATTTTTTGCTTTTTCCTGCTCCTCTTAGCATGATAAAGAAGATTCAAAGAGAGTGAGATGCCAGCTCCTTTCATTCAGTCAGTAGCTTCAATCATTTCTGGTCGTTTTTCAATGGCAAAAATCAATGAATATTGTAAATGCACAAACAGTAATTTCTCCGCATTGCAAGGTGCAATTCTGAAATTTTTTAGTTTTTCCTGCTCCTCTTAGCATGATAAAGAAGATTCAAAGAGAGTGAGATGCCAGCTCCTTTCATTCAGTCAGTAGCTTCAAACATTTCTGGTATATGAATAACATGATGTTTTTCAATGGCAAAAATCAATGAATATTGTAAATGCACAAACAGGAATTTCTCCGCATTGCAAGGTGCAATTCTGAAATTTTTTGCTTTTTCCTGCTCCTCTTAGCATGATAAAGAAGATTCAAAGAGAGTGAGATGCCAGCTCCTTTCATTCAGTCAGTAGCTTCAATCATTTCTGGACGTTTTTCAATGGCAAAAATCAATGAATATTGTAAATGCACAAACAGTAATTTCTCCGCATTGCAAGGTGCAATTCTGAAATTTTTTGCTTTTTCCTGCTCCTCTTAGCATGATAAAGAAGATTCAAAGAGAGTGAGATGCCAGCTCCTTTCATTCAGTCAGTAGCTTCAATCATTTCTGGTATATGAATAACATGATGTTTTTCAATGGCAAAAATCAATGAATATTGTAAATGCACAAACAGTAATTTCTCCGCATTGCAAGGTGCAATTCTGAAATTTTTTGTTTTTTCCTGCTCCTCTTAGCATGATAAAGAAGATTCAAAGAGAGTGAGATGCCAGCTCCTTTCATTCAGTCAGTAGCTTCAAACATTTCTGGTATATGAATAACATGATGTTTTTCAATGGCAAAAATCAATGAATATTGTAAATGCACAAACAGTAATTTCTCCGCATTGCAAGGTGCAATTCTGAAATTTTTTGCTTTTTCCTGCTCCACTTAGCATGATAAAGAAGATTCAAAGAGAGTGAGATGCCAGCTCCTTTCATTCAGTCAGTAGCTTCAATCATTTCTGGACGTTTTTCAATGGCAAAAATCAATGAATATTGTAAATGCACAAACAGTAATTTCTCCGCATTGCAAGGTGCAATTCTGAAATTTTTTGCTTTTTCCTGCTCCTCAGCATGATAAAGAAGATTCAAAGAGAGTGAGATGCCAGCTCCTTTCATTCAGTCAGTAGCTTCAATCATTTCTGGTATATGAATAACATGATGTTTTTCAATGGCAAAAATCAATGAATATTGTAAATGCACAAACAGTAATTTCTCCGCATTGCAAGGTGCAATTCTGAAATTTTTTGCTTTTTCCTGCTCCTCTTAGCATGATAAAGAAGATTCAAAGAGAGTGAGATGCCAGCTCCTTTCATTCAGTCAGTAGCTTCAAACATTTCTGGTATATGAATAACATGATGTTTTTCAATGGCAAAAATCAATGAATATTGTAAATGCACAAACAGTAATTTCTCCGCATTGCAAGGTGCAATTCTAAAATTTTTTGCTTTTTCCTGCTCCTCTTAGCATGATAAAGAAGATTCAAAGAGAGTGAGATGCCAGCTCCTTTCATTCAGTCAGTAGCTTCAATCATTTCTGGACGTTTTTCAATGGCAAAAATCAATGAATATTGTAAATGCACAAACAGTAATTTCTCCGCATTGCAAGGTGCAATTCTGAAATTTTTTGCTTTTTCCTGCTCCTCTTAGCATGATAAAGAAGATTCAAAGAGAGTGAGATGCCAGCTCCTTTCATTTAGTCAGTAGCTTCAATCATTTCTGGTATATGAATAACATGATGTTTTTCAATGGCAAAAATCAATGAATATTGTAAGTGCACAAACAGTAATTTCTCCGCATTGCAAGGTGCAATTCTGAATTTTTTTGCTTTTTCCTGCTCCTCTTAGCATGATAAAGAAGATTCAAAGAGAGTGAGATGCCAGCTCCTTTCATTTAGTCAGTAGCTTCAATCATTTCTGGACGTTTTTCAATGGCAAAAATCAATGAATATTGTAAATGCACAAACAGTAATTTCTCCGCATTGCAAGGTGCAATTCTGAAATTTTTTGCTTTTTCCAGCTCCTCTTAGCATGATAAAGAAGATTCAAAGAGAGTGAGATGCCAGCTCCTTTCATTCAGTAAGTAGCTTCAAACATTTCTGGTATATGAATAACATGATGTTTTTCAATGGCAAAAATCAATGAATATTGTAAATGCACAAACAGTAATTTCTCCGCATTGCAAGGTGCAAATCTGAAATTTTTTGCTTTTTCCTGCTCCTCTTAGCATGATAAAGAAGATTCAAAGAGAGTGAGATGCCAGCTCCTTTCATTCAGTCAGTAGCTTCAATCATTTCTGGACGTTTTTCAATGGCAAAAATCAATGAATATTGTAAATGCACAAACAGTAATTTCTCCGCATTGCAAGGTGCAATTCTGAAATTTTTTGCTTTTTCCTGCTCCTCATAGCATGATAAAGAAGATTCAAAGAGAGTGAGATGCCAGCTCCTTTCATTCAGTCAGTAGCTTCAAACATTTCTGGACGTTTTTCAATGGCAAAAATCAATGAATATTGTAAATGCACAAACAGTAATTTCTCCGCATTGCAATGTGCAATTCTGAAATTTTTTGCTTTTTCCTGCTCCTCTTAGCATGATAAAGAAGATTCAAAGAGAGTGAGATGCCAGCTCCTTTCATTCAGTCAGTAGCTTCAAACATTTCTGGTATATGAATAACATGATGTTTTTCAATGGCAAAAATCAATGAATATTGTAAATGCACAAACAGTAATTTCTCCGCATTGCAAGGTGCAATTCTGAAATTTTTTGCTTTTTCCTGCTCCTCTTAGCATGATAAAGAAGATTCAAAGAGAGTGAGATGCCAGCTCCTTTCATTCAGTCAGTAGCTTCAATCATTTCTGGACGTTTTTCAATGGCAAAAATCAATGAATATTGTAAATGCAAAAACAGTAATTTCTCCGCATTGCAAGGTGCAATTCTGAAATTTTTTGCTTTTTCCTGCTCCTCTTAGCATGATAAAGAAGATTCAAAGAGAGTGAGATGCCAGCTCCTTTCATTCAGTCAGTAGCTTCAATCATTTCTGGTATATGAATAACATGATGTTTTTCAATGGCAAAAATCAATGAATATTGTAAATGCACAAACAGTAATTTCTCCGCATTGCAAGATGCAATTCTGAAATTTTTTGCTTTTTCCTGCTCCTCTTAGCATGATAAAGAAGATTCAAAGAGAGTGAGATGCCAGCTCCTTTCATTCAGTCAGTAGCTTCAATCATTTCTGGTATATGAATAACATGATGTTTTTCAATGGCAAAAATCAATGAATATTGTAAATGCACAAACAGTAATTTCTCCGCATTGCAAGGTGCAATTCTGAAATTTTTTCCTTTTTCCTGCTCCTCTTAGCATGATAAAGAAGATTCAAAGAGAGTGAGATGCCAGCTCCTTTCATTCAGTCAGTAGCTTCAAACATTTCTGGTATATGAATAACATGATGTTTTTCAATGGCAAAAATCAATGAATATTGTAAATGCACAAACAGTAATTTCTCCGCATTGCAAGGTGCAATTCTGAAATTTTTTGCTTTTTCCTGCTCCTCTTAGCATGATAAAGAAGATTCAAAGAGAGTGAGATGCCAGCTCCTTTCATTCAGTCAGTAGCTTCAATCATTTCTGGACGTTTTTCAATGGCAAAAATCAATGAATATTGTAAATGCACAAACAGTAATTTCTCCGCATTGCAAGGTGCAATTCTGAAATTTTTTGCTTTTTCCTGCTCCTCTTAGCATGATAAAGAAGATTCAAAGAGAGTGAGATGCCAGCTCCTTTCATTCAGTCAGTAGCTTCAATCATTTCTGGACGTTTTTCAATGGCAAAAATCAATGAATATTGTAAATGCACAAACAGTAATTTCTCCGCATTGCAAGGTGCAATTCTGAAATTTTTTGCTTTTTCCTGCTCCTCTTAGCATGATAAAGAAGATTCAAAGAGAGTGAGATGCCAGCTCCTTTCATTCAGTCAGTAGCTTCAAACATTTCTGGTATATGAATAACATGATGTTTTTCAATGGCAAAAATCAATGAATATTGTAAATGCACAAACAGTAATTTCTCAGTATTGCAAGGTGCAATTCTGAAATTTTTTGCTTTTTCCTCCTCCTCTTAGCATGATAAAGAAGATTCAAAGAGAGTGAGATGCCAGCTCCTTTCATTCAGTCAGTAGCGTCAATCATTTCTGGACGTTTTTCAATGGCAAAAATCAATGAATATTGTAAATGCACAAACAGTAATTTCTCCGCATTGCAAGGTGCAATTCTGAAATTTTTTGCTTTTTCCTGCTCCTCTTAGCATGATAAAGAAGATTCAAAGAGAGTGAGATGCCAGCTCCTTTCATTCAGTCAGTAGCTTCAAACATTTCTGGTATATGAATAACATGATGTTTTTCAATGGCAAAAATCAATGAATATTGTAAATGCACAAACAGTAATTTCTCTGCATTGCAAGGTGCAATTCTGAAATTTTTTGCTTTTTCCTGCTCCTCTTAGCATGATAAAGAAGATTCAAAGAGAGTGAGATGCCAGCTCCTTTCATTCAGTCAGTAGCTTCAATCATTTCTGGACGTTTTTCAATGGCAAAAATCAATGAATATTGTAAATGCACAAACAGTAATTTCTCCGCATTGCAAGGTGCAATTCTGAAATTTTTTGCTTTTTACTGCTCCTCTTAGCATGATAAAGAAGATTCAAAGAGAGTGAGATGCCAGCTCCTTTCATTCAGTCAGTAGCTTCAATCATTTCTGGTATATGAATAACATGATGTTTTTCAATGGCAAAAATCAATGAATATTGTAAATGCACAAACAGTAATTTCTCCGCATTGCAAGGTGCAATTCTGAAATTTTTTGCTTTTTCCTGCTCCTCTTAGCATGATAAAGAAGATTCAAAGAGAGTGAGATGCCAGCTCCTTTCATTCAGTCAGTAGCTTCAATCATTTCTGGTATATGAATAACATGATGTTTTTCAATGGCAAAAATCAATGAATATTGTAAATGCACAAACAGTAATTTCTCCGCATTGCAAGGTGCAATTCTGAAATTTTTTGCTTTTTAGTGCTCCTCTTAGCATGATAAAGAAGATTCAAAGAGAGTGAGATGCCAGCTCCTTTCATTCAGTCAGTAGCTTCAAACATTTCTGGTATATGAATAACATGATGTTTTTCAATGGCAAAAATCAATGAATATTGTAAATGCACAAACAGTAATTTCTCCGCATTGCAAGGTGCAATTCTGAAATTTTTTGCTTTTTCCTGCTCCTCTTAGCATGATAAAGAAGATTCAAAGAGAGTGAGATGCCAGCTCCTTTCATTCAGTCAGTAGCTTCAATCATTTCTGGACGTTTTTCAATGGCAAAAATCAATGAATATTGTAAATGCACAAACAGTAATTTCTCCGCATTGCAAGGTGCAATTCTGAAATTTTTTGCTTTTTCCTGCTCCTCTTAGCATGATAAAGAAGATTCAAAGAGAGTGAGATGCCAGCTCCTTTCATTCAGTCAGTAGCTTCAAACATATCTGGTATATGAATAACATGATGTTTTTCAATGGCAAATATCAATGAATATTGTAAATGCACAAACAGTAATTTCTCCGCATTGCAAGGTGCAATTCTGAAATTTTTTGCTTTTTCCTGCTCCTCTTAGCATGATAAAGAAGATTCAAAGAGATTGAGATGCCAGCTCCTTTCATTCAGTCAGTAGCTTCAATCATTTCTGGACGTTTTTCAATGGCAAAAATTAATGAATATTGTAAATGCACAAACAGTAATTTCTCCGCATTGCAAGGTGCAATTCTGAAATTTTTTGCTTTTTCCTGCTCCTCAGCATGATAAAGAAGATTCAAAGAGAGTGAGATGCCAGCTCCTTTCATTCAGTCAGTAGCTTCAAACATTTCTGGTATATGAATAACATGATGTTTTTCAATGGCAAAAATCAATGAATATTGTAAATGCAAAAACAGGAATTTCTCCGCATTGCAAGGTGCAATTCTGAAATTTTTTGCTTTTTCCTGCTCCTCTTAGCATGATAAAGAAGATTCAAAGAGAGTGAGATGCCAGCTCCTTTCATTCAGTCAGTAGCTTCAATCATTTCTGGACGTTTTTCAATGGCAAAAATCAATGAATATTGTAAATGCACAAACAGTAATTTCTCCGCATTGCAAGGTGCAATTCTGAAATTTTTTGCTTTTTCCTGCTCCTCTTAGCATGATAAAGAAGATTTAAAGAGAGTGAGATGCCAGCTCCTTTCATTCAGTCAGTAGCTTCAATCATTTCTGGACGTTTTTCAATGGCAAAAATCAATGAATATTGTAAATGCACAAACAGTAATTTCTCCGCATTGCAAGGTGCAATTCTGAAAATTTTTGCTTTTTACTGCTCCTCTTAGCATGATAAAGAAGATTCAAAGAGAGTGAGATGCCAGCTCCTTTCATTCAGTCAGTAGCTTCAATCATTTCTGGTATATGAATAACATGATGTTTTTCAATGGCAAAAATCAATGAATATTGTAAATGCACAAACAGTAATTTCTCCGCATTGCAAGGTGCAATTCTGAAATTTTTTGCTTTTTCCTGCTCCTCTTAGCATGATAAAGAAGATTCAAAGAGAGTGAGATGCCAGCTCCTTTCATTCAGTCAGTAGCTTCAATCATTTCTGGTATATGAATAACATGATGTTTTTCAATGGCAAAAATCAATGAATATTGTAAATGCACAAACAGTAATTTCTCCGCATTGCAAGGTGCAATTCTGAAATTTTTTGCTTTTTAGTGCTCCTCTTAGCATGATAAAGAAGATTCAAAGAGAGTGAGATGCCAGCTCCTTTCATTCAGTCAGTAGCTTCAAACATTTCTGGTATATGAATAACATGATGTTTTTCAATGGCAAAAATCAATGAATATTGTAAATGCACAAACAGTAATTTCTCCGCATTGCAAGGTGCAATTCTGAAATTTTTTGCTTTTTCCTGCTCCTCTTAGCATGATAAAGAAGATTCAAAGAGAGTGAGATGCCAGCTCCTTTCATTCAGTCAGTAGCTTCAATCATTTCTGGACGTTTTTCAATGGCAAAAATCAATGAATATTGTAAATGCACAAACAGTAATTTCTCCGCATTGCAAGGTGCAATTCTGAAATTTTTTGCTTTTTCCTGCTCCTCTTAGCATGATAAAGAAGATTCAAAGAGAGTGAGATGCCAGGTCCTTTCATTCAGTCAGTAGCTTCAATCATTTCTGGTATATGAATAACATGATGTTTTTCAATGGCAAAAATCAATGAATATTGTAAATGCACAAACAGTAATTTCTCCGCATTGCAAGGTGCAATTCTGAAATTTTTTGCTTTTTCCTGCTCCTCTTAGCATGATAAAGAAGATTCAAAGAGAGTGAGATGCCAGCTCCTTTCATTCAGTCAGTAGCTTCAAACATTTCTGGACGTTTTTCAATGGCAAAAATCAATGAATATTGTAAATGCACAAACAGTAATTTCTCCGCATTGCAAGGTGCAATTCTGAAATTTTTTGCTTTTTCCTGCTCCTCTTAGCATGATAAAGAAGATTCAAAGAGAGTGAGATGCCAGCTCCTTTCATTCAGTCAGTAGCTTCAAACATTTCTGGTATATGAATAACATGATGTTTTTCAATGGCAAAAATCAATGAATATTGTAAATGCAAAAACAGGAATTTCTCCGCATTGCAAGGTGCAATTCTGAAATTTTTTGCTTTTTCCTGCTCCTCTTAGCATGATAAAGAAGATTCAAAGAGAGTGAGATGCCAGCTCCTTTCATTCAGTCAGTAGCTTCAATCATTTCTGGACGTTTTTCAATGGCAAAAATCAATGAATATTGTAAATGCACAAACAGTAATTTCTCCGCATTGCAAGGTGCAATTCTGAAATTTTTTGCTTTTTCCTGCTCCTCTTAGCATGATAAAGAAGATTCAAAGAGAGTGAGATGCCAGCTCCTTTCATTCAGTCAGTAGCTTCAAACATTTCTGGTATATGAATAACATGATGTTTTTCAATGGCAAAAATCAATGAATATTGTAAATGCACAAACAGTAATTTCTCCGCATTGCAAGGTGCAATTCTGAAATTTTTTGCTTTTTCCTGCTCCTCTTAGCATGATAAAGAAGATTCAAAGAGAGTGAGATGCCAGCTCCTTTCATTCAGTCAGTAGCTTCAATCATTTCTGGTATATGAATAACATGATGTTTTTCAATGGCAAAAATCAATGAATATTGTAAATGCACAAACAGTAATTTCTCCGCATTGCAAGGTGCAATTCTGAAATTTTTTGCTTTTTCCTGCTCCTCTTAGCATGATAAAGAAGATTCAAAGAGAGTGAGATGCCAGCTCCTTTCATTCAGTCAGGAGCTTCAATCATTTCTGGTATATGAATAACATGATGTTTTTCAAAAGCAAAAATCAATGAATATTGTAAAAGAACAAACAGTAATTTCTCCACCTTGCAAGGTGCGATTCTGAAATTTTTTGCTTTTTAGTGCTCCTCTTAGCATGATAAAGAAGATTCAAAAAGAGTGAGATGCCAGCTCCTTTCATTCAGTCAGTAGCTTCAAACATTTCTGGAATATGAATAACATGATGTTTTTCAATGGCAAAAATCAATGAATATTGTAAATGCACAAACAGTAATTTCTCCGCATTGCAAGGTGCAATTCTGAAATTTTTTGCTTTTTCCTGCTCCTCTTAGCATGATAAAGAAGATTCAAAGAGAGTGAGATGCCAGCTCCTTTCATTCAGTCAGTAGCTTCAATCATTTATGGACGTTTTTCAATGGCAAAAATCAATGAATATTGTAAATGCACAAACAGTAATTTCTCCGCATTGCAAGGTGCAATTCTGAAATTTTTTGCTTTTTCCTGCTCCTCTTAGCATGATAAAGAAGATTCAAAGAGAGTGAGATGCCAGGTCCTTTCATTCAGTCAGTAGCTTCAATCATTTCTGGTATATGAATAACATGATGTTTTTCAATGGCAAAAATCAATGAATATTGTAAATGCACAAACAGTAATTTCTCCGCATTGCAAGGTGCAATTCTGAAATTTTTTGCTTTTTCCTGCTCCTCTTAGCATGATAAAGAAGATTCAAAGAGAGTGAGATGCCAGCTCCTTTCATTCAGTCAGTAGCTTCAAACATATGTGGTATATGAATAACTTGATGTTTTTCAATGGCAAAAATCAATGAATATTGTAAATGCACAAACAGTAATTTCTCCGCATTGCAAGGTGCAATTCTGAAATTTTTTGCTTTTTCCTGCTCCTCTTAGCATGATAAAGAAGATTCAAAGAGATTGAGATGCCAGCTCCTTTCATTCAGTCAGTAGCTTCAATAATTTCCGGACGTTTTTCAATGGCAAAAATCAATGAATATTGTAAATGCACAAACAGTAATTTCTCCGCATTGCAAGGTGCAATTCTGAAATTTTTTGCTTTTTCCTGCTCCTCTTAGCATGATAAAGAAGATTCAAAGAGAGTGAGATGCCAGCTCCTTTCATTCAGTCAGTAGCTTCAAACATTTCTGGTATATGAATAACATGATGTTTTTCAATGGCAAAAATCAATGAATATTGTAAATGCACAAACAGGAATTTCTCCGCATTGCAAGGTGCAATTCTGAAATTTTTTGCTTTTTCCTGCTCCTCTTAGCATGATAAAGAAGATTCAAAGAGAGTGAGATGCCAGCTCCTTTCATTCAGTCAGTAGCTTCAATCATTTCTGGACGTTTTTCAATGGCAAAAATCAATGAATATTGTAAATGCACAAACAGTAATTTCTCCGCATTGCAAGGTGCAATTCTGAAATTTTTTAGTTTTTCCTGCTCCTCTTAGCATGATAAAGAAGATTCAAAGAGAGTGAGATGCCAGCTCCTTTCATTCAGTCAGTAGCTTCAAACATTTCTGTTATATGAATAACATGATGTTTTTCAATGGCAAAAATCAATGAATATTGTAAATGCACAAACAGTAATTTCTCCGCATTGCAAGGTGCAATTCTGAAATTTTTTGCTTTTTCCTGCTCCTCTTAGCATGATAAAGAAGATTCAAAGAGAGTGAGATGCCAGCTCCTTTCATTCAGTCAGTAGCTTCAATCATTTCTGGACGTTTTTCAATGGCAAAAATCAATGAATATTGTAAATGCACAAACAGTAATTTCTCCGCATTGCAAGGTGCAATTCTGAAATTTTTTGCTTTTTCCTGCTCCTCTTAGCATGATAAAGAAGATTCAAAGAGAGTGAGATGCCAGCTCCTTTCATTCAGTCAGTAGCTTCAATCATTTCTAGTATATGAATAACATGATGTTTTTCAATGGCAAAAATCAATGAATATTGTAAATGCACAAACAGTAATTTCTCCGCATTGCAAGGTGCAATTCTGAAATTTTTTGCTTTTTCCTGCTCCTCTTAGCATGATAAAGAAGATTCAAAGAGAGTGAGATGCCAGCTCCTTTCATTCAGTCAGTAGCTTCAATCATTTCTGGACGTTTTTCAATGGCAAAAATCAATGAATATTGTAAATGCACAAACAGTAATTTCTCCGCATTGCAAGGTGCAATTCTGAAATTTTTTGCTTTTTCCTGCTCCTCTTAGCATGATAAAGAAGATTCAAAGAGAGTGAGATGCCAGCTCCTTTCATTCAGTCAGTAGCTTCAATCATTTCTGGTATATGAATAACATGATGTTTTTCAATGGCAAAAATCAATGAATATTGTAAATGCACAAACAGTAATTTCTCCGCATTGCAAGGTGCAATTCTGAAATTTTTTGTTTTTTCCTGCTCCTCTTAGCATGATAAAGAAGATTCAAAGAGAGTGAGATGCCAGCTCCTTTCATTCAGTCAGTAGCTTCAAACATTTCTGGTATATGAATAACATGATGTTTTTCAATGGCAAAAATCAATGAATATTGTAAATGCACAAACAGTAATTTCTCCGCATTGCAAGGTGCAATTCTGAAATTTTTTGCTTTTTCCTGCTCCACTTAGCATGATAAAGAAGATTCAAAGAGAGTGAGATGCCAGCTCCTTTCATTCAGTCAGTAGCTTCAATCATTTCTGGACGTTTTTCAATGGCAAAAATCAATGAATATTGTAAATGCACAAACAGTAATTTCTCCGCATTGCAAGGTGCAATTCTGAAATTTTTTGCTTTTTCCTGCTCCTCTTAGCATGATAAAGAAGATTCAAAGAGAGTGAGATGCCAGCTCCTTTCATTCAGTCAGTAGCTTCAATCATTTCTGGTATATGAATAACATGATGTTTTTCAATGGCAAAAATCAATGAATATTGTAAATGCACAAACAGTAATTTCTCCGCATTGCAAGGTGCAATTCTGAAATTTTTTGCTTTTTCCTGCTCCTCTTAGCATGATAAAGAAGATTCAAAGAGAGTGAGATGCCAGCTCCTTTCATTCAGTCAGTAGCTTCAAACATTTCTGGTATATGAATAACATGATGTTTTTCAATGGCAAAAATCAATGAATATTGTAAATGCACAAACAGTAATTTCTCCGCATTGCAAGGTGCAATTCTAAAATTTTTTGCTTTTTCCTGCTCCTCTTAGCATGATAAAGAAGATTCAAAGAGAGTGAGATGCCAGCTCCTTTCATTCAGTCAGTAGCTTCAATCATTTCTGGACGTTTTTCAATGGCAAAAATCAATGAATATTGTAAATGCACAAACAGTAATTTCTCCGCATTGCAAGGTGCAATTCTGAAATTTTTTGCTTTTTCCTGCTCCTCTTAGGATGATAAAGAAGATTCAAAGAGAGTGAGATGCCAGCCCCTTTCATTTAGTCAGTAGCTTCAATCATTTCCGGTATATTAATAACATGATGTTTTTCAATGGCAAAAATCAATGAATATTGTAAGTGCACAAACAGTAATTTCTCCGCATTGCAAGGTGCAATTCTGAATTTTTTTGCTTTTTCCTGCTCCTCTTAGCATGATAAAGAAGATTCAAAGAGAGTGAGATGCCAGCTCCTTTCATTTAGTCAGTAGCTTCAATCATTTCTGGACGTTTTTCAATGGCAAAAATCAATGAATATTGTAAATGCACAAACAGTAATTTCTCCGCATTGCAAGGTGCAATTCTGAAATTTTTTGCTTTTTCCTGCTCCTCTTAGCATGATAAAGAAGATTCAAAGAGAGTGAGATGCCAGCTCCTTTCATTCAGTAAGTAGCTTCAAACATTTCTGGTATATGAATAACATGATGTTTTTCAATGGCAAAAATCAATGAATATTGTAAATGCACAAACAGTAATTTCTCCGCATTGCAAGGTGCAATTCTGAAATTTTTTGCTATTTCCTGCTCCTCTTAGCATGATAAAGAAGATTCAAAGAGAGTGAGATGCCAGCTCCTTTCATTCAGTCAGTAGCTTCAATCATTTCTGGACGTTTTTCAAAGGCAAAAATCAATGAATATTGTAAATGCACAAACAGTAATTTCTCCGCATTGCAAGGTGCAAATCTGAAATTTTTTGCTTTTTCCTGCTCCTCTTAGCATGATAAAGAAGATTCAAAGAGAGTGAGATGCCAGCTCCTTTCATTCAGTCAGTAGCTTCAATCATTTCTGGACGTTTTTCAATGGCAAAAATCAATGAATATTGTAAATGCACAAACAGTAATTTCTCCGCATTGCAAGGTGCAATTCTGAAATTTTTTGCTTTTTCCTGCTCCTCATAGCATGATAAAGAAGATTCAAAGAGAGTGAGATGCCAGCTCCTTTCATTCAGTCAGTAGCTTCAAACATTTCTGGACGTTTTTCAATGGCAAAAATCAATGAATATTGTAAATGCACAAACAGTAATTTCTCCGCATTGCAATGTGCAATTCTGAAATTTTTTGCTTTTTCCTGCTCCTCTTAGCATGATAAAGAAGATTCAAAGAGAGTGAGATGCCAGCTCCTTTCATTCAGTCAGTAGCTTCAAACATTTCTGGTATATGAATAACATGATGTTTTTCAATGGCAAAAATCAATGAATATTGTAAATGCACAAACAGTAATTTCTCCGCATTGCAAGGTGCAATTCTGAAATTTTTTGCTTTTTCCTGCTCCTCTTAGCATGATAAAGAAGATTCAAAGAGAGTGAGATGCCAGCTCCTTTCATTCAGTCAGTAGCTTCAATCATTTCTGGACGTTTTTCAATGGCAAAAATCAATGAATATTGTAAATGCACAAACAGTAATTTCTCCGCATTGCAAGGTGCAATTCTGAAATTTTTTGCTTTTTCCTGCTCCTCTTAGCATGATAAAGAAGATTCAAAGAGAGTGAGATGCCAGCTCCTTTCATTCAGTCAGTAGCTTCAATCATTTCTGGTATATGAATAACATGATGTTTTTCAATGGCAAAAATCAATGAATATTGTAAATGCACAAACAGTAATTTCTCCGCATTGCAAGATGCAATTCTGAAATTTTTTGCTTTTTCCTGCTCCTCTTAGCATGATAAAGAAGATTCAAAGAGAGTGAGATGCCAGCTCCTTTCATTCAGTCAGTAGCTTCAATCATTTCTGGTATATGAATAACATGATGTTTTTCAATGGCAAAAATCAATGAATATTGTAAATGCACAAACAGTAATTTCTCCGCATTGCAAGGTGCAATTCTGAAATTTTTTCCTTTTTCCTACTCCTCTTAGCATGATAAAGAAGATTCAAAGAGAGTGAGATGCCAGCTCCTTTCATTCAGTCAGTAGCTTCAAACATTTCTGGTATATGAATAACATGATGTTTTTCAATGGCAAAAATCAATGAATATTGTAAATGCACAAACAGTAATTTCTCCGCATTGCAAGGTGCAATTCTGAAATTTTTTGCTTTTTCCTGCTCCTCTTAGCATGATAAAGAAGATTCAAAGACAGTGAGATGCCAGCTCCTTTCATTCAGTCAGTAGCTTCAAACATTTCTGGTATATGAATAACATGATGTTTTTCAATGGCAAAAATCAATGAATATTGTAAATGCACAAACAGTAATTTCTCCGCATTGCAAGGTGCAATTCTAAAATTTTTTGCTTTTTCCTGCTCCTCTTAGCATGATAAAGAAGATTCAAAGAGAGTGAGATGCCAGCTCCTTTCATTCAGTCAGTAGCTTCAATCATTTCTGGACGTTTTTCAATGGCAAAAATCAATGAATATTGTAAATGCACAAACAGTAATTTCTCCGCATTGCAAGGTGCAATTCTGAAATTTTTTGCTTTTTCCTGCTCCTCTTAGCATGATAAAGAAGATTCAAAGAGAGTGAGATGCCAGCTCCTTTCATTTAGTCAGTAGCTTCAATCATTTCTGGTATATGAATAACATGATGTTTTTCAATGGCAAAAATCAATGAATATTGTAAGTGCACAAACAGTAATTTCTCCGCATTGCAAGGTGCAATTCTGAATTTTTTTGCTTTTTCCTGCTCCTCTTAGCATGATAAAGAAGATTCAAAGAGAGTGAGATGCCAGCTCCTTTCATTTAGTCAGTAGCTTCAATCATTTCTGGACGTTTTTCAATGGCAAAAATCAATGAATATTGTAAATGCACAAACAGTAATTTCTCCGCATTGCAAGGTGCAATTCTGAAATTTTTTGCTTTTTCCTGCTCCTCTTAGCATGATAAAGAAGATTCAAAGAGAGTGAGATGCCAGCTCCTTTCATTCAGTCAGTAGCTTCAAACATATGTGGTATATGAATAACTTGATGTTTTTCAATGGCAAAAATCAATGAATATTGTAAATGCACAAACAGTAATTTCTCCGCATTGCAAGGTGCAATTCTGAAATTTTTTGCTTTTTCCTGCTCCTCTTAGCATGATAAAGAAGATTCAAAGAGATTGAGATGCCAGCTCCTTTCATTCAGTCAGTAGCTTCAATAATTTCCGGACGTTTTTCAATGGCAAAAATCAATGAATATTGTAAATGCACAAACAGTAATTTCTCCGCATTGCAAGGTGCAATTCTGAAATTTTTTGCTTTTTCCTGCTCCTCTTAGCATGATAAAGAAGATTCAAAGAGAGTGAGATGCCAGCTCCTTTCATTCAGTCAGTAGCTTCAAACATTTCTGGTATATGAATAACATGATGTTTTTCAATGGCAAAAATCAATGAATATTGTAAATGCACAAACAGGAATTTCTCCGCATTGCAAGGTGCAATTCTGAAATTTTTTGCTTTTTCCTGCTCCTCTTAGCATGATAAAGAAGATTCAAAGAGAGTGAGATGCCAGCTCCTTTCATTCAGTCAGTAGCTTCAATCATTTCTGGACGTTTTTCAATGGCAAAAATCAATGAATATTGTAAATGCACAAACAGTAATTTCTCCGCATTGCAAGGTGCAATTCTGAAATTTTTTAGTTTTTCCTGCTCCTCTTAGCATGATAAAGAAGATTCAAAGAGAGTGAGATGCCAGCTCCTTTCATTCAGTCAGTAGCTTCAAACATTTCTGTTATATGAATAACATGATGTTTTTCAATGGCAAAAATCAATGAATATTGTAAATGCACAAACAGTAATTTCTCCGCATTGCAAGGTGCAATTCTGAAATTTTTTGCTTTTTCCTGCTCCTCTTAGCATGATAAAGAAGATTCAAAGAGAGTGAGATGCCAGCTCCTTTCATTCAGTCAGTAGCTTCAATCATTTCTGGACGTTTTTCAATGGCAAAAATCAATGAATATTGTAAATGCACAAACAGTAATTTCTCCGCATTGCAAGGTGCAATTCTGAAATTTTTTGCTTTTTCCTGCTCCTCTTAGCATGATAAAGAAGATTCAAAGAGAGTGAGATGCCAGCTCCTTTCATTCAGTCAGTAGCTTCAATCATTTCTAGTATATGAATAACATGATGTTTTTCAATGGCAAAAATCAATGAATATTGTAAATGCACAAACAGTAATTTCTCCGCATTGCAAGGTGCAATTCTGAAATTTTTTGCTTTTTCCTGCTCCTCTTAGCATGATAAAGAAGATTCAAAGAGAGTGAGATGCCAGCTCCTTTCATTCAGTCAGTAGCTTCAATCATTTCTGGACGTTTTTCAATGGCAAAAATCAATGAATATTGTAAATGCACAAACAGTAATTTCTCCGCATTGCAAGGTGCAATTCTGAAATTTTTTGCTTTTTCCTGCTCCTCTTAGCATGATAAAGAAGATTCAAAGAGAGTGAGATGCCAGCTCCTTTCATTCAGTCAGTAGCTTCAATCATTTCTGGTATATGAATAACATGATGTTTTTCAATGGCAAAAATCAATGAATATTGTAAATGCACAAACAGTAATTTCTCCGCATTGCAAGGTGCAATTCTGAAATTTTTTGTTTTTTCCTGCTCCTCTTAGCATGATAAAGAAGATTCAAAGAGAGTGAGATGCCAGCTCCTTTCATTCAGTCAGTAGCTTCAAACATTTCTGGTATATGAATAACATGATGTTTTTCAATGGCAAAAATCAATGAATATTGTAAATGCACAAACAGTAATTTCTCCGCATTGCAAGGTGCAATTCTGAAATTTTTTGCTTTTTCCTGCTCCACTTAGCATGATAAAGAAGATTCAAAGAGAGTGAGATGCCAGCTCCTTTCATTCAGTCAGTAGCTTCAATCATTTCTGGACGTTTTTCAATGGCAAAAATCAATGAATATTGTAAATGCACAAACAGTAATTTCTCCGCATTGCAAGGTGCAATTCTGAAATTTTTTGCTTTTTCCTGCTCCTCTTAGCATGATAAAGAAGATTCAAAGAGAGTGAGATGCCAGCTCCTTTCATTCAGTCAGTAGCTTCAATCATTTCTGGTATATGAATAACATGATGTTTTTCAATGGCAAAAATCAATGAATATTGTAAATGCACAAACAGTAATTTCTCCGCATTGCAAGGTGCAATTCTGAAATTTTTTGCTTTTTCCTGCTCCTCTTAGCATGATAAAGAAGATTCAAAGAGAGTGAGATGCCAGCTCCTTTCATTCAGTCAGTAGCTTCAAACATTTCTGGTATATGAATAACATGATGTTTTTCAATGGCAAAAATCAATGAATATTGTAAATGCACAAACAGTAATTTCTCCGCATTGCAAGGTGCAATTCTAAAATTTTTTGCTTTTTCCTGCTCCTCTTAGCATGATAAAGAAGATTCAAAGAGAGTGAGATGCCAGCTCCTTTCATTCAGTCAGTAGCTTCAATCATTTCTGGACGTTTTTCAATGGCAAAAATCAATGAATATTGTAAATGCACAAACAGTAATTTCTCCGCATTGCAAGGTGCAATTCTGAAATTTTTTGCTTTTTCCTGCTCCTCTTAGCATGATAAAGAAGATTCAAAGAGAGTGAGATGCCAGCTCCTTTCATTTAGTCAGTAGCTTCAATCATTTCCGGTATATTAATAACATGATGTTTTTCAATGGCAAAAATCAATGAATATTGTAAGTGCACAAACAGTAATTTCTCCGCATTGCAAGGTGCAATTCTGAATTTTTTTGCTTTTTCCTGCTCCTCTTAGCATGATAAAGAAGATTCAAAGAGAGTGAGATGCCAGCTCCTTTCATTTAGTCAGTAGCTTCAATCATTTCTGGACGTTTTTCAATGGCAAAAATCAATGAATATTGTAAATGCACAAACAGTAATTTCTCCGCATTGCAAGGTGCAATTCTGAAATTTTTTGCTTTTTCCTGCTCCTCTTAGCATGATAAAGAAGATTCAAAGAGAGTGAGATGCCAGCTCCTTTCATTCAGTAAGTAGCTTCAAACATTTCTGGTATATGAATAACATGATGTTTTTCAATGGCAAAAATCAATGAATATTGTAAATGCACAAACAGTAATTTCTCCGCATTGCAAGGTGCAAATCTGAAATTTTTTGCTTTTTCCTGCTCCTCTTAGCATGATAAAGAAGATTCAAAGAGAGTGAGATGCCAGCTCCTTTCATTCAGTCAGTAGCTTCAATCATTTCTGGACGTTTTTCAATGGCAAAAATCAATGAATATTGTAAATGCACAAACAGTAATTTCTCCGCATTGCAAGGTGCAATTCTGAAATTTTTTGCTTTTTCCTGCTCCTCATAGCATGATAAAGAAGATTCAAAGAGAGTGAGATGCCAGCTCCTTTCATTCAGTCAGTAGCTTCAAACATTTCTGGACGTTTTTCAATGGCAAAAATCAATGAATATTGTAAATGCACAAACAGTAATTTCTCCGCATTGCAATGTGCAATTCTGAAATTTTTTGCTTTTTCCTGCTCCTCTTAGCATGATAAAGAAGATTCAAAGAGAGTGAGATGCCAGCTCCTTTCATTCAGTCAGTAGCTTCAAACATTTCTGGTATATGAATAACATGATGTTTTTCAATGGCAAAAATCAATGAATATTGTAAATGCACAAACAGTAATTTCTCCGCATTGCAAGGTGCAATTCTGAAATTTTTTGCTTTTTCCTGCTCCTCTTAGCATGATAAAGAAGATTCAAAGAGAGTGAGATGCCAGCTCCTTTCATTCAGTCAGTAGCTTCAAACATATCTGGTATATGAATAACATGATGTTTTTCAATGGCAAAAATCAATGAATATTGTAAATGCACAAACAGTAATTTCTCCGCATTGCAAGATGCAATTCTGAAATTTTTTGCTTTTTCCTGCTCCTCTTAGCATGATAAAGAAGATTCAAAGAGAGTGAGATGCCAGCTCCTTTCATTCAGTCAGTAGCTTCAATCATTTCTGGTATATGAATAACATGATGTTTTTCAATGGCAAAAATCAATGAATATTGTAAATGCACAAACAGTAATTTCTCCGCATTGCAAGGTGCAATTCTGAAATTTTTTGCTTTTTCCTGCTCCTCTTAGCATGATAAAGAAGATTCAAAGACAGTGAGATGCCAGCTCCTTTCATTCAGTCAGTAGCTTCAAACATTTCTGGTATATGAATAACATGATGTTTTTCAATGGCAAAAATCAATGAATATTGTAAATGCACAAACAGTAATTTCTCCGCATTGCAAGGTGCAATTCTAAAATTTTTTGCTTTTTCCTGCTCCTCTTAGCATGATAAAGAAGATTCAAAGAGAGTGAGATGCCAGCTCCTTTCATTCAGTCAGTAGCTTCAATCATTTCTGGACGTTTTTCAATGGCAAAAATCAATGAATATTGTAAATGCACAAACAGTAATTTCTCCGCATTGCAAGGTGCAATTCTGAAATTTTTTGCTTTTTCCTGCTCCTCTTAGCATGATAAAGAAGATTCAAAGAGAGTGAGATGCCAGCTCCTTTCATTTAGTCAGTAGCTTCAATCATTTCTGGTATATGAATAACATGATGTTTTTCAATGGCAAAAATCAATGAATATTGTAAGTGCACAAACAGTAATTTCTCCGCATTGCAAGGTGCAATTCTGAATTTTTTTGCTTTTTCCTGCTCCTCTTAGCATGATAAAGAAGATTCAAAGAGAGTGAGATGCCAGCTCCTTTCATTTAGTCAGTAGCTTCAATCATTTCTGGACGTTTTTCAATGGCAAAAATCAATGAATATTGTAAATGCACAAACAGTAATTTCTCCGCATTGCAAGGTGCAATTCTGAAATTTTTTGCTTTTTCCTGCTCCTCTTAGCATGATAAAGAAGATTCAAAGAGAGTGAGATGCCAGCTCCTTTCATTCAGTAAGTAGCTTCAAACATTTCTGGTATATGAATAACATGATGTTTTTCAATGGCAAAAATCAATGAATATTGTAAATGCACAAACAGTAATTTCTCCGCATTGCAAGGTGCAATTCTGAAATTTTTTGCTTTTTCCTGATCCTCTTAGCATGATAAAGAAGATTCAAAGAGAGTGAGATGCCAGCTCCTTTCATTCAGTCAGTAGCTTCAATCATTTCTGGACGTTTTTCAAAGGCAAAAATCAATGAATATTGTAAATGCACAAACAGTAATTTCTCCGCATTGCAAGGTGCAAATCTGAAATTTTTTGCTTTTTCCTGCTCCTCTTAGCATGATAAAGAAGATTCAAAGAGAGTGAGATGCCAGCTCCTTTCATTCAGTCAGTAGCTTCAATCATTTCTGGACGTTTTTCAATGGCAAAAATCAATGAATATTGTAAATGCACAAACAGTAATTTCTCCGCATTGCAAGGTGCAATTCTGAAATTTTTTGCTTTTTCCTGCTCCTCATAGCATGATAAAGAAGATTCAAAGAGAGTGAGATGCCAGCTCCTTTCATTCAGTCAGTAGCTTCAAACATTTCTGGACGTTTTTCAATGGCAAAAATCAATGAATATTGTAAATGCACAAACAGTAATTTCTCCGCATTGCAATGTGCAATTCTGAAATTTTTTGCTTTTTCCTGCTCCTCTTAGCATGATAAAGAAGATTCAAAGAGAGTGAGATGCCAGCTCCTTTCATTCAGTCAGTAGCTTCAAACATTTCTGGTATATGAATAACATGATGTTTTTCAATGGCAAAAATCAATGAATATTGTAAATGCACAAACAGTAATTTCTCCGCATTGCAAGGTGCAATTCTGAAATTTTTTGCTTTTTCCTGCTCGTCTTAGCATGATAAAGAAGATTCAAAGAGAGTGAGATGCCAGCTCCTTTCATTCAGTCAGTAGCTTCAATCATTTCTGGACGTTTTTCAATGGCAAAAATCAATGAATATTGTAAATGCACAAACAGTAATTTCTCCGCATTGCAAGGTGCAATTCTGAAATTTTTTGCTTTTTCCTGCTCCTCTTAGCATGATAAAGAAGATTCAAAGAGAGTGAGATGCCAGCTCCTTTCATTCAGTCAGTAGCTTCAATCATTTCTGGTATATAAATAACATGATGTTTTTCAATGGCAAAAATCAATGAATATTGTAAATGCACAAACAGTAATTTCTCCGCATTGCAAGATGCAATTCTGAAATTTTTTGCTTTTTCCTGCTCCTCTTAGCATGATAAAGAAGATTCAAAGAGAGTGAGATGCCAGCTCCTTTCATTCAGTCAGTAGCTTCAATCATTTCTGGTATATGAATAACATGATGTTTTTCAATGGCAAAAATCAATGAATATTGTAAATGCACAAACAGTAATTTCTCCGCATTGCAAGGTGCAATTCTGAAATTTTTTCCTTTTTCCTGCTCCTCTTAGCATGATAAAGAAGATTCAAAGAGAGTGAGATGCCAGCTCCTTTCATTCAGTCAGTAGCTTCAAACATTTCTGGTATATGAATAACATGATGTTTTTCAATGGCAAAAATCAATGAATATTGTAAATGCACAAACAGTAATTTCTCCGCATTGCAAGGTGCAATTCTGAAATTTTTTGCTTTTTCCTGCTCCTCTTAGCATGATAAAGAAGATTCAAAGAGAGTGAGATGCCAGCTCCTTTCATTCAGTCAGTAGCTTCAATCATTTCTGGACGTTTTTCAATGGCAAAAATCAATGAATATTGTAAATGCACAAACAGTAATTTCTCCGCATTGCAAGGTGCAATTCTGAAATTTTTTGCTTTTTCCTGCTCCTCTTAGCATGATAAAGAAGATTCAAAGAGAGTGAGATGCCAGCTCCTTTCATTCAATCAGTAGCTTCAATCATTTCTGGACGTTTTTCAATGTCAAAAATCAATGAATATTGTAAATGCACAAACAGTAATTTCTCCGCATTGCAAGGTGCAATTCTGAAATTTTTTGCTTTTTCCTGCTCCTCTTAGCATGATAAAGAAGATTCAAAGAGAGTGAGATGCCAGCTCCTTTCATTCAGTCAGTAGCTTCAAACATTTCTGGTATATGAATAACATGATGTTTTTCAATGGCAAAAATCAATGAATATTGTAAATGCACAAACAGTAATTTCTCAGTATTGCAAGGTGCAATTCTGAAATTTTTTGCTTTTTCCTCCTCCTCTTAGCATGATAAAGAAGATTCAAAGAGAGTGAGATGCCAGCTCCTTTCATTCAGTCAGTAGCTTCAATCATTTCTGGACGTTTTTCAATGGCAAAAATCAATGAATATTGTAAATGCACAAACAGTAATTTCTCCGCATTGCAAGGTGCAATTCTGAAATTTTTTGCTTTTTCCTGCTCCTCTTAGCATGATAAAGAAGATTCAAAGAGAGTGAGATGCCAGCTCCTTTCATTCAGTCAGTAGCTTCAAACATTTCTGGTATATGAATAACATGATGTTTTTCAATGGCAAAAATCAATGAATATTGTAAATGCACAAACAGTAATTTCTCTGCATTGCAAGGTGCAATTCTGAAATTTTTTGCTTTTTCCTGCTCCTCATAGCATGATAAAGAAGATTCAAAGAGAGTGAGATGCCAGCTCCTTTCATTCAGTCAGTAGCTTCAAACATTTCTGGACGTTTTTCAATGGCAAAAATCAATGAATATTGTAAATGCACAAACAGTAATTTCTCCGCATTGCAATGTGCAATTCTGAAATTTTTTGCTTTTTCCTGCTCCTCTTAGCATGATAAAGAAGATTCAAAGAGAGTGAGATGCCAGCTCCTTTCATTCAGTCAGTAGCTTCAAACATTTCTGGTATATGAATAACATGATGTTTTTCAATGGCAAAAATCAATGAATATTGTAAATGCACAAACAGTAATTTCTCCGCATTGCAAGGTGCAATTCTGAAATTTTTTGCTTTTTCCTGCTCCTCTTAGCATGATAAAGAAGATTCAAAGAGAGTGAGATGCCAGCTCCTTTCATTCAGTCAGTAGCTTCAATCATTTCTGGACGTTTTTCAATGGCAAAAATCAATGAATATTGTAAATGCACAAACAGTAATTTCTCCGCATTGCAAGGTGCAATTCTGAAATTTTTTGCTTTTTCCTGCTCCTCTTAGCATGATAAAGAAGATTCAAAGAGAGTGAGATGCCAGCTCCTTTCATTCAGTCAGTAGCTTCAATCATTTCTGGTATATGAATAACATGATGTTTTTCAATGGCAAAAATCAACGAATATTGTAAATGCACAAACAGTAATTTCTCCGCATTGCAAGATGCAATTCTGAAATTTTTTGCTTTTTCCTGCTCCTCTTAGCATGATAAAGAAGATTCAAAGAGAGTGAGATGCCAGCTCCTTTCATTCAGTCAGTAGCTTCAATCATTTCTGGTATATGAATAACATGATGTTTTTCAATGGCAAAAATCAATGAATATTGTAAATGCACAAACAGTAATTTCTCCGCATTGCAAGGTGCAATTCTGAAATTTTTTCCTTTTTCCTGCTCCTCTTAGCATGATAAAGAAGATTCAAAGAGAGTGAGATGCCAGCTCCTTTCATTCAGTCAGTAGCGTCAAACATTTCTGGTATATGAATAACATGATGTTTTTCAATGGCAAAAATCAATGAATATTGTAAATGCACAAACAGTAATTTCTCCGCATTGCAAGGTGCAATTCTGAAATTTTTTGCTTTTTCCTGCTCCTCTTAGCATGATAAAGAAGATTCAAAGACAGTGAGATGCCAGCTCCTTTCATTCAGTCAGTAGCTTCAAACATTTCTGGTATATGAATAACATGATGTTTTTCAATGGCAAAAATCAATGAATATTGTAAATGCACAAACAGTAATTTCTCCGCATTGCAAGGTGCAATTCTAAAATTTTTTGCTTTTTCCTGCTCCTCTTAGCATGATAAAGAAGATTCAAAGAGAGTGAGATGCCAGCTCCTTTCATTCAGTCAGTAGCTTCAATCATTTCTGGACGTTTTTCAATGGCAAAAATCAATGAATATTGTAAATGCACAAACAGTAATTTCTCCGCATTGCAAGGTGCAATTCTGAAATTTTTTGCTTTTTCCTGCTCCTCTTAGCATGATAAAGAAGATTCAAAGAGAGTGAGATGCCAGCTCCTTTCATTTAGTCAGTAGCTTCAATCATTTCTGGTATATGAATAACATGATGTTTTTCAATGGCAAAAATCAATGAATATTGTAAGTGCACAAACAGTAATTTCTCCGCATTGCAAGGTGCAATTCTGAATTTTTTTGCTTTTTCCTGCTCCTCTTAGCATGATAAAGAAGATTCAAAGAGAGTGAGATGCCAGCTCCTTTCATTTAGTCAGTAGCTTCAATCATTTCTGGACGTTTTTCAATGGCAAAAATCAATGAATATTGTAAATGCACAAACAGTAATTTCTCCGCATTGCAAGGTGCAATTCTGAAATTTTTTGCTTTTTCCTGCTCCTCTTAGCATGATAAAGAAGATTCAAAGAGAGTGAGATGCCAGCTCCTTTCATTCAGTAAGTAGCTTCAAACATTTCTGGTATATGAATAACATGATGTTTTTCAATGGCAAAAATCAATGAATATTGTAAATGCACAAACAGTAATTTCTCCGCATTGCAAGGTGCAATTCTGAAATTTTTTGCTTTTTCCTGCTCCTCTTAGCATGATAAAGAAGATTCAAAGAGAGTGAGATGCCAGCTCCTTTCATTCAGTCAGTAGCTTCAATCATTTCTGGACGTTTTTCAAAGGCAAAAATCAATGAATATTGTAAATGCACAAACAGTAATTTCTCCGCATTGCAAGGTGCAAATCTGAAATTTTTTGCTTTTTCCTGCTCCTCTTAGCATGATAAAGAAGATTCAAAGAGAGTGAGATGCCAGCTCCTTTCATTCAGTCAGTAGCTTCAATCATTTCTGGACGTTTTTCAATGGCAAAAATCAATGAATATTGTAAATGCACAAACAGTAATTTCTCCGCATTGCAAGGTGCAATTCTGAAATTTTTTGCTTTTTCCTGCTCCTCATAGCATGATAAAGAAGATTCAAAGAGAGTGAGATGCCAGCTCCTTTCATTCAGTCAGTAGCTTCAAACATTTCTGGACGTTTTTCAATGGCAAAAATCAATGAATATTGTAAATGCACAAACAGTAATTTCTCCGCATTGCAATGTGCAATTCTGAAATTTTTTGCTTTTTCCTGCTCCTCTTAGCATGATAAAGAAGATTCAAAGAGAGTGAGATGCCAGCTCCTTTCATTCAGTCAGTAGCTTCAAACATTTCTGGTATATGAATAACATGATGTTTTTCAATGGCAAAAATCAATGAATATTGTAAATGCACAAACAGTAATTTCTCCGCATTGCAAGGTGCAATTCTGAAATTTTTTGCTTTTTCCTGCTCGTCTTAGCATGATAAAGAAGATTCAAAGAGAGTGAGATGCCAGCTCCTTTCATTCAGTCAGTAGCTTCAATCATTTCTGGACGTTTTTCAATGGCAAAAATCAATGAATATTGTAAATGCACAAACAGTAATTTCTCCGCATTGCAAGGTGCAATTCTGAAATTTTTTGCTTTTTCCTGCTCCTCTTAGCATGATAAAGAAGATTCAAAGAGAGTGAGATGCCAGCTCCTTTCATTCAGTCAGTAGCTTCAATCATTTCTGGTATATAAATAACATGATGTTTTTCAATGGCAAAAATCAATGAATATTGTAAATGCACAAACAGTAATTTCTCCGCATTGCAAGATGCAATTCTGAAATTTTTTGCTTTTTCCTGCTCCTCTTAGCATGATAAAGAAGATTCAAAGAGAGTGAGATGCCAGCTCCTTTCATTCAGTCAGTAGCTTCAATCATTTCTGGTATATGAATAACATGATGTTTTTCAATGGCAAAAATCAATGAATATTGTAAATGCACAAACAGTAATTTCTCCGCATTGCAAGGTGCAATTCTGAAATTTTTTCCTTTTTCCTGCTCCTCTTAGCATGATAAAGAAGATTCAAAGAGAGTGAGATGCCAGCTCCTTTCATTCAGTCAGTAGCTTCAAACATTTCTGGTATATGAATAACATGATGTTTTTCAATGGCAAAAATCAATGAATATTGTAAATGCACAAACAGGAATTTCTCCGCATTGCAAGGTGCAATTCTGAAATTTTTTGCTTTTTCCTGCTCCTCTTAGCATGATAAAGAAGATTCAAAGAGAGTGAGATGCCAGCTCCTTTCATTCAGTCAGTAGCTTCAATCATTTCTGGACGTTTTTCAATGGCAAAAATCAATGAATATTGTAAATGCACAAACAGTAATTTCTCCGCATTGCAAGGTGCAATTCTGAAATTTTTTGCTTTTTCCTGCTCCTCTTAGCATGATAAAGAAGATTCAAAGAGAGTGAGATGCCAGCTCCTTTCATTCAATCAGTAGCTTCAATCATTTCTGGACATTTTTCAATGGCAAAAATCAATGAATATTGTAAATGCACAAACAGTAATTTCTCCGCATTGCAAGGTGCAATTCTGAAATTTTTTGCTTTTTCCTGCTCCTCTTAGCATGATAAAGAAGATTCAAAGAGAGTGAGATGCCAGCTCCTTTCATTCAGTCAGTAGCTTCAAACATTTCTGGTATATGAATAACATGATGTTTTTCAATGGCAAAAATCAATGAATATTGTAAATGCACAAACAGTAATTTCTCAGTATTGCAAGGTGCAATTCTGAAATTTTTTGCTTTTTCCTCCTCCTCTTAGCATGATAAAGAAGATTCAAAGAGAGTGAGATGCCAGCTCCTTTCATTCAGTCAGTAGCTTCAATCATTTCTGGACGTTTTTCAATGGCAAAAATCAATGAATATTGTAAATGCACAAACAGTAATTTCTCCGCATTGCAAGGTGCAATTCTGAAATTTTTTGCTTTTTCCTGCTCCTCTTAGCATGATAAAGAAGATTCAAAGAGAGTGAGATGCCAGCTCCTTTCATTCAGTCAGTAGCTTCAAACATTTCTGGTATATGAATAACATGATGTTTTTCAATGGCAAAAATCAATGAATATTGTAAATGCACAAACAGTAATTTCTCTGCATTGCAAGGTGCAATTCTGAAATTTTTTGCTTTTTCCTGCTCCTCTTAGCATGATAAAGAAGATTCAAAGAGAGTGAGATGCCAGCTCCTTTCATTCAGTCAGTAGCTTCAATCATTTCTGGACGTTTTTCAATGGCAAAAATCAATGAATATTGTAAATGCACAAACAGTAATTTCTCCGCATTGCAAGGTGCAATTCTGAAATTTTTTGCTTTTTACTGCTCCTCTTAGCATGATAAAGAAGATTCAAAGAGAGTGAGATGCCAGCTCCTTTCATTCAGTCAGTAGCTTCAATCATTTCTGGTATATGAATAACATGATGTTTTTCAATGGCAAAAATCAATGAATATTGTAAATGCACAAACAGTAATTTCTCCGCATTGCAAGGTGCAATTCTGAAATTTTTTGCTTTTTCCTGCTCCTCTTAGCATGATAAAGAAGATTCAAAGAGAGTGAGATGCCAGCTCCTTTCATTCAGTCAGTAGCTTCAAACATATCTGGTATATGAATAACATGATGTTTTTCAATGGCAAAAATCAATGAATATTGTAAATGCACAAACAGTAATTTCTCCGCATTGCAAGGTGCAATTCTGAAATTTTTTGCTTTTTCCTGCTCCTCTTAGCATGATAAAGAAGATTCAAAGAGATTGAGATGCCAGCTCCTTTCATTCAGTCAGTAGCTTCAATCATTTCTGGACGTTTTTCAATGGCAAAAATCAATGAATATTGTAAATGCACAAACAGTAATTTCTCCGCATTGCAAGGTGCAATTCTGAAATTTTTTGCTTTTTCCTGCTCCTCAGCATGATAAAGAAGATTCAAAGAGAGTGAGATGCCAGCTCCTTTCATTCAGTCAGTAGCTTCAAACATTTCTGGTATATGAATAACATGATGTTTTTCAATGGCAAAAATCAATGAATATTGTAAATGCAAAAACAGGAATTTCTCCGCATTGCAAGGTGCAATTCTGAAATTTTTTGCTTTTTCCTGCTCCTCTTAGCATGATAAAGAAGATTCAAAGAGAGTGAGATGCCAGCTCCTTTCATTCAGTCAGTAGCTTCAATCATTTCTGGACGTTTTTCAATGGCAAAAATCAATGAATATTGTAAATGCACAAACAGTAATTTCTCCGCATTGCAAGGTGCAATTCTGAAATTTTTTGCTTTTTCCTGCTCCTCTTAGCATGATAAAGAAGATTCAAAGAGAGTGAGATGCCAGCTCCTTTCATTCAGTCAGTAGCTTCAATCATTTCTGGACGTTTTTCAATGGCAAAAATCAATGAATATTGTAAATGCACAAACAGTAATTTCTCCGCATTGCAAGGTGCAATTCTGAAATTTTTTGCTTTTTACTGCTCCTCTTAGCATGATAAAGAAGATTCAAAGAGAGTGAGATGCCAGCTCCTTTCATTCAGTCAGTAGCTTCAATCATTTCTGGTATATGAATAACATGATGTTTTTCAATGGCAAAAATCAATGAATATTGTAAATGCACAAACAGTAATTTCTCCGCATTGCAAGGTGCAATTCTGAAATTTTTTGCTTTTTAGTGCTCCTCTTAGCATGATAAAGAAGATTCAAAGAGAGTGAGATGCCAGCTCCTTTCATTCAGTCAGTAGCTTCAAACATTTCTGGTATATGAATAACATGATGTTTTTCAATGGCAAAAATCAATGAATATAGTAAATGCACAAACAGTAATTTCTCCGCATTGCAAGGTGCAATTCTGAAATTTTTTGCTTTTTCCTGCTCCTCTTAGCATGATAAAGAAGATTCAAAGAGAGTGAGATGCCAGCTCCTTTCATTCAGTCAGTAGCTTCAATCATTTCTGGACGTTTTTCAATGGCAAAAATCAATGAATATTGTAAATGCACAAACAGTAATTTCTCCGCATTGCAAGGTGCAATTCTGAAATTTTTTGCTTTTTCCTGCTCCTCTTAGCATGATAAAGAAGATTCAAAGAGAGTGAGATGCCAGGTCCTTTCATTCAGTCAGTAGCTTCAATCATTTCTGGTATATGAATAACATGATGTTTTTCAATGGCAAAAATCAATGAATATTGTAAATGCACAAACAGTAATTTCTCCGCATTGCAAGGTGCAATTCTGAAATTTTTTGCTTTTTCCTGCTCCTCTTAGCATGATAAAGAAGATTCAAAGAGAGTGAGATGCCAGCTCCTTTCATTCAGTCAGTAGCTTCAAACATATCTGGTATATGAATAACATGATGTTTTTCAATGGCAAAAATCAATGAATATTGTAAATGCACAAACAGTAATTTCTCCGCATTGCAAGGTGCAATTCTGAAATTTTTTGCTTTTTCCTGCTCCTCTTAGCATGATAAAGAAGATTCAAAGAGATTGAGATGCCAGCTCCTTTCATTCAGTCAGTAGCTTCAATCATTTCTGGACGTTTTTCAATGGCAAAAATCAATGAATATTGTAAATGCACAAACAGTAATTTCTCCGCATTGCAAGGTGCAATTCTGAAATTTTTTGCTTTTTCCTGCTCCTCTTAGCATGATAAAGAAGATTCAAAGAGAGTGAGATGCCAGCTCCTTTCATTCAGTCAGTAGCTTCAAACATATCTGGTATATGAATAACATGATGTTTTTCAATGGCAAAAATCAATGAATATTGTAAATGCACAAACAGTAATTTCTCCGCATTGCAAGGTGCAATTCTGAAATTTTTTGCTTTTTCCTGCTCCTCTTAGCATGATAAAGAAGATTCAAAGAGATTGAGATGCCAGCTCCTTTCATTCAGTCAGTAGCTTCAATCATTTCTGGACGTTTTTCAATGGCAAAAATCAATGAATATTGTAAATGCACAAACAGTAATTTCTCCGCATTGCAAGGTGCAATTCTGAAATTTTTTGCTTTTTCCTGCTCCTCTTAGCATGATAAAGAAGATTCAAAGAGAGTGAGATGCCAGCTCCTTTCATTCAGTCAGTAGCTTCAAACATTTCTGGTATATGAATAACATGATGTTTTTCAATGGCAAAAATCAATGAATATTGTAAATGCAAAAACAGGAATTTCTCCGCATTGCAAGGTGCAATTCTGAAATTTTTTGCTTTTTCCTGCTCCTCTTAGCATGATAAAGAAGATTCAAAGAGAGTGAGATGCCAGCTCCTTTCATTCAGTCAGTAGCTTCAATCATTTCTGGACGTTTTTCAAAGGCAAAAATCAATGAATATTGTAAATGCACAAACAGTAATTTCTCCGCATTGCAAGGTGCAAATCTGAAATTTTTTGCTTTTTCCTGCTCCTCTTAGCATGATAAAGAAGATTCAAAGAGAGTGAGATGCCAGCTCCTTTCATTCAGTCAGTAGCTTCAATCATTTCTGGACGTTTTTCAATGGCAAAAATCAATGAATATTGTAAATGCACAAACAGTAATTTCTCCGCATTGCAAGGTGCAATTCTGAAATTTTTTGCTTTTTCCTGCTCCTCATAGCATGATAAAGAAGATTCAAAGAGAGTGAGATGCCAGCTCCTTTCATTCAGTCAGTAGCTTCAAACATTTCTGGACGTTTTTCAATGGCAAAAATCAATGAATATTGTAAATGCACAAACAGTAATTTCTCCGCATTGCAATGTGCAATTCTGAAATTTTTTGCTTTTTCCTGCTCCTCTTAGCATGATAAAGAAGATTCAAAGAGAGTGAGATGCCAGCTCCTTTCATTCAGTCAGTAGCTTCAAACATTTCTGGTATATGAATAACATGATGTTTTTCAATGGCAAAAATCAATGAATATTGTAAATGCACAAACAGTAATTTCTCCGCATTGCAAGGTGCAATTCTGAAATTTTTTGCTTTTTCCTGCTCCTCTTAGCATGATAAAGAAGATTCAAAGAGAGTGAGATGCCAGCTCCTTTCATTCAGTCAGTAGCTTCAATCATTTCTGGACGTTTTTCAATGGCAAAAATCAATGAATATTGTAAATGCACAAACAGTAATTTCTCCGCATTGCAAGGTGCAATTCTGAAATTTTTTGCTTTTTACTGCTCCTCTTAGCATGATAAAGAAGATTCAAAGAGAGTGAGATGCCAGCTCCTTTCATTCAGTCAGTAGCTTCAATCATTTCTGGTATATGAATAACATGATGTTTTTCAATGGCAAAAATCAATGAATATTGTAAATGCACAAACAGTAATTTCTCCGCATTGCAAGGTGCAATTCTGAAATTTTTTGCTTTTTAGTGCTCCTCTTAGCATGATAAAGAAGATTCAAAGAGAGTGAGATGCCAGCTCCTTTCATTCAGTCAGTAGCTTCAAACATTTCTGGTATATGAATAACATGATGTTTTTCAATGGCAAAAATCAATGAATATTGTAAATGCACAAACAGTAATTTCTCCGCATTGCAAGGTGCAATTCTGAAATTTTTTGCTTTTTCCTGCTCCTCTTAGCATGATAAAGAAGATTCAAAGAGAGTGAGATGCCAGCTCCTTTCATTCAGTCAGTAGCTTCAATCATTTCTGGACGTTTTTCAATGGCAAAAATCAATGAATATTGTAAATGCACAAACAGTAATTTCTCCGCATTGCAAGGTGCAATTCTGAAATTTTTTGCTTTTTCCTGCTCCTCTTAGCATGATAAAGAAGATTCAAAGAGAGTGAGATGCCAGGTCCTTTCATTCAGTCAGTAGCTTCAATCATTTCTGGTATATGAATAACATGATGTTTTTCAATGGCAAAAATCAATGAATATTGTAAATGCACAAACAGTAATTTCTCCGCATTGCAAGGTGCAATTCTGAAATTTTTTGCTTTTTCCTGCTCCTCTTAGCATGATAAAGAAGATTCAAAGAGAGTGAGATGCCAGCTCCTTTCATTCAGTCAGTAGCTTCAAACATATCTGGTATATGAATAACATGATGTTTTTCAATGGCAAAAATCAATGAATATTGTAAATGCACAAACAGTAATTTCTCCGCATTGCAAGGTGCAATTCTGAAATTTTTTGCTTTTTCCTGCTCCTCTTAGCATGATAAAGAAGATTCAAAGAGATTGAGATGCCAGCTCCTTTCATTCAGTCAGTAGCTTCAATCATTTCTGGACGTTTTTCAATGGCAAAAATCAATGAATATTGTAAATGCACAAACAGTAATTTCTCCGCATTGCAAGGTGCAATTCTGAAATTTTTTGCTTTTTCCTGCTCCTCTTAGCATGATAAAGAAGATTCAAAGAGAGTGAGATGCCAGCTCCTTTCATTCAGTCAGTAGCTTCAAACATATCTGGTATATGAATAACATGATGTTTTTCAATGGCAAAAATCAATGAATATTGTAAATGCACAAACAGTAATTTCTCCGCATTGCAAGGTGCAATTCTGAAATTTTTTGCTTTTTCCTGCTCCTCTTAGCATGATAAAGAAGATTCAAAGAGATTGAGATGCCAGCTCCTTTCATTCAGTCAGTAGCTTCAATCATTTCTGTACGTTTTTCAATGGCAAAAATCAATGAATATTGTAAATGCACAAACAGTAATTTCTCCGCATTGCAAGGTGCAATTCTGAAATTTTTTGCTTTTTCCTGCTCCTCTTAGCATGATAAAGAAGATTCAAAGAGAGTGAGATGCCAGCTCCTTTCATTCAGTCAGTAGCTTCAAACATTTCTGGTATATGAATAACATGATGTTTTTCAATGGCAAAAATCAATGAATATTGTAAATGCAAAAACAGGAATTTCTCCGCATTGCAAGGTGCAATTCTGAAATTTTTTGCTTTTTCCTGCTCCTCTTAGCATGATAAAGAAGATTCAAAGAGAGTGAGATGCCAGCTCCTTTCATTCAGTCAGTAGCTTCAATCATTTCTGGACGTTTTTCAAAGGCAAAAATCAATGAATATTGTAAATGCACAAACAGTAATTTCTCCGCATTGCAAGGTGCAAATCTGAAATTTTTTGCTTTTTCCTGCTCCTCTTAGCATGATAAAGAAGATTCAAAGAGAGTGAGATGCCAGCTCCTTTCATTCAGTCAGTAGCTTCAATCATTTCTGGACGTTTTTCAATGGCAAAAATCAATGAATATTGTAAATGCACAAACAGTAATTTCTCCGCATTGCAAGGTGCAATTCTGAAATTTTTTGCTTTTTCCTGCTCCTCATAGCATGATAAAGAAGATTCAAAGAGAGTGAGATGCCAGCTCCTTTCATTCAGTCAGTAGCTTCAAACATTTCTGGACGTTTTTCAATGGCAAAAATCAATGAATATTGTAAATGCACAAACAGTAATTTCTCCGCATTGCAATGTGCAATTCTGAAATTTTTTGCTTTTTCCTGCTCCTCTTAGCATGATAAAGAAGATTCAAAGAGAGTGAGATGCCAGCTCCTTTCATTCAGTCAGTAGCTTCAAACATTTCTGGTATATGAATAACATGATGTTTTTCAATGGCAAAAATCAATGAATATTGTAAATGCACAAACAGTAATTTCTCCGCATTGCAAGGTGCAATTCTGAAATTTTTTGCTTTTTCCTGCTCCTCTTAGCATGATAAAGAAGATTCAAAGAGAGTGAGATGCCAGCTCCTTTCATTCAGTCAGTAGCTTCAATCATTTCTGGACGTTTTTCAATGGCAAAAATCAATGAATATTGTAAATGCACAAACAGTAATTTCTCCGCATTGCAAGGTGCAATTCTGAAATTTTTTGCTTTTTCCTGCTCCTCTTAGCATGATAAAGAAGATTCAAAGAGAGTGAGATGCCAGCTCCTTTCATTCAGTCAGTAGCTTCAATCATTTCTGGTATATGAATAACATGATGTTTTTCAATGGCAAAAATCAATGAATATTGTAAATGCACAAACAGTAATTTCTCCGCATTGCAAGATGCAATTCTGAAATTTTTGCTTTTTCCTGCTCCTCTTAGCATGATAAAGAAGATTCAAAGAGAGTGAGATGCCAGCTCCTTTCATTCAGTCAGTAGCTTCAATCATTTCTGGTATATGAATAACATGATGTTTTTCAATGGCAAAAATCAATGAATATTGTAAATGCACAAACAGTAATTTCTCCGCATTGCAAGGTGCAATTCTGAAATTTTTTCCTTTTTCCTGCTCCTCTTAGCATGATAAAGAAGATTCAAAGAGAGTGAGATGCCAGCTCCTTTCATTCAGTCAGTAGCTTCAAACATTTCTGGTATATGAATAACATGATGTTTTTCAATGGCAAAAATCAATGAATATTGTAAATGCACAAACAGTAATTTCTCCGCATTGCAAGGTGCAATTCTGAAATTTTTTGCTTTTTCCTGCTCCTCTTAGCATGATAAAGAAGATTCAAAGAGAGTGAGATGCCAGCTCCTTTCATTCAGTCAGTAGCTTCAATCATTTCTGGACGTTTTTCAAAGGCAAAAATCAATGAATATTGTAAATGCACAAACAGTAATTTCTCCGCATTGCAAGGTGCAAATCTGAAATTTTTTGCTTTTTCCTGCTCCTCTTAGCATGATAAAGAAGATTCAAAGAGAGTGAGATGCCAGCTCCTTTCATTCAGTCAGTAGCTTCAATCATTTCTGGACGTTTTTCAATGGCAAAAATCAATGAATATTGTAAATGCACAAACAGTAATTTCTCCGCATTGCAAGGTGCAATTCTGAAATTTTTTGCTTTTTCCTGCTCCTCATAGCATGATAAAGAAGATTCAAAGAGAGTGAGATGCCAGCTCCTTTCATTCAGTCAGTAGCTTCAAACATTTCTGGACGTTTTTCAATGGCAAAAATCAATGAATATTGTAAATGCACAAACAGTAATTTCTCCGCATTGCAATGTGCAATTCTGAAATTTTTTGCTTTTTCCTGCTCCTCTTAGCATGATAAAGAAGATTCAAAGAGAGTGAGATGCCAGCTCCTTTCATTCAGTCAGTAGCTTCAAACATTTCTGGTATATGAATAACATGATGTTTTTCAATGGCAAAAATCAATGAATATTGTAAATGCACAAACAGTAATTTCTCCGCATTGCAAGGTGCAATTCTGAAATTTTTTGCTTTTTCCTGCTCCTCTTAGCATGATAAAGAAGATTCAAAGAGAGTGAGATGCCAGCTCCTTTCATTCAGTCAGTAGCTTCAATCATTTCTGGTATATAAATAACATGATGTTTTTCAATGGCAAAAATCAATGAATATTGTAAATGCACAAACAGTAATTTCTCCGCATTGCAAGATGCAATTCTGAAATTTTTTGCTTTTTCCTGCTCCTCTTAGCATGATAAAGAAGATTCAAAGAGAGTGAGATGCCAGCTCCTTTCATTCAGTCAGTAGCTTCAATCATTTCTGGTATATGAATAACATGATGTTTTTCAATGGCAAAAATCAATGAATATTGTAAATGCACAAACAGTAATTTCTCCGCATTGCAAGGTGCAATTCTGAAATTTTTTCCTTTTTCCTGCTCCTCTTAGCATGATAAAGAAGATTCAAAGAGAGTGAGATGCCAGCTCCTTTCATTCAGTCAGTAGCTTCAAACATTTCTGGTATATGAATAACATGATGTTTTTCAATGGCAAAAATCAATGAATATTGTAAATGCACAAACAGTAATTTCTCCGCATTGCAAGGTGCAATTCTGAAATTTTTTGCTTTTTCCTGCTCCTCTTAGCATGATAAAGAAGATTCAAAGAGATTGAGATGCCAGCTCCTTTCATTCAGTCAGTAGCTTCAATCATTTCTGGACGTTTTTCAATGGCAAAAATCAATGAATATTGTAAATGCACAAACAGTAATTTCTCCGCATTGCAAGGTGCAATTCTGAAATTTTTTGCTTTTTCCTGCTCCTCTTAGCATGATAAAGAAGATTCAAAGAGAGTGAGATGCCAGCTCCTTTCATTCAGTCAGTAGCTTCAAACATTTCTGGTATATTAATAACATGATGTTTTTCAATGGCAAAAATCAATGAATATTGTAAATGCAAAAACAGGAATTTCTCCGCATTGCAAGGTGCAATTCTGAAATTTTTTGCTTTTTCCTGCTCCTCTTAGCATGATAAAGAAGATTCAAAGAGAGTGAGATGCCAGCTCCTTTCATTCAGTCAGTAGCTTCAATCATTTCTGGACGTTTTTCAAAGGCAAAAATCAATGAATATTGTAAATGCACAAACAGTAATTTCTCCGCATTGCAAGGTGCAAATCTGAAATTTTTTGCTTTTTCCTGCTCCTCTTAGCATGATAAAGAAGATTCAAAGAGAGTGAGATGCCAGCTCCTTTCATTCAGTCAGTAGCTTCAATCATTTCTGGACGTTTTTCAATGGCAAAAATCAATGAATATTGTAAATGCACAAACAGTAATTTCTCCGCATTGCAAGGTGCAATTCTGAAATTTTTTGCTTTTTCCTGCTCCTCATAGCATGATAAAGAAGATTCAAAGAGAGTGAGATGCCAGCTCCTTTCATTCAGTCAGTAGCTTCAAACATTTCTGGACGTTTTTCAATGGCAAAAATCAATGAATATTGTAAATGCACAAACAGTAATTTCTCCGCATTGCAATGTGCAATTCTGAAATTTTTTGCTTTTTCCTGCTCCTCTTAGCATGATAAAGAAGATTCAAAGAGAGTGAGATGCCAGCTCCTTTCATTCAGTCAGTAGCTTCAAACATTTCTGGTATATGAATAACATGATGTTTTTCAATGGCAAAAATCAATGAATATTGTAAATGCACAAACAGTAATTTCTCCGCATTGCAAGGTGCAATTCTGAAATTTTTTGCTTTTTCCTGCTCCTCTTAGCATGATAAAGAAGATTCAAAGAGAGTGAGATGCCAGCTCCTTTCATTCAGTCAGTAGCTTCAATCATTTCTGGACGTTTTTCAATGGCAAAAATCAATGAATATTGTAAATGCACAAACAGTAATTTCTCCGCATTGCAAGGTGCAATTCTGAAATTTTTTGCTTTTTCCTGCTCCTCTTAGCATGATAAAGAAGATTCAAAGAGAGTGAGATGCCAGCTCCTTTCATTCAGTCAGTAGCTTCAATCATTTCTGGTATATGAATAACATGATGTTTTTCAATGGCAAAAATCAATGAATATTGTAAATGCACAAACAGTAATTTCTCCGCATTGCAAGATGCAATTCTGAAATTTTTGCTTTTTCCTGCTCCTCTTAGCATGATAAAGAAGATTCAAAGAGAGTGAGATGCCAGCTCCTTTCATTCAGTCAGTAGCTTCAATCATTTCTGGTATATGAATAACATGATGTTTTTCAATGGCAAAAATCAATGAATATTGTAAATGCACAAACAGTAATTTCTCCGCATTGCAAGGTGCAATTCTGAAATTTTTTCCTTTTTCCTGCTCCTCTTAGCATGATAAAGAAGATTCAAAGAGAGTGAGATGCCAGCTCCTTTCATTCAGTCAGTAGCTTCAAACATTTCTGGTATATGAATAACATGATGTTTTTCAATGGCAAAAATCAATGAATATTGTAAATGCACAAACAGTAATTTCTCCGCATTGCAAGGTGCAATTCTGAAATTTTTTGCTTTTTCCTGCTCCTCTTAGCATGATAAAGAAGATTCAAAGAGAGTGAGATGCCAGCTCCTTTCATTCAGTCAGTAGCTTCAATCATTTCTGGACGTTTTTCAATGGCAAAAATCAATGAATATTGTAAATGCACAAACAGTAATTTCTCCGCATTGCAAGGTGCAAATCTGAAATTTTTTGCTTTTTCCTGCTCCTCTTAGCATGATAAAGAAGATTCAAAGAGAGTGAGATGCCAGCTCCTTTCATTCAGTCAGTAGCTTCAATCATTTCTGGACGTTTTTCAATGGCAAAAATCAATGAATATTGTAAATGCACAAACAGTAATTTCTCCGCATTGCAAGGTGCAATTCTGAAATTTTTTGCTTTTTCCTGCTCCTCATAGCATGATAAAGAAGATTCAAAGAGAGTGAGATGCCAGCTCCTTTCATTCAGTCAGTAGCTTCAAACATTTCTGGACGTTTTTCAATGGCAAAAATCAATGAATATTGTAAATGCACAAACAGTAATTTCTCCGCATTGCAATGTGCAATTCTGAAATTTTTTGCTTTTTCCTGCTCCTCTTAGCATGATAAAGAAGATTCAAAGAGAGTGAGATGCCAGCTCCTTTCATTCAGTCAGTAGCTTCAAACATTTCTGGTATATGAATAACATGATGTTTTTCAATGGCAAAAATCAATGAATATTGTAAATGCACAAACAGTAATTTCTCCGCATTGCAAGGTGCAATTCTGAAATTTTTTGCTTTTTCCTGCTCCTCTTAGCATGATAAAGAAGATTCAAAGAGAGTGAGATGCCAGCTCCTTTCATTCAGTCAGTAGCTTCAATCATTTCTGGTATATAAATAACATGATGTTTTTCAATGGCAAAAATCAATGAATATTGTAAATGCACAAACAGTAATTTCTCCGCATTGCAAGATGCAATTCTGAAATTTTTTGCTTTTTCCTGCTCCTCTTAGCATGATAAAGAAGATTCAAAGAGAGTGAGATGCCAGCTCCTTTCATTCAGTCAGTAGCTTCAATCATTTCTGGTATATGAATAACATGATGTTTTTCAATGGCAAAAATCAATGAATATTGTAAATGCACAAACAGTAATTTCTCCGCATTGCAAGGTGCAATTCTGAAATTTTTTCCTTTTTCCTGCTCCTCTTAGCATGATAAAGAAGATTCAAAGAGAGTGAGATGCCAGCTCCTTTCATTCAGTCAGTAGCTTCAAACATTTCTGGTATATGAATAACATGATGTTTTTCAATGGCAAAAATCAATGAATATTGTAAATGCACAAACAGTAATTTCTCCGCATTGCAAGGTGCAATTCTGAAATTTTTTGCTTTTTCCTGCTCCTCTTAGCATGATAAAGAAGATTCAAAGAGAGTGAGATGCCAGCTCCTTTCATTCAGTCAGTAGCTTCAATCATTTCTGGACGTTTTTCAATGGCAAAAATCAATGAATATTGTAAATGCACAAACAGTAATTTCTCCGCATTGCAAGGTGCAATTCTGAAATTTTTTGCTTTTTCCTGCTCCTCTTAGCATGATAAAGAAGATTCAAAGAGAGTGAGATGCCAGCTCCTTTCATTCAGTCAGTAGCTTCAATCATTTCTGGACGTTTTTCAATGGCAAAAATCAATGAATATTGTAAATGCACAAACAGTAATTTCTCCGCATTGCAAGGTGCAATTCTGAAATTTTTTGCTTTTTCCTGCTCCTCTTAGCATGATAAAGAAGATTCAAAGAGAGTGAGATGCCAGCTCCTTTCATTCAGTCAGTAGCTTCAAACATTTCTGGTATATGAATAACATGATGTTTTTCAATGGCAAAAATCAATGAATATTGTAAATGCACAAACAGTAATTTCTCAGTATTGCAAGGTGCAATTCTGAAATTTTTTGCTTTTTCCTCCTCCTCTTAGCATGATAAAGAAGATTCAAAGAGAGTGAGATGCCAGCTCCTTTCATTCAGTCAGTAGCTTCAATCATTTCTGGACGTTTTTCAATGGCAAAAATCAATGAATATTGTAAATGCACAAACAGTAATTTCTCCGCATTGCAAGGTGCAATTCTGAAATTTTTTGCTTTTTCCTGCTCCTCTTAGCATGATAAAGAAGATTCAAAGAGAGTGAGATGCCAGCTCCTTTCATTCAGTCAGTAGCTTCAAACATTTCTGGTATATGAATAACATGATGTTTTTCAATGGCAAAAATCAATGAATATTGTAAATGCACAAACAGTAATTTCTCTGCATTGCAAGGTGCAATTCTGAAATTTTTTGCTTTTTCCTGCTCCTCTTAGCATGATAAAGAAGATTCAAAGAGAGTGAGATGCCAGCTCCTTTCATTCAGTCAGTAGCTTCAATCATTTCTGGACGTTTTTCAATGGCAAAAATCAATGAATATTGTAAATGCACAAACAGTAATTTCTCCGCATTGCAAGGTGCAATTCTGAAATTTTTTGCTTTTTACTGCTCCTCTTAGCATGATAAAGAAGATTCAAAGAGAGTGAGATGCCAGCTCCTTTCATTCAGTCAGTAGCTTCAATCATTTCTGGTATATGAATAACATGATGTTTTTCAATGGCAAAAATCAATGAATATTGTAAATGCACAAACAGTAATTTCTCCGCATTGCAAGGTGCAATTCTGAAATTTTTTGCTTTTTCCTGCTCCTCTTAGCATGATAAAGAAGATTCAAAGAGAGTGAGATGCCAGCTCCTTTCATTCAGTCAGTAGCTTCAATCATTTCTGGTATATGAATAACATGATGTTTTTCAATGGCAAAAATCAATGAATATTGTAAATGCACAAACAGTAATTTCTCCGCATTGCAAGGTGCAATTCTGAAATTTTTTGCTTTTTAGTGCTCCTCTTAGCATGATAAAGAAGATTCAAAGAGAGTGAGATGCCAGCTCCTTTCATTCAGTCAGTAGCTTCAAACATTTCTGGTATATGAATAACATGATGTTTTTCAATGGCAAAAATCAATGAATATTGTAAATGCACAAACAGTAATTTCTCCGCATTGCAAGGTGCAATTCTGAAATTTTTTGCTTTTTCCTGCTCCTCTTAGCATGATAAAGAAGATTCAAAGAGAGTGAGATGCCAGCTCCTTTCATTCAGTCAGTAGCTTCAATCATTTCTGGACGTTTTTCAATGGCAAAAATCAATGAATATTGTAAATGCACAAACAGTAATTTCTCCGCATTGCAAGGTGCAATTCTGAAATTTTTTGCTTTTTCCTGCTCCTCTTAGCATGATAAAGAAGATTCAAAGAGAGTGAGATGCCAGGTCCTTTCATTCAGTCAGTAGCTTCAATCATTTCTGGTATATGAATAACATGATGTTTTTCAATGGCAAAAATCAATGAATATTGTAAATGCACAAACAGTAATTTCTCCGCATTGCAAGGTGCAATTCTGAAATTTTTTGCTTTTTCCTGCTCCTCTTAGCATGATAAAGAAGATTCAAAGAGAGTGAGATGCCAGCTCCTTTCATTCAGTCAGTAGCTTCAAACATATCTGGTATATGAATAACATGATGTTTTTCAATGGCAAAAATCAATGAATATTGTAAATGCACAAACAGTAATTTCTCCGCATTGCAAGGTGCAATTCTGAAATTTTTTGCTTTTTCCTGCTCCTCTTAGCATGATAAAGAAGATTCAAAGAGATTGAGATGCCAGCTCCTTTCATTCAGTCAGTAGCTTCAATCATTTCTGGACGTTTTTCAATGGCAAAAATCAATGAATATTGTAAATGCACAAACAGTAATTTCTCCGCATTGCAAGGTGCAATTCTGAAATTTTTTGCTTTTTCCTGCTCCTCAGCATGATAAAGAAGATTCAAAGAGAGTGAGATGCCAGCTCCTTTCATTCAGTCAGTAGCTTCAAACATTTCTGGTATATGAATAACATGATGTTTTTCAATGGCAAAAATCAATGAATATTGTAAATGCAAAAACAGGAATTTCTCCGCATTGCAAGGTGCAATTCTGAAATTTTTTGCTTTTTCCTGCTCCTCTTAGCATGATAAAGAAGATTCAAAGAGAGTGAGATGCCAGCTCCTTTCATTCAGTCAGTAGCTTCAATCATTTCTGGACGTTTTTCAATGGCAAAAATCAATGAATATTGTAAATGCACAAACAGTAATTTCTCCGCATTGCAAGGTGCAATTCTGAAATTTTTTGCTTTTTCCTGCTCCTCTTAGCATGATAAAGAAGATTCAAAGAGAGTGAGATGCCAGCTCCTTTCATTCAGTCAGTAGCTTCAATCATTTCTGGACGTTTTTCAATGGCAAAAATCAATGAATATTGTAAATGCACAAACAGTAATTTCTCCGCATTGCAAGGTGCAATTCTGAAATTTTTTGCTTTTTACTGCTCCTCTTAGCATGATAAAGAAGATTCAAAGAGAGTGAGATGCCAGCTCCTTTCATTCAGTCAGTAGCTTCAATCATTTCTGGTATATGAATAACATGATGTTTTTCAATGGCAAAAATCAATGAATATTGTAAATGCACAAACAGTAATTTCTCCGCATTGCAAGGTGCAATTCTGAAATTTTTTGCTTTTTCCTGCTCCTCTTAGCATGATAAAGAAGATTCAAAGAGATTGAGATGCCAGCTCCTTTCATTCAGTCAGTAGCTTCAATCATTTCTGGACGTTTTTCAATGGCAAAAATCAATGAATATTGTAAATGCACAAACAGTAATTTCTCCGCATTGCAAGGTGCAATTCTGAAATTTTTTGCTTTTTCCTGCTCCTCTTAGCATGATAAAGAAGATTCAAAGAGAGTGAGATGCCAGGTCCTTTCATTCAGTCAGTAGCTTCAATCATTTCTGGTATATGAATAACATGATGTTTTTCAATGGCAAAAATCAATGAATATTGTAAATGCACAAACAGTAATTTCTCCGCATTGCAAGGTGCAATTCTGAAATTTTTTGCTTTTTCCTGCTCCTCTTAGCATGATAAAGAAGATTCAAAGAGAGTGAGATGCCAGCTCCTTTCATTCAGTCAGTAGCTTCAAACATATCTGGTATATGAATAACATGATGTTTTTCAATGGCAAAAATCAATGAATATTGTAAATGCACAAACAGTAATTTCTCCGCATTGCAAGGTGCAATTCTGAAATTTTTTGCTTTTTCCTGCTCCTCTTAGCATGATAAAGAAGATTCAAAGAGATTGAGATGCCAGCTCCTTTCATTCAGTCAGTAGCTTCAATCATTTCTGGACGTTTTTCAATGGCAAAAATCAATGAATATTGTAAATGCACAAACAGTAATTTCTCCGCATTGCAAGGTGCAATTCTGAAATTTTTTGCTTTTTCCTGCTCCTCTTAGCATGATAAAGAAGATTCAAAGAGAGTGAGATGCCAGCTCCTTTCATTCAGTCAGTAGCTTCAATCATTTCTGGTATATAAATAACATGATGTTTTTCAATGGCAAAAATCAATGAATATTGTAAATGCACAAACAGTAATTTCTCCGCATTGCAAGATGCAATTCTGAAATTTTTTGCTTTTTCCTGCTCCTCTTAGCATGATAAAGAAGATTCAAAGAGAGTGAGATGCCAGCTCCTTTCATTCAGTCAGTAGCTTCAATCATTTCTGGTATATGAATAACATGATGTTTTTCAATGGCAAAAATCAATGAATATTGTAAATGCACAAACAGTAATTTCTCCGCATTGCAAGGTGCAATTCTGAAATTTTTTCCTTTTTCCTGCTCCTCTTAGCATGATAAAGAAGATTCAAAGAGAGTGAGATGCCAGCTCCTTTCATTCAGTCAGTAGCTTCAAACATTTCTGGTATATGAATAACATGATGTTTTTCAATGGCAAAAATCAATGAATATTGTAAATGCACAAACAGTAATTTCTCCGCATTGCAAGGTGCAATTCTGAAATTTTTTGCTTTTTCCTGCTCCTCTTAGCATGATAAAGAAGATTCAAAGAGAGTGAGATGCCAGCTCCTTTCATTCAGTCAGTAGCTTCAATCATTTCTGGACGTTTTTCAATGGCAAAAATCAATGAATATTGTAAATGCACAAACAGTAATTTCTCCGCATTGCAAGGTGCAATTCTGAAATTTTTTGCTTTTTCCTGCTCCTCTTAGCATGATAAAGAAGATTCAAAGAGAGTGAGATGCCAGGTCCTTTCATTCAGTCAGTAGCTTCAATCATTTCTGGTATATGAATAACATGATGTTTTTCAATGGCAAAAATCAATGAATATTGTAAATGCACAAACAGTAATTTCTCCGCATTGCAAGGTGCAATTCTGAAATTTTTTGCTTTTTCCTGCTCCTCTTAGCATGATAAAGAAGATTCAAAGAGAGTGAGATGCCAGCTCCTTTCATTCAGTCAGTAGCTTCAAACATATCTGGTATATGAATAACATGATGTTTTTCAATGGCAAAAATCAATGAATATTGTAAATGCACAAACAGTAATTTCTCCGCATTGCAAGGTGCAATTCTGAAATTTTTTGCTTTTTCCTGCTCCTCTTAGCATGATAAAGAAGATTCAAAGAGATTGAGATGCCAGCTCCTTTCATTCAGTCAGTAGCTTCAATCATTTCTGGACGTTTTTCAATGGCAAAAATCAATGAATATTGTAAATGCACAAACAGTAATTTCTCCGCATTGCAAGGTGCAATTCTGAAATTTTTTGCTTTTTCCTGCTCCTCTTAGCATGATAAAGAAGATTCAAAGAGAGTGAGATGCCAGCTCCTTTCATTCAGTCAGTAGCTTCAATCATTTCTGGTATATAAATAACATGATGTTTTTCAATGGCAAAAATCAATGAATATTGTAAATGCACAAACAGTAATTTCTCCGCATTGCAAGATGCAATTCTGAAATTTTTTGCTTTTTCCTGCTCCTCTTAGCATGATAAAGAAGATTCAAAGAGAGTGAGATGCCAGCTCCTTTCATTCAGTCAGTAGCTTCAATCATTTCTGGTATATGAATAACATGATGTTTTTCAATGGCAAAAATCAATGAATATTGTAAATGCACAAACAGTAATTTCTCCGCATTGCAAGGTGCAATTCTGAAATTTTTTCCTTTTTCCTGCTCCTCTTAGCATGATAAAGAAGATTCAAAGAGAGTGAGATGCCAGCTCCTTTCATTCAGTCAGTAGCTTCAAACATTTCTGGTATATGAATAACATGATGTTTTTCAATGGCAAAAATCAATGAATATTGTAAATGCACAAACAGTAATTTCTCCGCATTGCAAGGTGCAATTCTGAAATTTTTTGCTTTTTCCTGCTCCTCTTAGCATGATAAAGAAGATTCAAAGAGAGTGAGATGCCAGCTCCTTTCATTCAGTCAGTAGCTTCAATCATTTCTGGACGTTTTTCAATGGCAAAAATCAATGAATATTGTAAATGCACAAACAGTAATTTCTCCGCATTGCAAGGTGCAATTCTGAAATTTTTTGCTTTTTCCTGCTCCTCTTAGCATGATAAAGAAGATTCAAAGAGAGTGAGATGCCAGCTCCTTTCATTCAGTCAGTAGCTTCAATCATTTCTGGACGTTTTTCAATGGCAAAAATCAATGAATATTGTAAATGCACAAACAGTAATTTCTCCGCATTGCAAGGTGCAATTCTGAAATTTTTTGCTTTTTCCTGCTCCTCTTAGCATGATAAAGAAGATTCAAAGAGAGTGAGATGCCAGCTCCTTTCATTCAGTCAGTAGCTTCAAACATTTCTGGTATATGAATAACATGATGTTTTTCAATGGCAAAAATCAATGAATATTGTAAATGCACAAACAGTAATTTCTCTGCATTGCAAGGTGCAATTCTGAAATTTTTTGCTTTTTCCTGCTCCTCTTAGCATGATAAAGAAGATTCAAAGAGAGTGAGATGCCAGCTCCTTTCATTCAGTCAGTAGCTTCAATCATTTCTGGACGTTTTTCAATGGCAAAAATCAATGAATATTGTAAATGCACAAACAGTAATTTCTCCGCATTGCAAGGTGCAATTCTGAAATTTTTTGCTTTTTACTGCTCCTCTTAGCATGATAAAGAAGATTCAAAGAGAGTGAGATGCCAGCTCCTTTCATTCAGTCAGTAGCTTCAATCATTTCTGGTATATGAATAACATGATGTTTTTCAATGGCAAAAATCAATGAATATTGTAAATGCACAAACAGTAATTTCTCCGCATTGCAAGGTGCAATTCTGAAATTTTTTGCTTTTTCCTGCTCCTCTTAGCATGATAAAGAAGATTCAAAGAGAGTGAGATGCCAGCTCCTTTCATTCAGTCAGTAGCTTCAATAATTTCTGGTATATGAATAACATGATGTTTTTCAATGGCAAAAATCAATGAATATTGTAAATGCACAAACAGTAATTTCTCCGCATTGCAAGGTGCAATTCTGAAATTTTTTGCTTTTTAGTGCTCCTCTTAGCATGATAAAGAAGATTCAAAGAGAGTGAGATGCCAGCTCCTTTCATTCAGTCAGTAGCTTCAAACATTTCTGGTATATGAATAACATGATGTTTTTCAATGGCAAAAATCAATGAATATTGTAAATGCACAAACAGTAATTTCTCCGCATTGCAAGGTGCAATTCTGAAATTTTTTGCTTTTTCCTGCTCCTCTTAGCATGATAAAGAAGATTCAAAGAGAGTGAGATGCCAGCTCCTTTCATTCAGTCAGTAGCTTCAATCATTTCTGGACGTTTTTCAATGGCAAAAATCAATGAATATTGTAAATGCACAAACAGTAATTTCTCCGCATTGCAAGGTGCAATTCTGAAATTTTTTGCTTTTTCCTGCTCCTCTTAGCATGATAAAGAAGATTCAAAGAGAGTGAGATGCCAGGTCCTTTCATTCAGTCAGTAGCTTCAATCATTTCTGGTATATGAATAACATGATGTTTTTCAATGGCAAAAATCAATGAATATTGTAAATGCACAAACAGTAATTTCTCCGCATTGCAAGGTGCAATTCTGAAATTTTTTGCTTTTTCCTGCTCCTCTTAGCATGATAAAGAAGATTCAAAGAGAGTGAGATGCCAGCTCCTTTCATTCAGTCAGTAGCTTCAAACATATCTGGTATATGAATAACATGATGTTTTTCAATGGCAAAAATCAATGAATATTGTAAATGCACAAACAGTAATTTCTCCGCATTGCAAGGTGCAATTCTGAAATTTTTTGCTTTTTCCTGCTCCTCTTAGCATGATAAAGAAGATTCAAAGAGATTGAGATGCCAGCTCCTTTCATTCAGTCAGTAGCTTCAATCATTTCTGGACGTTTTTCAATGGCAAAAATCAATGAATATTGTAAATGCACAAACAGTAATTTCTCCGCATTGCAAGGTGCAATTCTGAAATTTTTTGCTTTTTCCTGCTCCTCAGCATGATAAAGAAGATTCAAAGAGAGTGAGATGCCAGCTCCTTTCATTCAGTCAGTAGCTTCAAACATTTCTGGTATATGAATAACATGATGTTTTTCAATGGCAAAAATCAATGAATATTGTAAATGCAAAAACAGGAATTTCTCCGCATTGCAAGGTGCAATTCTGAAATTTTTTGCTTTTTCCTGCTCCTCTTAGCATGATAAAGAAGATTCAAAGAGAGTGAGATGCCAGCTCCTTTCATTCAGTCAGTAGCTTCAATCATTTCTGGACGTTTTTCAATGGCAAAAATCAATGAATATTGTAAATGCACAAACAGTAATTTCTCCGCATTGCAAGGTGCAATTCTGAAATTTTTTGCTTTTTCCTGCTCCTCTTAGCATGATAAAGAAGATTCAAAGAGAGTGAGATGCCAGCTCCTTTCATTCAGTCAGTAGCTTCAATCATTTCTGGACGTTTTTCAATGGCAAAAATCAATGAATATTGTAAATGCACAAACAGTAATTTCTCCGCATTGCAAGGTGCAATTCTGAAATTTTTTGCTTTTTCCTGCTCCTCTTAGCATGATAAAGAAGATTCAAAGAGAGTGAGATGCCAGCTCCTTTCATTCAGTCAGTAGCTTCAATCATTTCTGGTATATGAATAACATGATGTTTTTCAATGGCAAAAATCAATGAATATTGTAAATGCACAAACAGTAATTTCTCCGCATTGCAAGGTGCAATTCTGAAATTTTTTGCTTTTTAGTGCTCCTCTTAGCATGATAAAGAAGATTCAAAGAGAGTGAGATGCCAGCTCCTTTCATTCAGTCAGTAGCTTCAAACATTTCTGGTATATGAATAACATGATGTTTTTCAATGGCAAAAATCAATGAATATTGTAAATGCACAAACAGTAATTTCTCCGCATTGCAAGGTGCAATTCTGAAATTTTTTGCTTTTTCCTGCTCCTCTTAGCATGATAAAGAAGATTCAAAGAGAGTGAGATGCCAGGTCCTTTCATTCAGTCAGTAGCTTCAATCATTTCTGGTATATGAATAACATGATGTTTTTCAATGGCAAAAATCAATGAATATTGTAAATGCACAAACAGTAATTTCTCCGCATTGCAAGGTGCAATTCTGAAATTTTTTGCTTTTTCCTGCTCCTCTTAGCATGATAAAGAAGATTCAAAGAGAGTGAGATGCCAGCTCCTTTCATTCAGTCAGTAGCTTCAAATATATCTGGTATATGAATAACATGATGTTTTTCAATGGCAAAAATCAATGAATATTGTAAATGCACAAACAGTAATTTCTCCGCATTGCAAGGTGCAATTCTGAAATTTTTTGCTTTTTCCTGCTCCTCTTAGCATGATAAAGAAGATTCAAAGAGATTGAGATGCCAGCTCCTTTCATTCAGTCAGTAGCTTCAATCATTTCTGGACGTTTTTCAATGGCAAAAATCAATGAATATTGTAAATGCACAAACAGTAATTTCTCCGCATTGCAAGGTGCAATTCTGAAATTTTTTGCTTTTTCCTGCTCCTCTTAGCATGATAAAGAAGATTCAAAGAGAGTGAGATGCCAGCTCCTTTCATTCAGTCAGTAGCTTCAAACATTTCTGGTATATGAATAACATGATGTTTTTCAATGGCAAAAATCAATGAATATTGTAAATGCAATAACAGGAATTTCTCCGCATTGCAAGGTGCAATTCTGAAATTTTTTGCTTTTTCCTGCTCCTCTTAGCATGATAAAGAAGATTCAAAGAGAGTGAGATGCCAGCTCCTTTCATTCAGTCAGTAGCTTCAATCATTTCTGGACGTTTTTCAATGGCAAAAATCAATGAATATTGTAAATGCACAAACAGTAATTTCTCCGCATTGCAAGGTGCAATTCTGAAATTTTTTGCTTTTTCCTGCTCCTCTTAGCATGATAAAGAAGATTCAAAGAGAGTGAGATGCCAGCTCCTTTCATTCAGTCAGTAGCTTCAAACATTTCTGGTATATGAATAACATGATGTTTTTCAATGGCAAAAATCAATGAATATTGTAAATGCACAAACAGTAATTTCTCAGTATTGCAAGGTGCAATTCTGAAATTTTTTGCTTTTTCCTGCTCCTCTTAGCATGATAAAGAAGATTCAAAGAGAATGAGATGCCAGCTCCTTTCATTCAGTCAGTAGCTTCAATCATTTCTGGACGTTTTTCAATGGCAAAAATCAATGAATATTGTAAATGCACAAACAGTAATTTCTCCGCATTGCAAGGTGCAATTCTGAAATTTTTTGCTTTTTCCTGCTCCTCTTAGCATGATAAAGAAGATTCAAAGAGAGTTAGATGCCAGCTCCTTTCATTCAGTCAGTAGCTTCAAACATTTCTGGTATATGAATAACATGATGTTTTTCAATGGCAAAAATCAATGAATATTGTAAATGCACAAACAGTAATTTCTCTGCATTGCAAGGTGCAATTCTGAAATTTTTTGCTTTTTCCTGCTCCTCTTAGCATGATAAAGAAGATTCAAAGAGAGTGAGATGCCAGCTCCTTTCATTCAGTCAGTAGCTTCAATCATTTCTGGACGTTTTTCAATGGCAAATATCAATGAATATTGTAAATGCACAAACAGTAATTTCTCCGCATTGCAAGGTGCAATTCTGAAATTTTTTGCTTTTTCCTGCTCCTCTTAGCATGATAAAGAAGATTCAAAGAGAGTGAGATGCCAGCTCCTTTCATTCAGTCAGTAGCTTCAATCATTTCTGGTATATGAATAACATGATGTTTTTCAATGACAAAAATCAATGAATATTGTAAATGCACAAACAGTAATTTCTCCGCATTGCAAGGTGCAATTCTGAAATTTTTTGCTTTTTCCTGCTCCTCTTAGCATGATAAAGAAGATTCAAAGAGAGTGAGATGCCAGCTCCTTTCATTCAGTCAGGAGCTTCAATCATTTCTGGTATATGAATAACATGATGTTTTTCAAAGGCAAAAATCAATGAATATTGTAAAAGAACAAACAGTAATTTCTCCACCTTGCAAGGTGCAATTCTGAAATTTTTTGCTTTTTAGTGCTCCTCTTAGCATGATAAAGAAGATTCAAAGAGAGTGAGATGCCAGCTCCTTTCATTCAGTCAGTAGCTTCAAACATTTCTGGAATATGAATAACATGATGTTTTTCAAAGGCAAAAATCAATGAATATTGTAAATGCACAAACAGTAATTTCTCCGCATTGCAAGGTGCAATTCTGAAATTTTTTGCTTTTTCCTGCTCCTCTTAGCATGATAAAGAAGATTCAAAGAGAGTGAGATGCCAGCTCCTTTCATTCAGTCAGTAGCTTCAATCATTTCTGGACGTTTTTCAATGGCAAAAATCAATGAATATTGTAAATGCACAAACAGTAATTTCTCCGCATTGCAAGGTGCAATTCTGAAATTTTTTGCTTTTTCCTGCTCCTCTTAGCATGATAAAGAAGATTCAAAGAGAGTGAGATGCCAGGTCCTTTCATTCAGTCAGTAGCTTCAATCATTTCTGGTATATGAATAACATGATGTTTTTCAATGGCAAAAATCAATGAATATTGTAAATGCACAAACAGTAATTTCTCCGCATTGCAAGGTGCAATTCTGAAATTTTTTGCTTTTTCCTGCTCCTCTTAGCATGATAAAGAAGATTCAAAGAGAGTGAGATGCCAGCTCCTTTCATTCAGTCAGTAGCTTCAAACATATGTGGTATATGAATAACATGATGTTTTTCAATGGCAAAAATCAATGAATATTGTAAATGCACAAACAGTAATTTCTCCGCATTGCAAGGTGCAATTCTGAAATTTTTTGCTTTTTCCTGCTCCTCTTAGCATGATAAAGAAGATTCAAAGAGATTGAGATGCCAGCTCCTTTCATTCAGTCAGTAGCTTCAATAATTTCTGGACGTTTTTCAATGGCAAAAATCAATGAATATTGTAAATGCACAAACAGTAATTTCTCCGCATTGCAAGGTGCAATTCTGAAATTTTTTGCTTTTTCCTGCTCCTCTTAGCATGATAAAGAAGATTCAAAGAGAGTGAGATGCCAGCTCCTTTCATTCAGTTAGTAGCTTCAAACATTTCTGGTATATGAATAACATGATGTTTTTCAATGGCAAAAATCAATGAATATTGTAAATGCACAAACAGGAATTTCTCCGCATTGCAAGGTGCAATTCTGAAATTTTTTGCTTTTTCCTGCTCCTCTTAGCATGATAAAGAAGATTCAAAGAGAGTGAGATGCCAGCTCCTTTCATTCAGTCAGTAGCTTCAATCATTTCTGGACGTTTTTCAATGGCAAAAATCAATGAATATTGTAAATGCACAAACAGTAATTTCTCCGCATTGCAAGGTGCAATTCTGAAATTTTTTGCTTTTTCCTGCTCCTCTTAGCATGATAAAGAAGATTCAAAGAGAGTGAGATGCCAGCTCCTTTCATTCAGTCAGTAGCTTCAATCATTTCTGGTCGTTTTTCAATGGCAAAAATCAATGAATATTGTAAATGCACAAACAGTAATTTCTCCGCATTGCAAGGTGCAATTCTGAAATTTTTTAGTTTTTCCTGCTCCTCTTAGCATGATAAAGAAGATTCAAAGAGAGTGAGATGCCAGCTCCTTTCATTCAGTCAGTAGCTTCAAACATTTCTGGTATATGAATAACATGATGTTTTTCAATGGCAAAAATCAATGAATATTGTAAATGCACAAACAGTAATTTCTCCGCATTGCAAGGTGCAATTCTGAAATTTTTTGCTTTTTCCTGCTCCTCTTAGCATGATAAAGAAGATTCAAAGAGAGTGAGATGCCAGCTCCTTTCATTCAGTCAGTAGCTTCAATCATTTCTGGACGTTTTTCAATGGCAAAAATCAATGGATATTGTAAATGCACAAACAGTAATTTCTCCGCATTGCAAGGTGCAATTCTGAAATTTTTTGCTTTTTCCTGCTCCTCTTAGCATGATAAAGAAGATTCAAAGAGAGTGAGATGCCAGCTCCTTTCATTCAGTCAGTAGCTTCAATCATTTCTGGTATATGAATAACATGATGTTTTTCAATGGCAAAAATCAATGAATATTGTAAATGCACAAACAGTAATTTCTGCGCATTGCAAGGTGCAATTCTGAAATTTTTTGCTTTTTCCTGCTCCTCTTAGCATGATAAAGAAGATTCAAAGAGAGTGAGATGCCAGCTCCTTTCATTCAGTCAGTAGCTTCAATCATTTCTGTACGTTTTTCAATGGCAAAAATCAATGAATATTGTAAATGCACAAACAGTAATTTCTCCGCATTGCAAGGTGCAATTCTGAAATTTTTTGCTTTTTCCTGCTCCTCTTAGTATGATAAAGAAGATTCAAAGAGAGTGAGATGCCAGCTCCTTTCATTCAGTCAGTAGCTTCAATCATTTCTGGACGTTTTTCAATGGCAAAAATCAATGAATATTGTAAATGCACAAACAGTAATTTCTCCGCATTGCAAGGTGCAATTCTGAAATTTTTTGCTTTTTCCTGCTCCTCTTAGCATGATAAAGAAGATTCAAAGAGAGTGAGATGCCAGCTCCTTTCATTCAGTCAGTAGCTTCAAACATTTCTGGTATATGAATAACATGATGTTTTTCAATGGCAAAAATCAATGAATTTTGTAAATGCACAAACAGTAATTTCTCCGCATTGCAAGGTGCAATTCTGAAATTTTTTGCTTTTTCCTGCTCCTCTTAGCATGATAAAGAAGATTCAAAGAGAGTAAGATGCCAGCTCCTTTCATTCAGTCAGTAGCTTCAATCATTTCTGGACGTTTTTCAATGGCAAAAATCAATGAATATTGTAAATGCACAAACAGTAATTTCTCCGCATTGCAAGGTGCAATTCTGAAATTTTTTGCTTTTTCCTGCTCCTCTTAGCATGATAAAGAAGATTCAAAGAGAGTGAGATGCCAGCTCCTTTCATTCAGTCAGTAGCTTCAAACATTTCTGGTATATGAATAACATGATGTTTTTCAATGGCAAAAATCAATGAATATTGTAAATGCACAAACAGTAATTTCTCCGCATTGCAAGGTGCAATTCTGAAATTTTTTGCTTTTTCCTGCTCCTCTTAGCATGATAAAGAAGATTCAAAGAGAGTGAGATGCCAGCTCCTTTCATTCAGTCAGTAGCTTCAATCATTTCTGGACGTTTTTCAATGGCAAAAATCAATGAATATTGTAAATGCACAAACAGTAATTTCTCCGCATTGCAAGGTGCAATTCTGAAATTTTTTGCTTTTTCCTGCTCCTCTTAGCATGATAAAGAAGATTCAAAGAGAGTGAGATGCCAGCTCCTTTCATTCAGTCAGTAGCTTCAAACATTTCTGGTATATGAATAACATGATGTTTTTCAATGGCAAAAATCAATGAATATTGTAAATGCACAAACAGTAATTTCTCCGCATTGCAAGGTGAAATTCTGAAATTTTTTGCTTTTTCCTGCTCCTCTTAGCATGATAAAGAAGATTCAAAGAGAGTGAGATGCCAGCTCCTTTCATTCAGTCAGTAGCTTCAATCATTTCTGGACGTTTTTCAATGGCAAAAATCAATGAATATTGTAAATGCACAAACAGTAATTTCTCCGCATTGCAAGGTGCAATTCTGAAATTTTTTGCTTTTTCCTGCTCCTCTTAGCATGATAAAGAAGATTCAAAGAGAGTGAGATGCCAGCTCCTTTCATTCAGTCAGTAGCTTCAATCATTTCTGGACATTTTTCAATGGCAAAAATCAATGAATATTGTAAATGCACAAACAGTAATTTCTCCGCATTGCAAGGTGCAATTCTGAAATTTTTTGCTTTTTCCTGCTCCTCTTAGCATGATAAAGAAGATTCAAAGAGAGTGAGATGCCAGCTCCTTTCATTCAGTCAGTAGCTTCAAACATTTCTGGTATATGAATAACATGATGTTTTACAATGGCAAAAATCAATGAATATTGTAAATGCACAAACAGTAATTTCTCAGTATTGCAAGGTGCAATTCTGAAATTTTTTGCTTTTTCCTGCTCCTCTTAGCATGATAAAGAAGATTCAAAGAGAGTGAGATGCCAGCTCCTTTCATTCAGTCAGTAGCTTCAATCATTTCTGGACGTTTTTCAATGGCAAAAATCAATGAATATTGTAAATGCACAAACAGTAATTTCTCCGCATTGCAAGGTGCAATTCTGAAATTTTTTGCTTTTTCCTGCTCCTCTTAGCATGATAAAGAAGATTCAAAGAGAGTGAGATGCCAGCTCCTTTCATTCAGTCAGTAGCTTCAAACATTTCTGGTATATGAATAACATGATGTTTTTCAATGGCAAAAATCAATGAATATTGTAAATGCACAAACAGTAATTTCTCTGCATTGCAAGGTGCAATTCTGAAATTTTTTGCTTTTTCCTGCTCCTCTTAGCATGATAAAGAAGATTCAAAGAGAGTGAGATGCCAGCTCCTTTCATTCAGTCAGTAGCTTCAATCATTTCTGGACGTTTTTCAATGGCAAAAATCAATGAATATTGTAAATGCACAAACAGTAATTTCTCCGCATTGCAAGGTGCAATTCTGAAATTTTTTGCTTTTTCCTGCTCCTCAGCATGATAAAGAAGATTCAAAGAGAGTGAGATGCCAGCTCCTTTCATTCAGTCAGTAGCTTCAAACATTTCTGGTATATGAATAACATGATGTTTTTCAATGGCAAAAATCAATGAATATTGTAAATGCAAAAACAGGAATTTCTCCGCATTGCAAGGTGCAATTCTGAAATTTTTTGCTTTTTCCTGCTCCTCTTAGCATGATAAAGAAGATTCAAAGAGAGTGAGATGCCAGCTCCTTTCATTCAGTCAGTAGCTTCAATCATTTCTGGACGTTTTTCAATGGCAAAAATCAATGAATATTGTAAATGCACAAACAGTAATTTCTCCGCATTGCAAGGTGCAATTCTGAAATTTTTTGCTTTTTCCTGCTCCTCTTAGCATGATAAAGAAGATTCAAAGAGAGTGAGATGCCAGCTCCTTTCATTCAGTCAGTAGCTTCAATCATTTCTGGACGTTTTTCAATGGCAAAAATCAATGAATATTGTAAATGCACAAACAGTAATTTCTCCGCATTGCAAGGTGCAATTCTGAAATTTTTTGCTTTTTACTGCTCCTCTTAGCATGATAAAGAAGATTCAAAGAGAGTGAGATGCCAGCTCCTTTCATTCAGTCAGTAGCTTCAATCATTTCTGGTATATGAATAACATGATGTTTTTCAATGGCAAAAATCAATGAATATTGTAAATGCACAAACAGTAATTTCTCCGCATTGCATGGTGCAATTCTGAAATTTTTTGCTTTTTAGTGCTCCTCTTAGCATGATAAAGAAGATTCAAAGAGAGTGAGATGCCAGGTCCTTTCATTCAGTCAGTAGCTTCAAACATATCTGGTATATGAATAACATGATGTTTTTCAATGGCAAAAATCAATGAATATTGTAAATGCACAAACAGTAATTTCTCCGCATTGCAAGGTGCAATTCTGAAATTTTTTGCTTTTTCCTGCTCCTCTTAGCATGATAAAGAAGATTCAAAGAGATTGAGATGCCAGCTCCTTTAATTCAGTCAGTAGCTTCAATCATTTCTGGACGTTTTTCAATGGCAAAAATCAATGAATATTGTAAATGCACAAACAGTAATTTCTCCGCATTGCAAGGTGCAATTCTGAAATTTTTTGCTTTTTCCTGCTCCTCTTAGCATGATAAAGAAGATTCAAAGAGAGTGAGATGCCAGCTCCTTTCATTCAGTCAGTAGCTTCAAACATTTCTGGTATATGAATAACATGATGTTTTTCAATGGCAAAAATCAATGAATATTGTAAATGCAAAAACAGGAATTTCTCCGCATTGCAAGGTGCAATTCTGAAATTTTTTGCTTTTTCCTGCTCCTCTTAGCATGATAAAGAAGATTCAAAGAGAGTGAGATGCCAGCTCCTTTCATTCAGTCAGTAGCTTCAATCATTTCTGGACGTTTTTCAATGGCAAAAATCAATGAATATTGTAAATGCACAAACAGTAATTTCTCCGCATTGCAAGGTGCAATTCTGAAATTTTTTGCTTTTTCCTGCTCCTCTTAGCATGATAAAGAAGATTCAAAGAGAGTGAGATGCCAGCTCCTTTCATTCAGTCAGTAGCTTCAAACATTTCTGGTATATGAATAACATGATGTTTTTCAATGGCAAAAATCAATGAATATTGTAAATGCACAAACAGTAATTTCTCAGTATTGCAAGGTGCAATTCTGAAATTTTTTGCTTTTTCCTGCTCCTCTTAGCATGATAAAGAAGATTCAAAGAGAATGAGATGCCAGCTCCTTTCATTCAGTCAGTAGCTTCAATCATTTCTGGACGTTTTTCAATGGCAAAAATCAATGAATATTGTAAATGCACAAACAGTAATTTCTCCGCATTGCAAGGTGCAATTCTGAAATTTTTTGCTTTTTCCTGCTCCTCTTAGCATGATAAAGAAGATTCAAAGAGAGTTAGATGCCAGCTCCTTTCATTCAGTCAGTAGCTTCAAACATTTCTGGTATATGAATAACATGATGTTTTTCAATGGCAAAAATCAATGAATATTGTAAATGCACAAACAGTAATTTCTCTGCATTGCAAGGTGCAATTCTGAAATTTTTTGCTTTTTCCTGCTCCTCTTAGCATGATAAAGAAGATTCAAAGAGAGTGAGATGCCAGCTCCTTTCATTCAGTCAGTAGCTTCAATCATTTCTGGACGTTTTTCAATGGCAAATATCAATGAATATTGTAAATGCACAAACAGTAATTTCTCAGTATTGCAAGGTGCAATTCTGAAATTTTTTGCTTTTTCCTGCTCCTCTTAGCATGATAAAGAAGATTCAAAGAGAGTGAGATGCCAGCTCCTTTCATTCAGTCAGTAGCTTCAATCATTTCTGGACGTTTTTCAATGGCAAAAATCAATGAATATTGTAAATGCACAAACAGTAATTTCTCCGCATTGCAAGGTGCAATTCTGAAATTTTTTGCTTTTTCCTGCTCCTCTTAGCATGATAAAGAAGATTCAAAGAGAGTGAGATGCCAGCTCCTTTCATTCAGTCAGTAGCTTCAAACATTTCTGGTATATGAATAACATGATGTTTTTCAATGGCAAAAATCAATGAATATTGTAAATGCACAAACAGTAATTTCTCTGCATTGCAAGGTGCAATTCTGAAATTTTTTGCTTTTTCCTGCTCCTCTTAGCATGATAAAGAAGATTCAAAGAGAGTGAGATGCCAGCTCCTTTCATTCAGTCAGTAGCTTCAATCATTTCTGGACGTTTTTCAATGGCAAAAATCAATGAATATTGTAAATGCACAAACAGTAATTTCTCCGCATTGCAAGGTGCAATTCTGAAATTTTTTGCTTTTTCCTGCTCCTCAGCATGATAAAGAAGATTCAAAGAGAGTGAGATGCCAGCTCCTTTCATTCAGTCAGTAGCTTCAAACATTTCTGGTATATGAATAACATGATGTTTTTCAATGGCAAAAATCAATGAATATTGTAAATGCAAAAACAGGAATTTCTCCGCATTGCAAGGTGCAATTCTGAAATTTTTTGCTTTTTCCTGCTCCTCTTAGCATGATAAAGAAGATTCAAAGAGAGTGAGATGCCAGCTCCTTTCATTCAGTCAGTAGCTTCAATCATTTCTGGACGTTTTTCAATGGCAAAAATCAATGAATATTGTAAATGCACAAACAGTAATTTCTCCGCATTGCAAGGTGCAATTCTGAAATTTTTTGCTTTTTCCTGCTCCTCTTAGCATGATAAAGAAGATTCAAAGAGAGTGAGATGCCAGCTCCTTTCATTCAGTCAGTAGCTTCAATCATTTCTGGACGTTTTTCAATGGCAAAAATCAATGAATATTGTAAATGCACAAACAGTAATTTCTCCGCATTGCAAGGTGCAATTCTGAAATTTTTTGCTTTTTACTGCTCCTCTTAGCATGATAAAGAAGATTCAAAGAGAGTGAGATGCCAGCTCCTTTCATTCAGTCAGTAGCTTCAATCATTTCTGGTATATGAATAACATGATGTTTTTCAATGGCAAAAATCAATGAATATTGTAAATGCACAAACAGTAATTTCTCCGCATTGCAAGGTGCAATTCTGAAATTTTTTCTTTTTAGTGCTCCTCTTAGCATGATAAAGAAGATTCAAAGAGAGTGAGATGCCAGCTCCTTTCATTCAGTCAGTAGCTTCAAACATTTCTGGTATATGAATAACATGATGTTTTTCAATGGCAAAAATCAATGAATATTGTAAATGCACAAACAGTAATTTCTCCGCATTGCAAGGTGCAATTCTGAAATTTTTTGCTTTTTCCTGCTCCTCTTAGCATGATAAAGAAGATTCAAAGAGAGTGAGATGCCAGCTCCTTTCATTCAGTCAGTAGCTTCAATCATTTCTGGACGTTTTTCAATGGCAAAAATCAATGAATATTGTAAATGCACAAACAGTAATTTCTCCGCATTGCAAGGTGCAATTCTGAAATTTTTTGCTTTTTCCTGCTCCTCTTAGCATGATAAAGAAGATTCAAAGAGAGTGAGATGCCAGGTCCTTTCATTCAGTCAGTAGCTTCAATCATTTCTGGTATATGAATAACATGATGTTTTTCAATGGCAAAAATCAATGAATATTGTAAATGCACAAACAGTAATTTCTCCGCATTGCAAGGTGCAATTCTGAAATTTTTTGCTTTTTACTGCTCCTCTTAGCATGATAAAGAAGATTCAAAGAGAGTGAGATGCCAGCTCCTTTCATTCAGTCAGTAGCTTCAATCATTTCTGGTATATGAATAACATGATGTTTTTCAATGGCAAAAATCAATGAATATTGTAAATGCACAAACAGTAATTTCTCCGCATTGCAAGGTGCAATTCTGAAATTTTTTCTTTTTAGTGCTCCTCTTAGCATGATAAAGAAGATTCAAAGAGAGTGAGATGCCAGCTCCTTTCATTCAGTCAGTAGCTTCAAACATTTCTGGTATATGAATAACATGATGTTTTTCAATGGCAAAAATCAATGAATATTGTAAATGCACAAACAGTAATTTCTCCGCATTGCAAGGTGCAATTCTGAAATTTTTTGCTTTTTCCTGCTCCTCTTAGCATGATAAAGAAGATTCAAAGAGAGTGAGATGCCAGCTCCTTTCATTCAGTCAGTAGCTTCAATCATTTCTGGACGTTTTTCAATGGCAAAAATCAATGAATATTGTAAATGCACAAACAGTAATTTCTCCGCATTGCAAGGTGCAATTCTGAAATTTTTTGCTTTTTCCTGCTCCTCTTAGCATGATAAAGAAGATTCAAAGAGAGTGAGATGCCAGGTCCTTTCATTCAGTCAGTAGCTTCAATCATTTCTGGTATATGAATAACATGATGTTTTTCAATGGCAAAAATCAATGAATATTGTAAATGCACAAACAGTAATTTCTCCGCATTGCAAGGTGCAATTCTGAAATTTTTTGCTTTTTCCTGCTCCTCTTAGCATGATAAAGAAGATTCAAAGAGAGTGAGATGCCAGCTCCTTTCATTCAGTCAGTAGCTTCAAACATATCTGGTATATGAATAACATGATGTTTTTCAATGGCAAAAATCAATGAATATTGTAAATGCACAAACAGTAATTTCTCCGCATTGCAAGGTGCAATTCTGAAATTTTTTGCTTTTTCCTGCTCCTCTTAGCATGATAAAGAAGATTCAAAGAGATTGAGATGCCAGCTCCTTTAATTCAGTCAGTAGCTTCAATCATTTCTGGACGTTTTTCAATGGCAAAAATCAATGAATATTGTAAATGCACAAACAGTAATTTCTCCGCATTGCAAGGTGCAATTCTGAAATTTTTTGCTTTTTCCTGCTCCTCTTAGCATGATAAAGAAGATTCAAAGAGAGTGAGATGCCAGCTCCTTTCATTCAGTCAGTAGCTTCAAACATTTCTGGTATATGAATAACATGATGTTTTTCAATGGCAAAAATCAATGAATATTGTAAATGCAAAAACAGGAATTTCTCCGCATTGCAAGGTGCAATTCTGAAATTTTTTGCTTTTTCCTGCTCCTCTTAGCATGATAAAGAAGATTCAAAGAGAGTGAGATGCCAGCTCCTTTCATTCAGTCAGTAGCTTCAATCATTTCTGGACGTTTTTCAATGGCAAAAATCAATGAATATTGTAAATGCACAAACAGTAATTTCTCCGCATTGCAAGGTGCAATTCTGAAATTTTTTGCTTTTTCCTGCTCCTCTTAGCATGATAAAGAAGATTCAAAGAGAGTGAGATGCCAGCTCCTTTCATTCAGTCAGTAGCTTCAAACATTTCTGGTATATGAATAACATGATGTTTTTCAATGGCAAAAATCAATGAATATTGTAAATGCACAAACAGTAATTTCTCAGTATTGCAAGGTGCAATTCTGAAATTTTTTGCTTTTTCCTGCTCCTCTTAGCATGATAAAGAAGATTCAAAGAGAATGAGATGCCAGCTCCTTTCATTCAGTCAGTAGCTTCAATCATTTCTGGACGTTTTTCAATGGCAAAAATCAATGAATATTGTAAATGCACAAACAGTAATTTCTCCGCATTGCAAGGTGCAATTCTGAAATTTTTTGCTTTTTCCTGCTCCTCTTAGCATGATAAAGAAGATTCAAAGAGAGTTAGATGCCAGCTCCTTTCATTCAGTCAGTAGCTTCAAACATTTCTGGTATATGAATAACATGATGTTTTTCAATGGCAAAAATCAATGAATATTGTAAATGCACAAACAGTAATTTCTCTGCATTGCAAGGTGCAATTCTGAAATTTTTTGCTTTTTCCTGCTCCTCTTAGCATGATAAAGAAGATTCAAAGAGAGTGAGATGCCAGCTCCTTTCATTCAGTCAGTAGCTTCAATCATTTCTGGACGTTTTTCAATGGCAAATATCAATGAATATTGTAAATGCACAAACAGTAATTTCTCCGCATTGCAAGGTGCAATTCTGAAATTTTTTGCTTTTTCCTGCTCCTCTTAGCATGATAAAGAAGATTCAAAGAGAGTGAGATGCCAGCTCCTTTAATTCAGTCAGTAGCTTCAATCATTTCTGGTATATGAATAACATGATGTTTTTCAATGGCAAAAATCAATGAATATTGTAAATGCACAAACAGTAATTTCTCCGCATTGCAAGGTGCAATTCTGAAATTTTTTGCTTTTTCCTGCTCCTCTTAGCATGATAAAGAAGATTCAAAGAGAGTGAGATGCCAGCTCCTTTCATTCAGTCAGGAGCTTCAATCATTTCTGGTATATGAATAACATGATGTTTTTCAAAGGCAAAAATCAATGAATATTGTAAAAGAACAAACAGTAATTTCTCCACCTTGCAAGGTGCAATTCTGAAATTTTTTGCTTTTTAGTGCTCCTCTTAGCATGATAAAGAAGATTCAAAGAGAGTGAGATGCCAGCTCCTTTCATTCAGTCAGTAGCTTCAAACATTTCTGGAATATGAATAACATGATGTTTTTCAATGGCAAAAATCAATGAATATTGTAAATGCACAAACAGGAATTTCTCCGCATTGCAAGGTGCAATTCTGAAATTTTTTGCTTTTTCCTGCTCCTCTTAGCATGATAAAGAAGATTCAAAGAGAGTGAGATGCCAGCTCCTTTCATTCAGTCAGTAGCTTCAATCATTTCTGGACGTTTTTCAATGGCAAAAATCAATGAATATTGTAAATGCACAAACAGTAATTTCTCCGCATTGCAAGGTGCAATTCTGAAATTTTTTGCTTTTTCCTGCTCCTCTTAGCATGATAAAGAAGATTCAAAGAGAGTGAGATGCCAGGTCCTTTCATTCAGTCAGTAGCTTCAATCATTTCTGGTATATGAATAACATGATGTTTTTCAATGGCAAAAATCAATGAATATTGTAAATGCACAAACAGTAATTTCTCCGCATTGCAAGGTGCAATTCTGAAATTTTTTGCTTTTTCCTGCTCCTCTTAGCATGATAAAGAAGATTCAAAGAGAGTGAGATGCCAGCTCCTTTCATTCAGTCAGTAGCTTCAAACATATGTGGTATATGAATAACATGATGTTTTTCAATGGCAAAAATCAATGAATATTGTAAATGCACAAACAGTAATTTCTCCGCATTGCAAGGTGCAATTCTGAAATTTTTTGCTTTTTCCTGCTCCTCTTAGCATGATAAAGAAGATTCAAAGAGATTGAGATGCCAGCTCCTTTCATTCAGTCAGTAGCTTCAATAATTTCTGGACGTTTTTCAATGGCAAAAATCAATGAATATTGTAAATGCACAAACAGTAATTTCTCCGCATTGCAAGGTGCAATTCTGAAATTTTTTGCTTTTTCCTGCTCCTCTTAGCATGATAAAGAAGATTCAAAGAGAGTGAGATGCCAGCTCCTTTCATTCAGTTAGTAGCTTCAAACATTTCTGGTATATGAATAACATGTTGTTTTTCAATGGCAAAAATCAATGAATATTGTAAATGCACAAACAGGAATTTCTCCGCATTGCAAGGTACAATTCTGAAATTTTTTGCTTTTTCCTGCTCCTCTTAGCATGATAAAGAAGATTCAAAGAGAGTGAGATGCCAGCTCCTTTCATTCAGTCAGTAGCTTCAATCATTTCTGGACGTTTTTCAATGGCAAAAATCAATGAATATTGTAAATGCACAAACAGTAATTTCTCCGCATTGCAAGGTGCAATTCTGAAATTTTTTGCTTTTTCCTGCTCCTCTTAGCATGATAAAGAAGATTCAAAGAGAGTGAGATGCCAGCTCCTTTCATTCAGTCAGTAGCTTCAATCATTTCTGGTCGTTTTTCAATGGCAAAAATCAATGAATATTGTAAATGCACAAACAGTAATTTCTCCGCATTGCAAGGTGCAATTCTGAAATTTTTTAGTTTTTCCTGCTCCTCTTAGCATGATAAAGAAGATTCAAAGAGAGTGAGATGCCAGCTCCTTTCATTCAGTCAGTAGCTTCAAACATTTCTGGTATATGAATAACATGATGTTTTTCAATGGCAAAAATCAATGAATATTGTAAATGCACAAACAGTAATTTCTCCGCATTGCAAGGTGCAATTCTGAAATTTTTTGCTTTTTCCTGCTCCTCTTAGCATGATAAAGAAGATTCAAAGAGAGTGAGATGCCAGCTCCTTTCATTCAGTCAGTAGCTTCAATCATTTCTGGACGTTTTTCAATGGCAAAAATCAATGGATATTGTAAATGCACAAACAGTAATTTCTCCGCATTGCAAGGTGCAATTCTGAAATTTTTTGCTTTTTCCTGCTCCTCTTAGCATGATAAAGAAGATTCAAAGAGAGTGAGATGCCAGCTCCTTTCATTCAGTCAGTAGCTTCAATCATTTCTGGTATATGAATAACATGATGTTTTTCAATGGCAAAAATCAATGAATATTGTAAATGCACAAACAGTAATTTCTGCGCATTGCAAGGTGCAATTCTGAAATTTTTTGCTTTTTCCTGCTCCTCTTAGCATGATAAAGAAGATTCAAAGAGAGTGAGATGCCAGCTCCTTTCATTCAGTCAGTAGCTTCAATCATTTCTGTACGTTTTTCAATGGCAAAAATCAATGAATATTGTAAATGCACAAACAGTAATTTCTCCGCATTGCAAGGTGCAATTCTGAAATTTTTTGCTTTTTCCTGCTCCTCTTAGTATGATAAAGAAGATTCAAAGAGAGTGAGATGCCAGCTCCTTTCATTCAGTCAGTAGCTTCAATCATTTCTGGACATTTTTCAATGGCAAAAATCAATGAATATTGTAAATGCACAAACAGTAATTTCTCCGCATTGCAAGGTGCAATTCTGAAATTTTTTGCTTTTTCCTGCTCCTCTTAGCATGATAAAGAAGATTCAAAGAGAGTGAGATGCCAGCTCCTTTCATTCAGTCAGTAGCTTCAAACATTTCTGGTATATGAATAACATGATGTTTTTCAATGGCAAAAATCAATGAATTTTGTAAATGCACAAACAGTAATTTCTCCGCATTGCAAGGTGCAATTCTGAAATTTTTTGCTTTTTCCTGCTCCTCTTAGCATGATAAAGAAGATTCAAAGAGAGTAAGATGCCAGCTCCTTTCATTCAGTCAGTAGCTTCAATCATTTCTGGACGTTTTTCAATGGCAAAAATCAATGAATATTGTAAATGCACAAACAGTAATTTCTCCGCATTGCAAGGTGCAATTCTGAAATTTTTTGCTTTTTCCTGCTCCTCTTAGCATGATAAAGAAGATTCAAAGAGAGTGAGATGCCAGCTCCTTTCATTCAATCAGTAGCTTCAAACATTTCTGGTATATGAATAACATGATGTTTTTCAATGGCAAAAATCAATGAATATTGTAAATGCACAAACAGTAATTTCTCCGCATTGCAAGGTGCAATTCTGAAATTTTTTGCTTTTTCCTGCTCCTCTTAGCATGATAAAGAAGATTCAAAGAGAGTGAGATGCCAGCTCCTTTCATTCAGTCAGTAGCTTCAATCATTTCTGGACGTTTTTCAATGGCAAAAATCAATGAATATTGTAAATGCACAAACAGTAATTTCTCCGCATTGCAAGGTGCAATTCTGAAATTTTTTGCTTTTTCCTGCTCCTCTTAGCATGATAAAGAAGATTCAAAGAGAGTGAGATGCCAGCTCCTTTCATTCAGTCAGTAGCTTCAAACATTTCTGGTATATGAATAACATGATGTTTTTCAATGGCAAAAATCAATGAATATTGTAAATGCACAAACAGTAATTTCTCCGCATTGCAAGGTGAAATTCTGAAATTTTTTGCTTTTTCCTGCTCCTCTTAGCATGATAAAGAAGATTCAAAGAGAGTGAGATGCCAGCTCCTTTCATTCAGTCAGTAGCTTCAATCATTTCTGGACGTTTTTCAATGGCAAAAATCAATGAATATTGTAAATGCACAAACAGTAATTTCTCCGCATTGCAAGGTGCAATTCTGAAATTTTTTGCTTTTTCCTGCTCCTCTTAGCATGATAAAGAAGATTCAAAGAGAGTGAGATGCCAGCTCCTTTCATTCAGTCAGTAGCTTCAATCATTTCTGGACATTTTTCAATGGCAAAAATCAATGAATATTGTAAATGCACAAACAGTAATTTCTCCGCATTGCAAGGTGCAATTCTGAAATTTTTTGCTTTTTCCTGCTCCTCTTAGCATGATAAAGAAGATTCAAAGAGAGTGAGATGCCAGCTCCTTTCATTCGGTCAGTAGCTTCAAACATTTCTGGTATATGAATAACATGATGTTTTTCAATGGCAAAAATCAATGAATATTGTAAATGCACAAACAGTAATTTCTCAGTATTGCAAGGTGCAATTCTGAAATTTTTTGCTTTTTCCTGCTCCTCTTAGCATGATAAAGAAGATTCAAAGAGAGTGAGATGCCAGCTCCTTTCATTCAGTCAGTAGCTTCAATCATTTCTGGACGTTTTTCAATGGCAAAAATCAATGAATATTGTAAATGCACAAACAGTAATTTCTCCGCATTGCAAGGTGCAATTCTGAAATTTTTTGCTTTTTCCTGCTCCTCTTAGCATGATAAAGAAGATTCAAAGAGAGTGAGATGCCAGCTCCTTTCATTCAGTCAGTAGCTTCAAACATTTCTGGTATATGAATAACATGATGTTTTTCAATGGCAAAAATCAATGAATATTGTAAATGCACAAACAGTAATTTCTCTGCATTGCAAGGTGCAATTCTGAAATTTTTTGCTTTTTCCTGCTCCTCTTAGCATGATAAAGAAGATTCAAAGAGAGTGAGATGCCAGCTCCTTTCATTCAGTCAGTAGCTTCAATCATTTCTGGACGTTTTTCAATGGCAAAAATCAATGAATATTGTAAATGCACAAACAGTAATTTCTCCGCATTGCAAGGTGCAATTCTGAAATTTTTTGCTTTTTCCTGCTCCTCTTAGCATGATAAAGAAGATTCAAAGAGAGTGAGATGCCAGCTCCTTTCATTCAGTCAGTAGCTTCAATCATTTCTGGTATATGAATAACATGATGTTTTTCAATGGCAAAAATCAATGAATATTGTAAATGCACAAACAGTAATTTCTCCGCATTGCAAGGTGCAATTCTGAAATTTTTTGCTTTTTCCTGCTCCTCTTAGCATGATAAAGAAGATTCAAAGAGAGTGAGATGCCAGCTCCTTTCATTCAGTCAGTAGCTTCAATCATTTCTGGTATATGAATAACATGATGTTTTTCAATGGCAAAAATCAATGAATATTGTAAATGCACAAACAGTAATTTCTCCGCATTGCAAGGTGCAATTCTGAAATTTTTTGCTTTTTAGTGCTCCTCTTAGCATGATAAAGAAGATTCAAAGAGAGTGAGATGCCAGCTCCTTTCAGTCAGTAGCTTCAAACATTTCTGGTATATGAATAACATGATGTTTTTCAATGGCAAAAATCAATGAATATTGTAAATGCACAAACAGTAATTTCTCCGCATTGCAAGGTGCAATTCTGAAATTTTTTGCTTTTTCCTGCTCCTCTTAGCATGATAAAGAAGATTCAAAGAGAGTGAGATGCCAGCTCCTTTCATTCAGTCAGTAGCTTCAATCATTTCTGGACGTTTTTCAATGGCAAAAATCAATGAATATTGTAAATGCACAAACAGTAATTTCTCCGCATTGCAAGGTGCAATTCTGAAATTTTTTGCTTTTTCCTGCTCCTCTTAGCATGATAAAGAAGATTCAAAGAGAGTGAGATGCCAGGTCCTTTCATTCAGTCAGTAGCTTCAATCATTTCTGGTATATGAATAACATGATGGTTTTCAATGGCAAAAATCAATGAATATTGTAAATGCACAAACAGTAATTTCTCCGCATTGCAAGGTGCAATTCTGAAATTTTTTGCTTTTTCCTGCTCCTCTTAGCATGATAAAGAAGATTCAAAGAGAGTGAGATGCCAGCTCCTTTCATTCAGTCAGTAGCTTCAAACATATCTGGTATATGAATAACATGATGTTTTTCAATGGCAAAAATCAATGAATATTGTAAATGGACAAACAGTAATTTCTCCGCATTGCAAGGTGCAATTCTGAAATGTTTTGCTTTTTCCTGCTCCTCTTAGCATGATAAAGAAGATTCAAAAAGAGTGAGATGCCAGCTCCTTTCATTCAGTCAGTAGCTTCAATCATTTCTGGACGTTTTTCAATGGCAAAAATCAATGAATATTGTAAATGCACAAACAGTAATTTCTCCGCATTGCAAGGTGCAATTCTGAAATTTTTTGCTTTTTCCTGCTCCTCTTAGCATGATAAAGAAGATTCAAAGAGAGTGAGATGCCAGCTCCTTTCATTCAGTCAGTAGCTTCAAACATTTCTGGTATATGAATAACATGATGTTTTTCAATGGCAAAAATCAATGAATATTGTAAATGCACAAACAGTAATTTCTCAGTATTGCAAGGTGCAATTCTGAAATTTTTTGCTTTTTCCTGCTCCTCTTAGCATGATAAAGAAGATTCAAAGAGAGTGAGATGCCAGCTCCTTTCATTCAGTCAGTAGCTTCAATCATTTCTGGACGTTTTTCAATGGCAAAAATCAATGAATATTGTAAATGCACAAACAGTAATTTCTCCGCATTGCAAGGTGCAATTCTGAAATTTTTTGCTTTTTCCTGCTCCTCTTAGCATGATAAAGAAGATTCAAAGAGAGTGAGATGCCAGCTCCTTTCATTCAGTCAGTAGCTTCAAACATTTCTGGTATATGAATAACATGATGTTTTTCAATGGCAAAAATCAATGAATATTGTAAATGCACAAACAGTAATTTCTCTGCATTGCAAGGTGCAATTCTGAAATTTTTTGCTTTTTCCTGCTCCTCTTAGCATGATAAAGAAGATTCAAAGAGAGTGAGATGCCAGCTCCTTTCATTCAGTCAGTAGCTTCAATAATTTCTGGACGTTTTTCAATGGCAAAAATCAATGAATATTGTAAATGCACAAACAGTAATTTCTCCGCATTGCAAGGTGCAATTCTGAAATTTTTTGCTTTTTCCTGCTCCTCTTAGCATGATAAAGAAGATTCAAAGAGAGTGAGATGCCAGCTCCTTTCATTCAGTCAGTAGCTTCAATCATTTCTGGTATATGAATAACATGATGTTTTTCAATGGCAAAAATCAATGAATATTGTAAATGCACAAACAGTAATTTCTCCGCATTGCAAGGTGCAATTCTGAAATTTTTTGCTTTTTCCTGCTCCTCTTAGCATGATAAAGAAGATTCAAAGAGAGTGAGATGCCAGCTCCTTTCATTCAGTCAGTAGCTTCAAACATTTCTGGTATATGAATAACATGATGTTTTTCAATGGCAAAAATCAATGAATATTGTAAATGCACAAACAGTAATTTCTCCGCATTGCAAGGTGCAATTCTGAAATTTTTTGCTTTTTCCTGCTCCTCTTAGCATGATAAAGAAGATTCAAAGAGAGTGAGATGCCAGCTCCTTTCATTCAGTCAGTAGCTTCAATCATTTCTGGTCGTTTTTCAATGGCAAAAATCAATGAATATTGTAAATGCACAAACAGTAATTTCTCCGCATTGCAAGGTGCAATTCTGAAATTTTTTAGTTTTTCCTGCTCCTCTTAGCATGATAAAGAAGATTCAAAGAGAGTGAGATGCCAGCTCCTTTCATTCAGTCAGTAGCTACAAACATTTCTGGTATATGAATAACATGATGTTTTTCAATGGCAAAAATCAATGAATATTGTAAATGCACAAACAGTAATTTCTCCGCATTGCAAGGTGCAATTCTGAAATTTTTTGCTTTTTCCTGCTCCTCTTAGCATGATAAAGAAGATTCAAAGAGAGTGAGATGCCAGCTCCTTTCATTCAGTCAGTAGCTTCAATCATTTCTGGACGTTTTTCAATGGCAAAAATCAATGGATATTGTAAATGCACAAACAGTAATTTCTCCGCATTGCAAGGTGCAATTCTGAAATTTTTTGCTTTTTCCTGCTCCTCTTAGCATGATAAAGAAGATTCAAAGAGAGTGAGATGCCAGCTCCTTTCATTCAGTCAGTAGCTTCAATCATTTCTGGTATATGAATAACATGATGTTTTTCAATGGCAAAAATCAATGAATATTGTAAATGCACAAACAGTAATTTCTCCGCATTGCAAGGTGCAATTCTGAAATTTTTTGCTTTTTCCTGCTCCTCTTAGTATGATAAAGAAGATTCAAAGAGAGTGAGATGCCAGCTCCTTTCATTCAGTCAGTAGCTTCAATCATTTCTGGACGTTTTTCAATGGCAAAAATCAATGAATATTGTAAATGCACAAACAGTAATTTCTCCGCATTGCAAGGTGCAATTGTGAAATTTTTTGCTTTTTCCTGCTCCTCTTAGCATGATAAAGAAGATTCAAAGAGAGTGAGATGCCAGGTCCTTTCATTCAGTCAGTAGCTTCAATCATTTCTGGTATATGAATAACATGATGTTTTTCAATGGCAAAAATCAATGAATATTGTAAATGCACAAACAGTAATTTCTCCGCATTGCAAGGTGCAATTCTGAAATTTTTTGCTTTTTCCTGCTCCTCTTAGCATGATAAAGAAGATTCAAAGAGAGTGAGATGCCAGCTCCTTTCATTCAGTCAGTAGCTTCAAACATATCTGGTATATGAATAACATGATGTTTTTCAATGGCAAAAATCAATGAATATTGTAAATGGACAAACAGTAATTTCTCCGCATTGCAAGGTGCAATTCTAAAATTTTTTGCTTTTTCCTGCTCCTCTTAGCATGATAAAGAAGATTCAAAAAGAGTGAGATGCCAGCTCCTTTCATTCAGTCAGTAGCTTCAATCATTTCTGGACGTTTTTCAATGGCAAAAATCAATGAATATTGTAAATGCACAAACAGTAATTTCTCCGCATTGCAAGGTGCAATTCTGAAATTTTTTGCTTTTTCCTGCTCCTCTTAGCATGATAAAGAAGATTCAAAGAGAGTGAGATGCCAGCTCCTTTCATTCAGTCAGTAGCTTCAAACATTTCTGGTATATGAATAACATGATGTTTTTCAATGGCAAAAATCAATGAATATTGTAAATGCACAAACAGTAATTTCTCAGTATTGCAAGGTGCAATTCTGAAATTTTTTGCTTTTTCCTGCTCCTCTTAGCATGATAAAGAAGATTCAAAGAGAGTGAGATGCCAGCTCCTTTCATTCAGTCAGTAGCTTCAATCATTTCTGGACGTTTTTCAATGGCAAAAATCAATGAATATTGTAAATGCACAAACAGTAATTTCTCCGCATTGCAAGGTGCAATTCTGAAATTTTTTGCTTTTTCCTGCTCCTCTTAGCATGATAAAGAAGATTCAAAGAGAGTGAGATGCCAGCTCCTTTCATTCAGTCAGTAGCTTCAAACATTTCTGGTATATGAATAACATGATGTTTTTCAATGGCAAAAATCAATGAATATTGTAAATGCACAAACAGTAATTTCTCTGCATTGCAAGGTGCAATTCTGAAATTTTTTGCTTTTTCCTGCTCCACTTAGCATGATAAAGAAGATTCAAAGAGAGTGAGATGCCAGCTCCTTTCATTCAGTCAGTAGCTTCAATAATTTCTGGACGTTTTTCAATGGCAAAAATCAATGAATATTGTAAATGCACAAACAGTAATTTCTCCGCATTGCAAGGTGCAATTCTGAAATTTTTTGCTTTTTCCTGCTCCTCTTAGCATGATAAAGAAGATTCAAAGAGAGTGAGATGCCAGCTCCTTTCATTCAGTCAGTAGCTTCAATCATTTCTGGTATATGAATAACATGATGTTTTTCAATGGCAAAAATCAATGAATATTGTAAATGCACAAACAGTCATTTCTCCGCATTGCAAGGTGCAATTCTGAAATTTTTTGCTTTTTCCTGCTCCTCTTAGCATGATAAAGAAGATTCAAAGAGAGTGAGATGCCAGCTCCTTTCATTCAGTCAGTAGCTTCAAACATTTCTGGTATATGAATAACATGATGTTTTTCAATGGCAAAAATCAATGAATATTGTAAATGCACAAACAGTAATTTCTCCGCATTGCAAGGTGCAATTCTGAAATTTTTTGCTTTTTCCTGCTCCTCTTAGCATGATAAAGAAGATTCAAAGAGAGTGAGATGCCAGCTCCTTTCATTCAGTCAGTAGCTTCAATCATTTCTGGACGTTTTTCAATGGCAAAAATCAATGAATATTGTAAATGCACAAACAGTAATTTCTCCGCATTGCAAGGTGCAATTCTGAAATTTTTTGGTTTTTCCTGCTCCTCTTAGCATGATAAAGAAGATTCAAAGAGAGTGAGATGCCAGCTCCTTTCATTCAGTCAGTAGCTTCAAACATATCTGGTATATGAATAACATGATGTTTTTCAATGGCAAAAATCAATGAATATTGTAAATGCACAAACAATAATTTCTCCGCATTGCAAGGTGCAATTCTGAAATTTTTTGCTTTTTCCTGCTCCTCTTAGCATGATAAAGAAGATTCAAAGAGATTGAGATGCCAGCTCCTTTCATTCAGTCAGTAGCTTCAATCATTTCTGGACGTTTTTCAATGGCAAAAATCAATGAATATTGTAAATGCACAAACAGTAATTTCTCCGCATTGCAAGGTGCAATTCTGAAATTTTTTGCTTTTTCCTGCTCCTCTTAGCATGATAAAGAAGATTCAAAGAGAGTGAGATGCCAGCTCCTTTCATTCAGTCAGTAGCTTCAATCATTTCTGGACGTTTTTCAATGGCAAAAATCAATGAATATTGTAAATGCACAAACAGTAATTTCTCCGCATTGCAAGGTGCAATTCTGAAATTTTTTGCTTTTTCCTGCTCCTCTTAGCATGATAAAGAAGATTCAAAGAGAGTGAGATGCCAGCTCCTTTCATTCAGTCAGTAGCTTCAATCATTTCTGGTCGTTTTTCAATGGCAAAAATCAATGAATATTGTAAATGCACAAACAGTAATTTCTCCGCATTGCAAGGTGCAATTCTGAAATTTTTTAGTTTTTCCTGCTCCTCTTAGCATGATAAAGAAGATTCAAAGAGAGTGAGATGCCAGCTCCTTTCATTCAGTCAGTAGCTACAAACATTTCTGGTATATGAATAACATGATGTTTTTCAATGGCAAAAATCAATGAATATTGTAAATGCACAAACAGTAATTTCTCCGCATTGCAAGGTGCAATTCTGAAATTTTTTGCTTTTTCCTGCTCCTCTTAGCATGATAAAGAAGATTCAAAGAGAGTGAGATGCCAGCTCCTTTCATTCAGTCAGTAGCTTCAATCATTTCTGGACGTTTTTCAATGGCAAAAATCAATGGATATTGTAAATGCACAAACAGTAATTTCTCCGCATTGCAAGGTGCAATTCTGAAATTTTTTGCTTTTTCCTGCTCCTCTTAGCATGATAAAGAAGATTCAAAGAGAGTGAGATGCCAGCTCCTTTCATTCAGTCAGTAGCTTCAATCATTTCTGGTATATGAATAACATGATGTTTTTCAATGGCAAAAATCAATGAATATTGTAAATGCACAAACAGTAATTTCTCCGCATTGCAAGGTGCAATTCTGAAATTTTTTGCTTTTTCCTGCTCCTCTTAGTATGATAAAGAAGATTCAAAGAGAGTGAGATGCCAGCTCCTTTCATTCAGTCAGTAGCTTCAATCATTTCTGGACGTTTTTCAATGGCAAAAATCAATGAATATTGTAAATGCACAAACAGTAATTTCTCCGCATTGCAAGGTGCAATTGTGAAATTTTTTGCTTTTTCCTGCTCCTCTTAGCATGATAAAGAAGATTCAAAGAGAGTGAGATGCCAGCTCCTTTCATTCAGTCAGTAGCTTCAATCATTTCTGGACGTTTTTCAATGACAAAAATCAATGAATATTGTAAATGCACAAACAGTAATTTCTCCGCATTGCAAGGTGCAATTCTGAAATTTTTTGGTTTTTCCTGCTCCTCTTAGCATGATAAAGAAGATTCAAAGAGAGTGAGATGCCAGCTCCTTTCATTCAGTCAGTAGCTTCAAACATATCTGGTATATGAATAACATGATGTTTTTCAATGGCAAAAATCAATGAATATTGTAAATGCACAAACAGTAATTTCTCCGCATTGCAAGGTGCAATTCTGAAATTTTTTGCTTTTTCCTGCTCCTCTTAGCATGATAAAGAAGATTCAAAGAGATTGAGATGCCAGCTCTTTTCATTCAGTCAGTAGCTTCAATCATTTCTGGACGTTTTTCAATGGCAAAAATCAATGAATATTGTAAATGCACAAACAGTAATTTCTCCGCATTGCAAGGTGCAATTCTGAAATTTTTTGCTTTTTCCTGCTCCTCTTAGCATGATAAAGAAGATTCAAAGAGAGTGAGATGCCAGCTCCTTTCATTCAGTCAGTAGCTTCAATCATTTCTGGACGTTTTTCAATGGCAAAAATCAATGAATATTGTAAATGCACAAACAGTAATTTCTCCGCATTGCAAGGTGCAATTCTGAAATTTTTTGGTTTTTCCTGCTCCTCTTAGCATGATAAAGAAGATTCAAAGAGAGTGAGATGCCAGCTCCTTTCATTCAGTCAGTAGCTTCAAACATATCTGGTATATGAATAACATGATGTTTTTCAATGGCAAAAATCAATGAATATTGTAAATGCACAAACAATAATTTCTCGCATTGCAAGGTGCAATTCTGAAATTTTTTGCTTTTTCCTGCTCCTCTTAGCATGATAAAGAAGATTCAAAGAGATTGAGATGCCAGCTCCTTTCATTCAGTCAGTAGCTTCAATCATTTCTGGACGTTTTTCAATGGCAAAAATCAATGAATATTGTAAATGCACAAACAGTAATTTCTCCGCATTGCAAGGTGCAATTCTGAAATTTTTTGCTTTTTCCTGCTCCTCTTAGCATGATAAAGAAGATTCAAAGAGAGTGAGATGCCAGCTCCTTTCATTCAGTCAGTAGCTTCAATCATTTCTGGACGTTTTTCAATGGCAAAAATCAATGAATATTGTAAATGCACAAACAGTAATTTCTCCGCATTGCAAGGTGCAATTCTGAAATTTTTTGCTTTTTCCTGCTCCTCTTAGCATGATAAAGAAGATTCAAAGAGAGTGAGATGCCAGCTCCTTTCATTCAGTCAGTAGCTTCAATCATTTCTGGTCGTTTTTCAATGGCAAAAATCAATGAATATTGTAAATGCACAAACAGTAATTTCTCCGCATTGCAAGGTGCAATTCTGAAATTTTTTAGTTTTTCCTGCTCCTCTTAGCATGATAAAGAAGATTCAAAGAGAGTGAGATGCCAGCTCCTTTCATTCAGTCAGTAGCTACAAACATTTCTGGTATATGAATAACATGATGTTTTTCAATGGCAAAAATCAATGAATATTGTAAATGCACAAACAGTAATTTCTCCGCATTGCAAGGTGCAATTCTGAAATTTTTTGCTTTTTCCTGCTCCTCTTAGCATGATAAAGAAGATTCAAAGAGAGTGAGATGCCAGCTCCTTTCATTCAGTCAGTAGCTTCAATCATTTCTGGACGTTTTTCAATGGCAAAAATCAATGGATATTGTAAATGCACAAACAGTAATTTCTCCGCATTGCAAGGTGCAATTCTGAAATTTTTTGCTTTTTCCTGCTCCTCTTAGCATGATAAAGAAGATTCAAAGAGAGTGAGATGCCAGCTCCTTTCATTCAGTCAGTAGCTTCAATCATTTCTGGTATATGAATAACATGATGTTTTTCAATGGCAAAAATCAATGAATATTGTAAATGCACAAACAGTAATTTCTCCGCATTGCAAGGTGCAATTGTGAAATTTTTTGCTTTTTCCTGCTCCTCTTAGCATGATAAAGAAGATTCAAAGAGAGTGAGATGCCAGCTCCTTTCATTCAGTCAGTAGCTTCAATCATTTCTGGACGTTTTTCAATGGCAAAAATCAATGAATATTGTAAATGCACAAACAGTAATTTCTCCGCATTGCAAGGTGCAATTCTGAAATTTTTTGGTTTTTCCTGCTCCTCTTAGCATGATAAAGAAGATTCAAAGAGAGTGAGATGCCAGCTCCTTTCATTCAGTCAGTAGCTTCAAACATATCTGGTATATGAATAACATGATGTTTTTCAATGGCAAAAATCAATGAATATTGTAAATGCACAAACAGTAATTTCTCCGCATTGCAAGGTGCAATTCTGAAATTTTTTGCTTTTTCCTGCTCCTCTTAGCATGATAAAGAAGATTCAAAGAGATTGAGATGCCAGCTCCTTTCATTCAGTCAGTAGCTTCAATCATTTCTGGACGTTTTTCAATGGCAAAAATCAATGAATATTGTAAATGCACAAACAGTAATTTCTCCGCATTGCAAGGTGCAATTCTGAAATTTTTTGCTTTTTCCTGCTCCTCTTAGCATGATAAAGAAGATTCAAAGAGAGTGAGATGCCAGCTCCTTTCATTCAGTCAGTAGCTTCAATCATTTCTGGACGTTTTTCAATGGCAAAAATCAATGAATATTGTAAATGCACAAACAGTAATTTCTCCGCATTGCAAGGTGCAATTGTGAAATTTTTTGCTTTTTCCTGCTCCTCTTAGCATGATAAAGAAGATTCAAAGAGAGTGAGATGCCAGCTCCTTTCATTCAGTCAGTAGCTTCAATCATTTCTGGACGTTTTTCAATGGCAAAAATCAATGAATATTGTAAATGCACAAACAGTAATTTCTCCGCATTGCAAGGTGCAATTCTGAAATTTTTTGGTTTTTCCTGCTCCTCTTAGCATGATAAAGAAGATTCAAAGAGAGTGAGATGCCAGCTCCTTTCATTCAGTCAGTAGCTTCAAACATATCTGGTATATGAATAACATGATGTTTTTCAATGGCAAAAATCAATGAATATTGTAAATGCACAAACAGTAATTTCTCCGCATTGCAAGGTGCAATTCTGAAATTTTTTGCTTTTTCCTGCTCCTCTTAGCATGATAAAGAAGATTCAAAGAGATTGAGATGCCAGCTCCTTTCATTCAGTCAGTAGCTTCAATCATTTCTGGACGTTTTTCAATGGCAAAAATCAATGAATATTGTAAATGCACAAACAGTAATTTCTCCGCATTGCAAGGTGCAATTCTGAAATTTTTTGCTTTTTCCTGCTCCTCTTAGCATGATAAAGAAGATTCAAAGAGAGTGAGATGCCAGCTCCTTTCATTCAGTCAGTAGCTTCAATCATTTCTGGACGTTTTTCAATGGCAAAAATCAATGAATATTGTAAATGCACAAACAGTAATTTCTCCGCATTGCAAGGTGCAATTCTGAAATTTTTTGCTTTTTCCTGCTCCTCTTAGCATGATAAAGAAGATTCAAAGAGAGTGAGATGCCAGCTCCTTTCATTCAGTCAGTAGCTTCAATCATTTCTGGTCGTTTTTCAATGGCAAAAATCAATGAATATTGTAAATGCACAAACAGTAATTTCTCCGCATTGCAAGGTGCAATTCTGAAATTTTTTAGTTTTTCCTGCTCCTCTTAGCATGATAAAGAAGATTCAAAGAGAGTGAGATGCCAGCTCCTTTCATTCAGTCAGTAGCTACAAACATTTCTGGTATATGAATAACATGATGTTTTTCAATGGCAAAAATCAATGAATATTGTAAATGCACAAACAGTAATTTCTCCGCATTGCAAGGTGCAATTCTGAAATTTTTTGCTTTTTCCTGCTCCTCTTAGCATGATAAAGAAGATTCAAAGAGAGTGAGATGCCAGCTCCTTTCATTCAGTCAGTAGCTTCAATCATTTCTGGACGTTTTTCAATGGCAAAAATCAATGGATATTGTAAATGCACAAACAGTAATTTCTCCGCATTGCAAGGTGCAATTCTGAAATTTTTTGCTTTTTCCTGCTCCTCTTAGCATGATAAAGAAGATTCAAAGAGAGTGAGATGCCAGCTCCTTTCATTCAGTCAGTAGCTTCAATCATTTCTGGTATATGAATAACATGATGTTTTTCAATGGCAAAAATCAATGAATATTGTAAATGCACAAACAGTAATTTCTCCGCATTGCAAGGTGCAATTCTGAAATTTTTTGCATTTTCCTGCTCCTCTTAGCATGATAAAGAAGATTCAAAGAGAGTGAGATGCCAGCTCCTTTCATTCAGTCAGTAGCTTCAATCATTTCTGTACGTTTTTCAATGGCAAAAATCAATGAATATTGTAAATGCACAAACAGTAATTTCTCCGCATTGCAAGTTGCAATTCTGAAATTTTTTGCTTTTTCCTGCTCCTCTTAGTATGATAAAGAAGATTCAAAGAGAGTGAGATGCCAGCTCCTTTCATTCAGTCAGTAGCTTCAATCATTTCTGGACGTTTTTCAATGGCAAAAATCAATGAATATTGTAAATGCACAAACAGTAATTTCTCCGCATTGCAAGGTGCAATTCTGAAATTTTTTGCTTTTTCCTGCTCCTCTTAGCATGATAAAGAAGATTCAAAGAGAGTGAGATGCCAGCTCCTTTCATTCAGTCAGTAGCTTCAAACATTTCTGGTATATGAATAACATGATGTTTTTCAATGGCAAAAATCAATGAATTTTGTAAATGCACAAACAGTAATTTCTCCGCATTGCAAGGTGCAATTCTGAAATTTTTTGCTTTTTCCTGCTCCTCTTAGCATGATAAAGAAGATTCAAAGAGAGTGAGATACCAGCTCCTTTCATTCAGTCAGTAGCTTCAATAATTTCTGGACGTTTTTCAATGGCAAAAATCAATGAATATTGTAAATGCACAAACAGTAATTTCTCCGCATTGCAAGGTGCAATTCTGAAATTTTTTGCTTTTTCCTGCTCCTCTTAGCATGATAAAGAAGATTCAAAGAGAGTGAGATGCCAGCTCCTTTCATTCAGTCAGTAGCTTCAATCATTTCTGGATGTTTTTCAATGGCAAAAATCAATGAATATTGTAAATGCACAGACAGTAATTTCTCCGCATTGCAAGGTGCAATTCTGAAATTTTTTGCTTTTTCCTGCTCCTCTTAGCATGATAAAGAAGATTCAAAGAGAGTGAGATGCCAGCTCCTTTCATTCAGTCAGTAGCTTCAATCATTTCTGGTATATGAATAACATGATGTTTTTCAATGGCAAAAATCAATGAATATTGTAAATGCACAAACAGTAATTTCTCCACATTGCAAGGTGCAATTCTGAAATTTTTTGCTTTTTCCTGCTCCTCTTAGCATGATAAAGAAGATTCAAAGAGAGTGAGATGCCAGCTCCTTTTATTCAGTCTGTAGCTTCAATCATTTCTGTACGTTTTTCAATGGCAAAAATCAATGAATATTGTAAATGCACAAACAGTAATTTCTCCGCATTGCAAGGTGCAATTCTGAAATTTTTTGATTTTTCCTGCTCCTCTTAGTATGATAAAGAAGATTCAAAGAGAGTGAGATGCCAGCTCCTTTCATTCAGTCAGTAGCTTCAATAATTTCTGGACGTTTTTCAATGGCAAAAATCAATGAATATTGTAAATGCACAAACAGTAATTTCTCCGCATTGCAAGGTGCAATTCTGAAATTTTTTGCTTTTTCCTGCTCCTCTTAGCATGATAAAGAAGATTCAAAGAGAGTAAGATGCCAGCTCCTTTCATTCAGTCAGTAGCTTCAATCATTTCTGGATGTTTTTCAATGGCAAAAATCAATGAATATTGTAAATGCACAGACAGTAATTTCTCCGCATTGCAAGGTGCAATTCTGAAATTTTTTGCTTTTTCCTGCTCCTCTTAGCATGATAAAGAAGATTCAAAGAGAGTGAGATGCCAGCTCCTTTCATTCAGTCAGTAGCTTCAATCATTTCTGGTATATGAATAACATGATGTTTTTCAATGGCAAAAATCAATGAATATTGTAAATGCACAAACAGTAATTTCTCCACATTGCAAGGTGCAATTCTGAAATTTTTTGCTTTTTCCTGCTCCTCTTAGCATGATAAAGAAGATTCAAAGAGAGTGAGATGCCAGCTCCTTTTATTCAGTCTGTAGCTTCAATCATTTCTGTACGTTTTTCAATGGCAAAAATCAATGAATATTGTAAATGCACAAACAGTAATTTCTCCGCATTGCAAGGTGCAATTCTGAAATTTTTTGATTTTTCCTGCTCCTCTTAGTATGATAAAGAAGATTCAAAGAGAGTGAGATGCCAGCTCCTTTCATTCAGTCAGTAGCTTCAATCATTTCTGGACGTTTTTCAATGGCAAAAATCAATGAATATTGTAAATGCAGAAACAGTAATTTCTCCACATTGCAAGGTGCAATTCTGAAATTTTTTGCTTTTTCCTGCTCCTCTTAGCATGATAAAGAAGATTCAAAGAGAGTGAGATGCCAGCTCCTTTCATTCAGTCAGTAGCTTCAAACATTTCTGGTATATGAATAACATGATGTTTTTCAATGGCAAAAATCAATGAATTTTGTAAATGCACAAACAGTAATTTCTCCGCATTGCAAGGTGCAATTCTGAAATTTTTTGCTTTTTCCTGCTCCTCTTAGCATGATAAAGAAGATTCAAAGAGAGTGAGATACCAGCTCCTTTAATTCAGTCAGTAGCTTCAATAATTTCTGGACGTTTTTCAATGGCAAAAATCAATGAATATTGTAAATGCACAAACAGTAATTTCTCCGCATTGCAAGGTGCAATTCTGAAATTTTTTGCTTTTTCCTGCTCCTCTTAGCATGATAAAGAAGATTCAAAGAGAGTGAGATGCCAGCTCCTTTCATTCAGTCAGTAGCTTCAATCATTTCTGGATGTTTTTCAATGGCAAAAATCAATGAATATTGTAAATGCACAGACAGTAATTTCTCCGCATTGCAAGGTGCAATTCTGAAATTTTTTGCTTTTTCCTGCTCCTCTTAGCATGATAAAGAAGATTCAAAGAGAGTGAGATGTCAGCTCCTTTCATTCAGTCAGTAGCTTCAAACATTTCTGGTATATGAATAACATGATGTTTTTCAATGGCAAAAATCAATGAATTTTGTAAATGCACAAACAGTAATTTCTCCGCATTGCAAGGTGCAATTCTGAAATTTTTTGCTTTTTCCTGCTCCTCTTAGCATGATAAAGAAGATTCAAAGAGAGTGAGATGCCAGCTCCTTTCATTCAGTTAGTAGCTTCAATCATTTCTGGACGTTTTTCAATGGCAAAAATCAATGAATATTGTAAATGCACAAACAGTAATTTCTCCGCATTGCAAGGTGCAATTCTGAAATTTTTTGCTTTTTCCTGCTCCTCTTAGCATGATAAAGAAGATTCAAAGAGAGTGAGATGCCAGCTCCTTTCATTCAGTCAGTAGCTTCAATCATTTCTGGATGTTTTTCAATGGCAAAAATCAATGAATATTGTAAATGCACGGACAGTAATTTCTCCGCATTGCAAGCTGCAATTCTGAAATTTTTTGCTTTTTCCTGCTCCTCTTAGCATGATAAAGAAGATTCAAAGATAGTGAGATGTCAGCTCCTTTCATTCAGTCAGTAGCTTCAAACATTTCTGGTATATGAATAACATGATGTTTTTCAATGGCAAAAATCAATGAATATTGTAAATGCACAAACAGTAATTTCTCCGCATTGCAAGGTGCAATTCTGAAATTTTTTGCTTTTTCCTGCTCCTCTTAGCATGACAAAGAAGATTCAAAGAGAGTGAGATGCCAGCTCCTTTCATTCAGTTAGTAGATTCAATCATTTCTGGACGTTTTTCAATGGCAAAAATCAATGAATATTGTAAATGCACAAACAGTAATTTCTCCGCATTGCAAGGTGCAATTCTGAAATTTTTTGCTTTTTCCGGCTCCTCTTAGCATGATAAAGAAGATTCAAAGAGAGTGAGATGCCAGCTCCTTTCATTCAGTCAGTAGCTTCAATCATTTCTGGACGTTTTTCAATGGCAAAAATCAATGAATATTGTAAATGCACAAACAGTAATTTCTCCACATTGCAAGGTGCAATTCTGAAATTTTTTGCTTTTTCCTGCTCCTCTTAGCATGACAAAGAAGATTCAAAGAGAGTGAGATGCCAGCTCCTTTCATTCAGTCAGTAGCTTCAATCATTTCTGGACGTTTTTCAATGGCAAAAATCAATGAATATTGTAAATGCACAAACAGTAATTTCTCCGCATTGCAAGGTGCAATTCTGAAATTTTTTGCTTTTTCCTGCTCCTCTTAGCATGATAAAGAAGATTCAAAGAGAGTGAGATGCCAGCTCCTTTCATTCAGTCAGTAGCTTCAAACATTTCTGGACGTTTTTCAATGGCAAAAACCAATGAATATTGTAAATGCACAAACAGTAATTTCTCCGCATTGCAAAGTGCAATTCTGAAATTTTTTGCTTTTTCCTGCTCCTCTTAGCAAGATAAAGAAGATTCAAAGAGAGTGAGATGCCAGCTCCTTTCATTCAGTCAGTAGCTTCAAACATTTCTGGTATATGAATAACATGATGTTTTTCAATGGCAAAAATCAATGAATATTGTAAATGCACAAACAGTAATTTCTCCGCATTGCAAGGTGCAATTCTGAAATTTTTTGCTTTTTCCTGCTCCTCTTAGCATGATAAAGAAGATTCAAAGAGACTGAGATGCCAGCTCCTTTCATTCAGTCAGTAGCTTCAATCATTTCTGGACGTTTTTCAATGGCAAAAATCAATGAATATTGTAAATGCACAAACTGTAATTTCTCCGCATTGCAAGGTGCAATTCTGAAATTTTTTGCTTTTTCCTGCTCCTCTTAGCATGATAAAGAAGATTCAAAGAGAGTGAGATGCCAGCTCCTTTCATTCAGTCAGTAGCTTCAAACATTTCTGGTATATGAATAACATGATGTTTTTCAATGGCAAAAATCAATGAATATTTTAAATGCACAAACAGTAATTTCTCCGCATTGCAAGGTGCAATTCTGAAATTTTTTGCTTTTTCCTGCTCCTCTTAGCATGATAAAGAAGATTCAAAGAGACTGAGATACCAGCTCCTTTCATTCAGTCAGTAGCTTCAATCATTTCTGGACGTTTTTCAATGGCAAAAATCAATGAATATTGTAAATGCACAAACAGTAATTTCTCCGCATTGCAAGGTGCAATTCTGAAATTTTTTGCTTTTTCCTGCTCCTCTTAGCATGATAAAGAATATTCAAAGAGAGTGAGATGCCAGCTCCTTTCATTCAGTCAGTAGCTTCAATCATTTCTGGACGTTTTTCAATGGCAAAAATCAATGTATATTGTAAATGCACAAACAGTAATTTCTCCGCATTGCAAGGTGCAATTCTGAAATTTTTTGCTTTTTCCTGCTCCTCTTAGCATGATAAAGAAGATTCAAAGAGAGTAAGATGCCAGCTCCTTTCATTCAGTCAGTAGCTTCAATCATTTCTGGACGTTTTTCAATGGCAAAAATCAATGAATATTGTAAATGCACAAACAGTAATTTCTCCGCATTGCAAGGTGCAATTCTGAAATTTTTTGCTTTTTCCTGCTCCTCTTAGCATGATAAAGAAGATTCAAAGAGAGTGAGATGCCAGCTCCTTTCATTCAGTCAGTATCTTCAATCATTTCTGGACGTTTTTCAATAGCAAAAATCAATGAATATTGTAAATGCACAAACAGTAATTTCTCCGCATTGCAAGGTGCAATTCTGAAATTTTTTGCTTTTTCCTGCTCCTCTTAGCATGATAAAGAAGATTCAATGAGAGTGAGATGCCAGCTCCTTTCATTCAGTCAGTAGCTTCAAACATTTCTGGTATATGAATAACATGATGTTTTTCAATGGCAAAAATCAATGAATATTGTAAATGCACAAACAGTAATTTCTCCGCATTGCAAGGTGCAATTCTGAAATTTTTTGCTTTTTCCTGCTCCTCTTAGCATGATAAAGAAGATTCAAAGAGAGTGAGATGCCAGCTCCTTTCATTCAGTCAGTAGCTTCAATCATTTCTGGACGTTTTTCAATGGCAAAAATCAATGAATATTGTAAATGCACAAACAGTAATTTCTCCGCATTGCAAGGTGCAATTCTGAAATTTTTTGCTTTTTCCTGCTCCTCTTAGCATGATAAAGAAGATTCAAAGAGAGTGAGATGCCAGCTCCTTTCATTCAGTCAGTAGCTTCAAACATTTCTGGTATATGAATAACATGATGTTTTTCAATGGCAAAAATCAATGAATATTGTAAATGCACAAACAGTAATTTCTCCGCATTGCAAGGTGCAATTCTGAAATTTTTTGCTTTTTCCTGCTCCTCTTTGCATGATAAAGAAAATTCAAAGAGAGTGAGATGCCAGCTCCTTTCATTCAGTCAGTAGCTTCAATCATTTCTGGACGTTTTTCAATGGCAAAAATCAATGAATATTGTAAATGCACAAACAGTAATTTCTCCGCATTGCAAGGTGCAATTCTGAAATTTTTTGCTTTCTCCTGCTCCTCTTAGCATGATAAAGAAGATTCAAAGAGAGTGAGATGCCAGCTCCTTTCATTCAGTCAGTAGCTTCAATCATTTCTGGACGTTTTTCAATGGCAAAAATCAATGAATATTGTAAATGCACAAACAGTAATTTCTCCGCATTGCAAGGTGCAATTCTGAAATTTTTTGCTTTTTCCTGCTCCTCTTAGCATGATAAAGAAGATTCAAAGAGAGTGAGATGCCAGCTCCTTTCATTCAGTCAGTAGCTTCAAACATTTCTGGTATATGAATAACATGATGTTTTTCAATGGCAAAAATCAATGAATATTTTAAATGCACAAACAGTAATTTCTCCGCATTGCAAGGTGCAATTCTGAAATTTTTTGCTTTTTCCTGCTCCTCTTAGCATGATAAAGAAGATTCAAAGAGACTGAGATACCAGCTCCTTTCATTCAGTCAGTAGCTTCAATCATTTCTGGACGTTTTTCAATGGCAAAAATCAATGAATATTGTAAATGCACAAACAGTAATTTCTCCGCATTGCAAGGTGCAATTCTGAAATTTTTTGCTTTTTCCTGCTCCTCTTAGCATGATAAAGAATATTCAAAGAGAGTGAGATGCCAGCTCCTTTCATTCAGTCAGTAGCTTCAATCATTTCTGGACGTTTTTGAATGGCAAAAATCAATGTATATTGTAAATGCACAAACAGTAATTTCTCCGCATTGCAAGGTGCAATTCTGAAATTTTTTGCTTTTTCCTGCTCCTCTTAGCATGATAAAGAAGATTCAAAGAGAGTAAGATGCCAGCTCCTTTCATTCAGTCAGTAGCTTCAATCATTTCTGGACGTTTTTCAATGGCAAAAATCAATGAATATTGTAAATGCACAAACAGTAATTTCTCCGCATTGCAAGGTGCAATTCTGAAATTTTTTGCTTTTTCCTGCTCCTCTTAGCATGATAAAGAAGATTCAAAGAGAGTGAGATGCCAGCTCCTTTCATTCAGTCAGTATCTTCAATCATTTCTGGACGTTTTTCAATGGCAAAAATCAATGAATATTGTAAATGCACAAACAGTAATTTCTCCGCATTGCAAGGTGCAATTCTGAAATTTTTTGCTTTTTCCTGCTCCTCTTAGCATGATAAAGAAGATTCAATGAGAGTGAGATGCCAGCTCCTTTCATTCAGTCAGTAGCTTCAAACATTTCTGGTATATGAATAACATGATGTTTTTCAATGGCAAAAATCAATGAATATTGTAAATGCACAAACAGTAATTTCTCCGCATTGCAAGGTGCAATTCTGAAATTTTTTGCTTTTTCCTGCTCCTCTTAGCATGATAAAGAAGATTCAAAGAGAGTGAGATGCCAGCTCCTTTCATTCAGTCAGTAGCTTCAATCATTTCTGGACGTTTTTCAATGGCAAAAATCAATGAATATTGTAAATGCACAAACAGTAATTTCTCCGCATTGCAAGGTGCAATTCTGAAATTTTTTGCTTTTTCCTGCTCCTCTTAGCATGATAAAGAAGATTCAAAGAGAGTGAGATGCCAGCTCCTTTCATTCAGTCAGTAGCTTCAAACATTTCTGGTATATGAATAACATGATGTTTTTCAATGGCAAAAATCAATGAATATTGTAAATGCACAAACAGTAATTTCTCCGCATTGCAAGGTGCAATTCTGAAATTTTTTGCTTTTTCCTGCTCCTCTTTGCATGATAAAGAAGATTCAAAGAGAGTGAGATGCCAGCTCCTTTCATTCAGTCAGTAGCTTCAATCATTTCTGGACGTTTTTCAATGGCAAAAATCAATGAATATTGTAAATGCACAAACAGTAATTTCTCCGCATTGCAAGGTGCAATTCTGAAATTTTTTGCTTTTTCCTGCTCCTCTTAGCATGATAAAGAAGATTCAAAGAGAGTGAGATGCCAGCTCCTTTCATTCAGTCAGAAGCTTCAATCATTTCTGGACATTTTTCAATGGCAAAAATCAATGAATATTGTAAATGCACAAACAGTAATTTCTCCGCATTGCAAGGTGCAATTCTGAAATTTTTTGCTTTTTCTTGCTCCTCTTAGCATGATAAAGAAGATTCAAAGAGAGTGAGATGCCAGCTCCTTTCATTCAGTCAGTAGCTTCAAACATTTCTGGTATATGAATAACATGATGTTTTTCAATGGCAAAAATCAATGTATATTGTAAATGCACAAACAGTAATTTCTCCGCATTGCAAGGTGCAATTCTGAAATTTTTTGCTTTTTCCTGCTCCTCTTAGCATGATAAAGAAGATTCAAAGAGAGTAAGATGCCAGCTCCTTTCAATCAGTCAGTAGCTTCAATCATTTCTGGATGTTTTTCAATGGCAAAAATCAATGAATATTGTAAATGCACAAACAGTAATTTCTCCGCATTGCAAGGTGCAATTCTGAAATTTTTTGCTTTTTCCTGCTCCTCTTAGCATGATAAAGAAGATTCAAAGAGAGTGAGATGCCAGCTCCTTTCATTCAGTCAGTATCTTCAATCATTTCTGGACGTTTTTCAATGGCAAAAATCAATGAATATTGTAAATGCACAAACAGTAATTTCTCCGCATTGCAAGGTGCAATTCTGAAATTTTTTGCTTTTTCCTGCTCCTCTTAGCATGATAAAGAAGATTCAATGAGAGTGAGATGCCAGCTCCTTTCATTCAGTCAGTAGCATCAAACATTTCTGGTATATGAATAACATGATGTTTTTCAATGGCAAAAATCAATGAATATTGTAAATGCACAAACAGTAATTTCTCCGCAGTGCAAGGTGCAATTCTGAAATTTTTTGCTTTTTCCTGCTCCTCTTAGCATGATAAAGAAGATTCAAAGAGAGTGAGATGCCAGCTCCTTTCATTCAGTCAGTAGCTTCAATCATTTCTGGACGTTTTTCAATGGCAAAAATCAATGAATATTGTAAATGCACAAACAGTAATTTCTCCGCATTGCAAGGTGCAATTCTGAAATTTTTTGCTTTTTCCTGCTCCTCTTAGCATGATAAAGAAGATTCAAAGAGAGTGAGATGCCAGCTCCTTTCATTCAGTCAGTAGCTTCAAACATTTCTGGTATATGAATAACATGATGTTTTTCAATGGCAAAAATCAATGTATATTGTAAATGCACAAACAGTAATTTCTCCGCATTGCAAGGTGCAATTCTGAAATTTTTTGCTTTTTCCTGCTCCTCTTAGCATGATAAAGAAGATTCAAAGAGAGTAAGATGCCAGCTCCTTTCATTCAGTCAGTAGCTTCAATCATTTCTGGACGTTTTTCAATGGCAAAAATCAATGAATATTGTAAATGCACAAACAGTAATTTCTCCGCATTGCAAGGTGCAATTCTGAAATTTTTTGCTTTTTCCTGCTCCTCTTAGCATGATAAAGAAGATTCAAAGAGAGTGAGATGCCAGCTCCTTTCATTCAGTCAGTATCTTCAATCATTTCTGGACGTTTTTCAATGGCAAAAATCAATGAATATTGTAAATGCACAAACAGTAATTTCTCCGCATTGCAAGGTGCAATTCTGAAATTTTTTGCTTTTTCCTGCTCCTCTTAGCATGATAAAGAAGATTCAATGAGAGTGAGATGCCAGCTCCTTTCATTCAGTCAGTAGCTTCAAACATTTCTGGTATATGAATAACATGATGTTTTTCAATGGCAAAAATCAATGAATATTGTAAATGCACAAACAGTAATTTCTCCGCATTGCAAGGTGCAATTCTGAAATGTTTTGCTTTTTCCTGCTCCTCTTAGCATGATAAAGAAGATTCAAAGAGAGTGAGATGCCAGCTCCTTTCATTCAGTCAGTAGCTTCAATCATTTCTGGACATTTTTGAATGGCAAAAATCAATGAATATTGTAAATGCACAAACAGTAATTTCTCCGCATTGCAAGGTGCAATTCTGAAATTTTTTGCTTTTTCCTGCTCCTCTTAGCATGATAAAGAAGATTCAAAGAGAGTGAGATGCCAGCTCCTTTCATTCAGTCAGTAGCTTCAAACATTTCTGGTATATGAATAACATGATGTTTTTCAATGGCAAAAATCAATGAATATTGTAAATGCACAAACAGTAATTTCTCCGCATTGCAAGGTGCAATTCTGAAATTTTTTGCTTTTTCCTGCTCCTCTTAGCATGATAAAGAAGATTCAAAGAGAGTGAGATGCCAGCTCCTTTCATTCAGTCAGTAGCTTCAATCATTTCTGGACGTTTTTCAATGGCAAAAATCAATGAATATTGTAAATGCACAAACAGTAATTTCTCCGCATTTCAAGGTGCACTTCTGAAATTTTTTGCTTTTTCCTGCTCCTCTTAGCATGATAAAGAAGATTCAAAGAGAGTGAGATGCCAGCCCCTTTCATTCAGTCAGTAGCTTCAATCATTTCTGGACGTTTTTCAATGGCAAAAATCAATGAATATTGTAAATGCACAAACAGTAATTTCTCCGCATTGCAAGGTGCAATTCTGAAATTTTTTGCTTTTTCCTGCTCCTCTTAGCATGATAAAGAAGATTCAAAGAGAGTGAGATGCCAGCTCCTTTCATTCAGTCAGTAACTTCAAACATTTCTGGTATATGAATAACATGATGTTTTTCAATGGCAAAAATCAATGAATATTGTAAATGCACAAACAGTAATTTCTCCGCATTGCAAGGTGCAATTCTGAAATTTTTTGCTTTTTCCTGCTCCTCTTAGCATTATAAAGAAGATTCAAAGAGAGTGAGATGCCAGCTCCTTTCATTCAGTCAGTAGCTTCAATCATTTCTGGACGTTTTTCAATGGCAAAAATCAATGAATATTGTAAATGCACAAACAGTAATTTCTCCGCATTGCAAGGTGCAATTCTGAAATTTTTTGCTTTTTCCTGCTCCTCTTAGCATGATAAAGAAGATTCAAAGAGAGTGAGATGTCAGCTCCTTTCATTCAGTCAGTAGCTTCAAACATTTCTGGTATATGAATAACATGATGTTTTTCAATGGCAACAATCAATGAATATTGTAAATGCACAAACAGTAATTTCTCCGCATTGCAAGGTGCAATTCTGAAATTTTTTGCTTTTTCCTGCTCCTCTTTGCATGATAAAGAAGATTCAAAGAGAGTGAGATGCCAGCTCCTTTCATTCAGTCAGTAGCTTCAATCATTTCTGGACGTTTTTCAATGGCAAAAATCAATGAATATTGTAAATGCACAAACAGTAATTTCTCCGTATTGCAATGTGCAATTCTGAAATTTTTTGCTTTTTCCTGCTCCTCTTAGCATGATAAAGAAGATTCAAAGAGAGTGAGATGCCAGCTCCTTTCATTCAGTCAGTAGCTTCAATCATTTCTGGACGTTTTTCAATGGCAAAAATCAATGAATATTGTAAATGCACAAACAGTAATTTCTCCGCATTGCAAGGTGCAATTCTGAAATTTTTTGCTTTTTCCTGCTCCTCTTAGCATGATAAAGAAGATTCAAAGAGAGTGAGATGCCAGCTCCTTTCATTCAGTCAGTAGCTTCAAACATTTCTGGTATATGAATAACATGATGTTTTTCAATGGCAAAAATCAATGAATATTGTAAATGCACAAACAGTAATTTCTCCGCATTGCAAGGTGCAATTCTGAAATTTTTTGCTTTTTCCTGCTCCTCTTAGCATGATAAAGAAGATTCAAAGAGAGTGAGATGCCAGCTCCTTTCATTCAGTCAGTAGCTTCAAACATTTCTGGTATATGAATAACATGATGTTTTTCAATGGCAAAAATCAATGAATATTGTAAATGCACAAACAGTAATTTCTCCGCATTGCAAGGTGCAATTCTGAAATTTTTTGCTTTTTCCTGCTCCTCTTTGCATGATAAAGAAGATTCAAAGAGAGTGAGATGCCAGCTCCTTTCATTCAGTCAGTAGCTTCAATCATTTCTGGACGTTTTTCAATGGCAAAAATCAATGAATATTGTAAATGCACAAACAGTAATTTCTCCGCATTGCAAGGTGCAATTCTGAAATTTTTTGCTTTTTCCTGCTCCTCTTAGCATGATAAAGAAGATTCAAAGAGAGTGAGATGCCAGCTCCTTTCATTCAGTCAGTAGCTTCAATCATTTCTGGACATTTTTGAATGGCAAAAATCAATGAATATTGTAAATGCACAAACAGTAATTTCTCCGCATTGCAAGGTGCAATTCTGAAATTTTTTGCTTTTTCCTGCTCCTCTTAGCATGATAAAGAAGATTCAAAGAGAGTGAGATGCCAGCTCCTTTCATTCAGTCAGTAGCTTCAAACATTTCTGGTATATGAATAACATGATGTTTTTCAATGGCAAAAATCAATGAATATTGTAAATGCACAAACAGTAATTTCTCCGCATTGCAAGGTGCAATTCTGAAATTTTTTGCTTTTTCCTGCTCCTCTTAGCATGATAAAGAAGATTCAAAGAGAGTGAGATGCCAGCTCCTTTCATTCAGTCAGTAGCTTCAATCATTTCTGGACGTTTTTCAATGGCAAAAATCAATGAATATTGTAAATGCACAAACAGTAATTTCTCCGCATTTCAAGGTGCACTTCTGAAATTTTTTGCTTTTTCCTGCTCCTCTTAGCATGATAAAGAAGATTCAAAGAGAGTGAGATGCCAGCCCCTTTCATTCAGTCAGTAGCTTCAATCATTTCTGGACGTTTTTCAATGGCAAAAATCAATGAATATTGTAAATGCACAAACAGTAATTTCTCCGCATTGCAAGGTGCAATTCTGAAATTTTTTGCTTTTTCCTGCTCCTCTTAGCATGATAAAGAAGATTCAAAGAGAGTGAGATGCCAGCTCCTTTCATTCAGTCAGTAACTTCAAACATTTCTGGTATATGAATAACATGATGTTTTTCAATGGCAAAAATCAATGAATATTGTAAATGCACAAACAGTAATTTCTCCGCATTGCAAGGTGCAATTCTGAAATTTTTTGCTTTTTCCTGCTCCTCTTAGCATTATAAAGAAGATTCAAAGAGAGTGAGATGCCAGCTCCTTTCATTCAGTCAGTAGCTTCAATCATTTCTGGACGTTTTTCAATGGCAAAAATCAATGAATATTGTAAATGCACAAACAGTAATTTCTCCGCATTGCAAGGTGCAATTCTGAAATTTTTTGCTTTTTCCTGCTCCTCTTAGCATGATAAAGAAGATTCAAAGAGAGTGAGATGTCAGCTCCTTTCATTCAGTCAGTAGCTTCAAACATTTCTGGTATATGAATAACATGATGTTTTTCAATGGCAACAATCAATGAATATTGTAAATGCACAAACAGTAATTTCTCCGCATTGCAAGGTGCAATTCTGAAATTTTTTGCTTTTTCCTGCTCCTCTTTGCATGATAAAGAAGATTCAAAGAGAGTGAGATGCCAGCTCCTTTCATTCAGTCAGTAGCTTCAATCATTTCTGGACGTTTTTCAATGGCAAAAATCAATGAATATTGTAAATGCACAAACAGTAATTTCTCCGTATTGCAATGTGCAATTCTGAAATTTTTTGCTTTTTCCTGCTCCTCTTAGCATGATAAAGAAGATTCAAAGAGAGTGAGATGCCAGCTCCTTTCATTCAGTCAGTAGCTTCAATCATTTCTGGACGTTTTTCAATGGCAAAAATCAATGAATATTGTAAATGCACAAACAGTAATTTCTCCGCATTGCAAGGTGCAATTCTGAAATTTTTTGCTTTTTCCTGCTCCTCTTAGCATGATAAAGAAGATTCAAAGAGAGTGAGATGCCAGCTCCTTTCATTCAGTCAGTAGCTTCAAACATTTCTGGTATATGAATAACATGATGTTTTTCAATGGCAAAAATCAATGAATATTGTAAATGCACAAACAGTAATTTCTCCGCATTGCAAGGTGCAATTCTGAAATTTTTTGCTTTTTCCTGCTCCTCTTAGCATGATAAAGAAGATTCAAAGAGAGTGAGATGCCAGCTCCTTTCATTCAGTCAGTAGCTTCAAACATTTCTGGTATATGAATAACATGATGTTTTTCAATGGCAAAAATCAATGAATATTGTAAATGCACAAACAGTAATTTCTCCGCATTGCAAGGTGCAATTCTGAAATTTTTTGCTTTTTCCTGCTCCTCTTTGCATGATAAAGAAGATTCAAAGAGAGTGAGATGCCAGCTCCTTTCATTCAGTCAGTAGCTTCAATCATTTCTGGACGTTTTTCAATGGCAAAAATCAATGAATATTGTAAATGCACAAACAGTAATTTCTCCGCATTGCAAGGTGCAATTCTGAAATTTTTTGCTTTTTCCTGCTCCTCTTAGCATGATAAAGAAGATTCAAAGAGAGTGAGATGCCAGCTCCTTTCATTCAGTCAGAAGCTTCAATCATTTCTGGACATTTTTCAATGGCAAAAATCAATGAATATTGTAAATGCACAAACAGTAATTTCTCCGCATTGCAAGGTGCAATTCTGAAATTTTTTGCTTTTTCTTGCTCCTCTTAGCATGATAAAGAAGATTCAAAGAGAGTGAGATGCCAGCTCCTTTCATTCAGTCAGTAGCTTCAAACATTTCTGGTATATGAATAACATGATGTTTTTCAATGGCAAAAATCAATGTATATTGTAAATGCACAAACAGTAATTTCTCCGCATTGCAAGGTGCAATTCTGAAATTTTTTGCTTTTTCCTGCTCCTCTTAGCATGATAAAGAAGATTCAAAGAGAGTAAGATGCCAGCTCCTTTCAATCAGTCAGTAGCTTCAATCATTTCTGGATGTTTTTCAATGGCAAAAATCAATGAATATTGTAAATGCACAAACAGTAATTTCTCCGCATTGCAAGGTGCAATTCTGAAATTTTTTGCTTTTTCCTGCTCCTCTTAGCATGATAAAGAAGATTCAAAGAGAGTGAGATGCCAGCTCCTTTCATTCAGTCAGTATCTTCAATCATTTCTGGACGTTTTTCAATGGCAAAAATCAATGAATATTGTAAATGCACAAACAGTAATTTCTCCGCATTGCAAGGTGCAATTCTGAAATTTTTTGCTTTTTCCTGCTCCTCTTAGCATGATAAAGAAGATTCAATGAGAGTGAGATGCCAGCTCCTTTCATTCAGTCAGTAGCATCAAACATTTCTGGTATATGAATAACATGATGTTTTTCAATGGCAAAAATCAATGAATATTGTAAATGCACAAACAGTAATTTCTCCGCAGTGCAAGGTGCAATTCTGAAATTTTTTGCTTTTTCCTGCTCCTCTTAGCATGATAAAGAAGATTCAAAGAGAGTGAGATGCCAGCTCCTTTCATTCAGTCAGTAGCTTCAATCATTTCTGGACGTTTTTCAATGGCAAAAATCAATGAATATTGTAAATGCACAAACAGTAATTTCTCCGCATTGCAAGGTGCAATTCTGAAATTTTTTGCTTTTTCCTGCTCCTCTTAGCATGATAAAGAAGATTCAAAGAGAGTGAGATGCCAGCTCCTTTCATTCAGTCAGTAGCTTCAAACATTTCTGGTATATGAATAACATGATGTTTTTCAATGGCAAAAATCAATGTATATTGTAAATGCACAAACAGTAATTTCTCCGCATTGCAAGGTGCAATTCTGAAATTTTTTGCTTTTTCCTGCTCCTCTTAGCATGATAAAGAAGATTCAAAGAGAGTAAGATGCCAGCTCCTTTCATTCAGTCAGTAGCTTCAATCATTTCTGGACGTTTTTCAATGGCAAAAATCAATGAATATTGTAAATGCACAAACAGTAATTTCTCCGCATTGCAAGGTGCAATTCTGAAATTTTTTGCTTTTTCCTGCTCCTCTTAGCATGATAAAGAAGATTCAAAGAGAGTGAGATGCCAGCTCCTTTCATTCAGTCAGTATCTTCAATCATTTCTGGACGTTTTTCAATGGCAAAAATCAATGAATATTGTAAATGCACAAACAGTAATTTCTCCGCATTGCAAGGTGCAATTCTGAAATTTTTTGCTTTTTCCTGCTCCTCTTAGCATGATAAAGAAGATTCAATGAGAGTGAGATGCCAGCTCCTTTCATTCAGTCAGTAGCTTCAAACATTTCTGGTATATGAATAACATGATGTTTTTCAATGGCAAAAATCAATGAATATTGTAAATGCACAAACAGTAATTTCTCCGCATTGCAAGGTGCAATTCTGAAATGTTTTGCTTTTTCCTGCTCCTCTTAGCATGATAAAGAAGATTCAAAGAGAGTGAGATGCCAGCTCCTTTCATTCAGTCAGTAGCTTCAATCATTTCTGGACATTTTTGAATGGCAAAAATCAATGAATATTGTAAATGCACAAACAGTAATTTCTCCGCATTGCAAGGTGCAATTCTGAAATTTTTTGCTTTTTCCTGCTCCTCTTAGCATGATAAAGAAGATTCAAAGAGAGTGAGATGCCAGCTCCTTTCATTCAGTCAGTAGCTTCAAACATTTCTGGTATATGAATAACATGATGTTTTTCAATGGCAAAAATCAATGAATATTGTAAATGCACAAACAGTAATTTCTCCGCATTGCAAGGTGCAATTCTGAAATTTTTTGCTTTTTCCTGCTCCTCTTAGCATGATAAAGAAGATTCAAAGAGAGTGAGATGCCAGCTCCTTTCATTCAGTCAGTAGCTTCAATCATTTCTGGACGTTTTTCAATGGCAAAAATCAATGAATATTGTAAATGCACAAACAGTAATTTCTCCGCATTTCAAGGTGCACTTCTGAAATTTTTTGCTTTTTCCTGCTCCTCTTAGCATGATAAAGAAGATTCAAAGAGAGTGAGATGCCAGCCCCTTTCATTCAGTCAGTAGCTTCAATCATTTCTGGACGTTTTTCAATGGCAAAAATCAATGAATATTGTAAATGCACAAACAGTAATTTCTCCGCATTGCAAGGTGCAATTCTGAAATTTTTTGCTTTTTCCTGCTCCTCTTAGCATGATAAAGAAGATTCAAAGAGAGTGAGATGCCAGCTCCTTTCATTCAGTCAGTAACTTCAAACATTTCTGGTATATGAATAACATGATGTTTTTCAATGGCAAAAATCAATGAATATTGTAAATGCACAAACAGTAATTTCTCCGCATTGCAAGGTGCAATTCTGAAATTTTTTGCTTTTTCCTGCTCCTCTTAGCATTATAAAGAAGATTCAAAGAGAGTGAGATGCCAGCTCCTTTCATTCAGTCAGTAGCTTCAATCATTTCTGGACGTTTTTCAATGGCAAAAATCAATGAATATTGTAAATGCACAAACAGTAATTTCTCCGCATTGCAAGGTGCAATTCTGAAATTTTTTGCTTTTTCCTGCTCCTCTTAGCATGATAAAGAAGATTCAAAGAGAGTGAGATGTCAGCTCCTTTCATTCAGTCAGTAGCTTCAAACATTTCTGGTATATGAATAACATGATGTTTTTCAATGGCAACAATCAATGAATATTGTAAATGCACAAACAGTAATTTCTCCGCATTGCAAGGTGCAATTCTGAAATTTTTTGCTTTTTCCTGCTCCTCTTTGCATGATAAAGAAGATTCAAAGAGAGTGAGATGCCAGCTCCTTTCATTCAGTCAGTAGCTTCAATCATTTCTGGACGTTTTTCAATGGCAAAAATCAATGAATATTGTAAATGCACAAACAGTAATTTCTCCGTATTGCAATGTGCAATTCTGAAATTTTTTGCTTTTTCCTGCTCCTCTTAGCATGATAAAGAAGATTCAAAGAGAGTGAGATGCCAGCTCCTTTCATTCAGTCAGTAGCTTCAATCATTTCTGGACGTTTTTCAATGGCAAAAATCAATGAATATTGTAAATGCACAAACAGTAATTTCTCCGCATTGCAAGGTGCAATTCTGAAATTTTTTGCTTTTTCCTGCTCCTCTTAGCATGATAAAGAAGATTCAAAGAGAGTGAGATGCCAGCTCCTTTCATTCAGTCAGTAGCTTCAAACATTTCTGGTATATGAATAACATGATGTTTTTCAATGGCAAAAATCAATGAATATTGTAAATGCACAAACAGTAATTTCTCCGCATTGCAAGGTGCAATTCTGAAATTTTTTGCTTTTTCCTGCTCCTCTTAGCATGATAAAGAAGATTCAAAGAGAGTGAGATGTCAACTCCTTTCATTCAGTCAGTAGCTTCAAACATTTCTGGTATATGAATAACATGATGTTTTTCAATGGCAACAATCAATGAATATTGTAAATGCACAAACAGTAATTTCTCCGCATTGCAAGGTGCAATTCTGAAATTTTTTGCTTTTTCCTGCTCCTCTTTGCATGATAAAGAAGATTCAAAGAGAGTGAGATGCCAGCTCCTTTCATTCAGTCAGTAGCTTCAATCATTTCTGGACGTTTTTCAATGGCAAAAATCAATGAATATTGTAAATGCACAAACAGTAATTTCTCCGCATTGCAAGGTGCAATTCTGAAATTTTTTGCTTTTTCCTGCTCCTCTTAGCATGATAAAGGAGATTCAAAGAGAGTGAGATGCCAGCTCCTTTCATTCAGTCAGTAGCTTCAATCATTTCTGGACGTTTTTCAATGGCAAAAATCAATGAATATTGTAAATGCACAAACAGTAATTTCTCCGCATAGCAAGGTGCAATTCTGAAATTTTTTGCTTTTTCCTGCTCCTCTTAGCATGATAAAGAAGATTCAAAGAGAGTGAGATGTCAGCTCCTTTCATTCAGTCAGTAGCTTCAAACATTTCTGGTATATGAATAACATGATGTTTTTCAATGGCAAAAATCAATGAATATTGTAAATGCACAAACAGTAATTTCTCCGCATTGCAAGGTGCAATTCTGAAATTTTTTGCTTTTTCCTGCTCCTCTTAGCATGATAAAGAAAATTCAAAGAGAGTGAGATGCCAGCTCCTTTCATTCAGTCAGAAGCTTCAATCATTTCTGGACGTTTTTCAATGGCAAAAATCAATGAATATTGTAAATGCACAAACAGTAATTTCTCCGCATTGCAAGGTGCAATTCTGAAATTTTTTGCTTTTTCCTGCTCCTCTTAGCATGATAAAGAAGATTCAAAGAGAGTGAGATGCCAGCTCCTTTCATTCAGTCAGTAGCTTCAAACATTTCTGGTATATGAATAACATGATATTTTTCAATGGCAAAAATCAATGAATATTGTAAATGCACAAACAGTAATTTCTCCGCATTGCAAGGTGCAATTCTGAAATTTTTTGCTTTTTCCTGCTCCTCTTAGCATGATAAAGAAGATTCAAAGAGAGTGAGATGCCAGCTCCTTTCATTCAGTCAGTAGCTTCAATCATTTCTGGACGTTTTTCAATGGCAAAAATCAATGAATATTGTAAATGCACAAACAGTAATTTCTCTGCATTGCAAGGTGCAATTCTGAAATTTTTTGCTTTTTCCTGCTCCTCTTAGCATCATAAAGAAGATTCAAAGAGAGTGAGATGCCAGCTCCTTTCATTCAGTCAGTAGCTTCAATCATTTCTGGACGTTTTTCAATGGCAAAAATCAATGAATATTGTAAATGCACAAACAGTAATTTCTCCGCATTGCAAGGTGCAATTCTGAAATTTTTTGCTTTTTCCTGCTCCTCTTAGCATGATAAAGAAGATTCAAAGAGAGTGAGATGCCAGCTCCTTTCATTCAGTCAGTAGCTTCAAACATTTCTGGTATATGAATAACATGATGTTTTTCAATGGCAAAAATCAATGAATATTGTAAATGCACAAACAGTAATTTCTCCGCATTGCAAGGTGCAATTCTGAAATTTTTTGCTTTTTCCTGCTCCTCTTAGCATTATAAAGAAGATTCAAAGAGAGTGAGATGCCAGCTCCTTTCATTCAGTCAGTAGCTTCAATCATTTCTGGACGTTTTTCAATGGCAAAAATCAATGAATATTGTAAATGCACAAACAGTAATTTCTCCGCATTGCAAGGTGCAATTCTGAAATTTTTTGCTTTTTCCTGCTCCTCTTAGCATGATAAAGAAGATTCAAAGAGAGTGAGATGTCAACTCCTTTCATTCAGTCAGTAGCTTCAAACATTTCTGGTATATGAATAACATGATGTTTTTCAATGGCAACAATCAATGAATATTGTAAATGCACAAACAGTAATTTCTCCGCATTGCAAGGTGCAATTCTGAAATTTTTTGCTTTTTCCTGCTCCTCTTTGCATGATAAAGAAGATTCAAAGAGAGTGAGATGCCAGCTCCTTTCATTCAGTCAGTAGCTTCAATCATTTCTGGACGTTTTTCAATGGCAAAAATCAATGAATATTGTAAATGCACAAACAGTAATTTCTCCGCATTGCAAGGTGCAATTCTGAAATTTTTTGCTTTTTCCTGCTCCTCTTAGCATGATAAAGAAGATTCAAAGAGAGTGAGATGCCAGCTCCTTTCATTCAGTCAGTAGCTTCAATCATTTCTGGACGTTTTTCAATGGCAAAAATCAATGAATATTGTAAATGCACAAACAGTAATTTCTCCGCATTGCAAGGTGCAATTCTGAAATTTTTTGCTTTTTCCTGCTCCTCTTAGCATGATAAAGAAGATTCAAAGAGAGTGAGATGCCAGCTCCTTTCATTCAGTCAGAAGCTTCAATCATTTCTGGACGTTTTTCAATGGCAAAAATCAATGAATATTGTAAATGCACAAACAGTAATTTCTCCGCATTGCAAGGTGCAATTCTGAAATTTTTTGCTTTTTCCTGCTCCTCTTAGCATGATAAAGAAGATTCAAAGAGAGTGAGATGCCAGCTCCTTTCATTCAGTCAGTAGCTTCAAACATTTCTGGTATATGAATAACATGATGTTTTTCAATGGCAAAAATCAATGAATATTGTAAATGCACAAACAGTAATTTCTCCGCATTGCAAGGTGCAATTCTGAAATTTTTTGCTTTTTCCTGCTCCTCTTAGCATGATAAAGAAAATTCAAAGAGAGTGAGATGCCAGCTCCTTTCATTCAGTCAGAAGCTTCAATCATTTCTGGACGTTTTTCAATGGCAAAAATCAATGAATATTGTAAATGCACAAACAGTAATTTCTCCGCATTGCAAGGTGCAATTCTGAAATTTTTTGCTTTTTCCTGCTCCTCTTAGCATGATAAAGAAGATTCAAAGAGAGTGAGATGCCAGCTCCTTTCATTCAGTCAGTAGCTTCAAACATTTCTGGTATATGAATAACATGATATTTTTCAATGGCAAAAATCAATGAATATTGTAAATGCACAAACAGTAATTTCTCCGCATTGCAAGGTGCAATTCTGAAATTTTTTGCTTTTTCCTGCTCCTCTTAGCATGATAAAGAAGATTCAAAGAGAGTGAGATGCCAGCTCCTTTCATTCAGTCAGTAGCTTCAATCATTTCTGGACGTTTTTCAATGGCAAAAATCAATGAATATTGTAAATGCACAAACAGTAATTTCTCCGCATTGCAAGGTGCAATTCTGAAATTTTTTGCTTTTTCCTGCTCCTCTTAGCATGATAAAGAAGATTCAAAGAGAGTGAGATGCCAGCTCCTTTCATTCAGTCAGTAGCTTCAATCATTTCTGGACGTTTTTCAATGGCAAAAATCAATGAATATTGTAAATGCACAAACAGTAATTTCTCCGCATTGCAAGGTGCAATTCTGAAATTTTTTGCTTTTTCCTGCTCCTCTTAGCATGATAAAGAAGATTCAAAGAGAGTGAGATGCCAGCTCCTTTCATTCAGTCAGTAGCTTCAAACATTTCTGGTATATGAATAACATGATGTTTTTCAATGGCAAAAATCAATGAATATTGTAAATGCACAAACAGTAATTTCTCCGCATTGCAAGGTGCAATTCTGAAATTTTTTGCTTTTTCCTGCTCCTCTTAGCATGATAAAGAAGATTCAAAGAGAGTGAGATGCCAGCTCCTTTCATTCAGTCAGTAGCTTCAATCATTTCTGGACGTTTTTCAATGGCAAAAATCAATGAATATTGTAAATGCACAAACAGTAATTTCTCCGCATTGCAAGGTGCAATTCTGAAATTTTTTGCTTTTTCCTGCTCCTCTTAGCATGATAAAGAAGATTCAAAGAGAGTGAGATGCCAGCTCCTTTCATTCAGTCAGTAGCTTCAAACATTTCTGGTATATGAATAACATGATGTTTTTCAATGGCAAAAATCAATGAATATTGTAAATGCACAAACAGTAATTTCTCCGCATTGCAAGGTGCAATTCTGAAATTTTTTGCTTTTTCCTGCTCCTCTTAGCATTATAAAGAAGATTCAAAGAGAGTGAGATGCCAGCTCCTTTCATTCAGTCAGTAGCTTCAATCATTTCTGGACGTTTTTCAATGGCAAAAATCAATGAATATTGTAAATGCACAAACAGTAATTTCTCCGCATTGCAAGGTGCAATTCTGAAATTTTTTGCTTTTTCCTGCTCCTCTTAGCATGATAAAGAAGATTCAAAGAGAGTGAGATGTCAGCTCCTTTCATTCAGTCAGTAGCTTCAAACATTTCTGGTATATGAATAACATGATGTTTTTCAATGGCAACAATCAATGAATATTGTAAATGCACAAACAGTAATTTCTCCGCATTGCAAGGTGCAATTCTGAAATTTTTTGCTTTTTCCTGCTCCTCTTTGCATGATAAAGAAGATTCAAAGAGAGTGAGATGCCAGCTCCTTTCATTCAGTCAGTAGCTTCAATCATTTCTGGACGTTTTTCAATGGCAAAAATCAATGAATATTGTAAATGCACAAACAGTAATTTCTCCGCATTGCAAGGTGCAATTCTGAAATTTTTTGCTTTTTCCTGCTCCTCTTAGCATGATAAAGAAGATTCAAAGAGAGTGAGATGCCAGCTCCTTTCATTCAGTCAGTAGCTTCAATCATTTCTGGACGTTTTTCAATGGCAAAAATCAATGAATATTGTAAATGCACAAACAGTAATTTCTCCGCATTGCAAGGTGCAATTCTGAAATTTTTTGCTTTTTCCTGCTCCTCTTAGCATGATAAAGAAGATTCAAAGAGAGTGAGATGCCAGCTCCTTTCATTCAGTCAGAAGCTTCAATCATTTCTGGACGTTTTTCAATGGCAAAAATCAATGAATATTGTAAATGCACAAACAGTAATTTCTCCGCATTGCAAGGTGCAATTCTGAAATTTTTTGCTTTTTCCTGCTCCTCTTAGCATGATAAAGAAGATTCAAAGAGAGTGAGATGCCAGCTCCTTTCATTCAGTCAGTAGCTTCAAACATTTCTGGTATATGAATAACATGATGTTTTTCAATGGCAAAAATCAATGAATATTGTAAATGCACAAACAGTAATTTCTCCGCATTGCAAGGTGCAATTCTGAAATTTTTTGCTTTTTCCTGCTCCTCTTAGCATGATAAAGAAAATTCAAAGAGAGTGAGATGCCAGCTCCTTTCATTCAGTCAGAAGCTTCAATCATTTCTGGACGTTTTTCAATGGCAAAAATCAATGAATATTGTAAATGCACAAACAGTAATTTCTCCGCATTGCAAGGTGCAATTCTGAAATTTTTTGCTTTTTCCTGCTCCTCTTAGCATGATAAAGAAGATTCAAAGAGAGTGAGATGCCAGCTCCTTTCATTCAGTCAGTAGCTTCAAACATTTCTGGTATATGAATAACATGATATTTTTCAATGGCAAAAATCAATGAATATTGTAAATGCACAAACAGTAATTTCTCCGCATTGCAAGGTGCAATTCTGAAATTTTTTGCTTTTTCCTGCTCCACTTAGCATGATAAAGAAGATTCAAAGAGAGTGAGATGCCAGCTCCTTTCATTCAGTCAGTAGCTTCAATCATTTCTGGACGTTTTTCAATGGCAAAAATCAATGAATATTGTAAATGCACAAACAGTAATTTCTCCGCATTGCAAGGTGCAATTCTGAAATTTTTTGCTTTTTCCTGCTCCTCTTAGCATGATAAAGAAGATTCAAAGAGAGTGAGATCCCAGCTCCTTTCATTCAGTCAGTAGCTTCAATCATTTCTGGACGTTTTTCAATGGCAAAAATCAATGAATATTGTAAATGCACAAACAGTAATTTCTCCGCATTGCAAGGTGCAATTCTGAAATTTTTTGCTTTTTCCTGCTCCTCTTAGCATGATAAAGAAGATTCAAAGAGAGTGAGATGCCAGCTCCTTTCATTCAGTCAGTAGCTTCAAACATTTCTGGTATATGAATAACATGATGTTTTTCAATGGCAAAAATCAATGAATATTGTAAATGCACAAACAGTAATTTCTCCGCATTGCAAGGTGCAATTCTGAAATTTTTTGCTTTTTCCTGCTCCTCTTAGCATTATAAAGAAGATTCAAAGAGAGTGAGATGCCAGCTCCTTTCATTCAGTCAGTAGCTTCAATCATTTCTGGACGTTTTTCAATGGCAAAAATCAATGAATATTGTAAATGCACAAACAGTAATTTCTCCGCATTGCAAGGTGCAATTCTGAAATTTTTTGCTTTTTCCTGCTCCTCTTAGCATGATAAAGAAGATTCAAAGAGAGTGAGATGTCAGCTCCTTTCATTCAGTCAGTAGCTTCAATCATTTCTGGACGTTTTTCAATGGCAAAAATCAATGAATATTGTAAATGCACAAACAGTAATTTCTCCGCATTGCAAGGTGCAATTCTGAAATTTTTTGCTTTTTCCTGCTCCTCTTAGCATGATAAAGAAGATTCAAAGAGAGTGAGATGCCAGCTCCTTTCTTTCAGTCAGAAGCTTCAATCATTTCTGGACGTTTTTCAATGGCAAAAATCAATGAATATTGTAAATGCACAAACAGTAATTTCTCCGCATTGCAAGGTGCAATTCTGAAATTTTTTGCTTTTTCCTGCTCCTCTTAGCATCATAAAGAAGATTCAAAGAGAGTGAGATGCCAGCTCCTTTCATTCAGTCAGTAGCTTCAAACATTTCTGGTATATGAATAACATGATATTTTTCAATGGCAAAAATCAATGAATATTGTAAATGCACAAATAGTAATTTCTCCGCATTGCAAGGTGCAATTCTGAAATTTTTTGCTTTTTCCTGCTCATCTTAGCATGATAAAGAAGATTCAAAGAGAGTGAGATGCCAGCTCCTTTCATTCAGTCAGTAGCTTCAATCATTTCTGGACGTTTTTCAATGGCAAAAATCAATGAATATTGTAAATGCACAAACAGTAATTTCTCCGCATTGCAAGGTGCAATTCTGAAATTTTTTGCTTTTTCCTGCTCCTCTTAGCATGATAAAGAAGATTCAAAGAGAGTGAGATGCCAGCTCCTTTCATTCAGTCAGTAGCTTCAATCATTTCTGGACGTTTTTCAATGGCAAAAATCAATGAATATTGTAAATGCACAAACAGTAATTTCTCCGCATTGCAAGGTGCAATTCTGAAATTTTTTGCTTTTTCCTGCTCCTCTTAGCATGATAAAGAAGATTCAAAGAGAGTGAGATGCCAGCTCCTTTCATTCAGTCAGTAGCTTCAAACATTTCTGGTATATGAATAACATGATGTTTTTCAATGGCAAAAATCAATGAATATTGTAAATGCACAAACAGTAATTTCTCCGCATTGCAAGGTGCAATTCTGAAATTTTTTGCTTTTTCCTGCTCCTCTTAGCATTATAAAGAAGATTCAAAGAGAGTGAGATGCCAGCTCCTTTCATTCAGTCAGTAGCTTCAATCATTTCTGGACGTTTTTCAATGGCAAAAATCAATGAATATTGTAAATGCACAAACAGTAATTTCTCCGCATTGCAAGGTGCAATTCTGAAATTTTTTGCTTTTTCCTGCTCCTCTTAGCATGATAAAGAAGATTCAAAGAGAGTGAGATGTCAGCTCCTTTCATTCAGTCAGTAGCTTCAAACATTTCTGGTATATGAATAACATGTTTTTCAATGGCAAAAATCAATGAATATTGTTAATGCACAAACAGTAATTTCTCCTCATTGCACGGTGCAATTCTGAAATTTTTTGCTTTTTCCTGCTCCTCTTAGCATGACAAAGAAGATTCAAAGAGAGTGAGATGCCAGCTCCTTTCATTCAGTCAGTAGCTTCAATCATTTCTGGACGTTTTTCAATGGCAAAAATCAATGAATATTGTAAATGCACAAACAGTAATTTCTCCGCATTGCAAGGTGCAATTCTGAAATTTTTTGCTTTTTCCTGCTCCTCTTAGCATGATAAAGAAGATTCAAAGAGAGTGAGATGCCAGCTCCTTTCATTCAGTCAGTAGCTTCAAACATTTCTGGTATATGAATAACATGTTTTTCAATGGCAAAAATCAATGAATATTGTTAATGCACAAACAGTAATTTCTCCTCATTGCACGGTGCAATTCTGAAATTTTTTGCTTTTTCCTGCTCCTATTAGCATGATAAAGAAGATTCAAAGAGAGTGAGATGCCAGCTCCTTTCATTCAGTCAGTAGCTTCAATCATTTCTGGACGTTTTTCAATGGCAAAAATCAATGAATATTGTAAATGCACAAACAGTAATTTCTCCGCATTGCAAGGTGCAATTCTGAAATTTTTTGCTTTTTCCTGCTCCTCTTAGCATGATAAAGAAGATTCAAAGAGAGTGAGATGTCAGCTCCTTTCATTCAGTCAGTAGCTTCAAACATTTCTGGTATATGAATAACATGATGTTTTTCAATGGCAACAATCAATGAATATTGTAAATGCACAAACAGTAATTTCTCCGCATTGCAAGGTGCAATTCTGAAATTTTTTGCTTTTTCCTGCTCCTCTTTGCATGATAAAGAAGATTCAAAGAGAGTGAGATGCCAGCTCCTTTCATTCAGTCAGTAGCTTCAATCATTTCTGGACGTTTTTCAATGGCAAAAATCAATGAATATTGTAAATGCACAAACAGTAATTTCTCCGCATTGCAAGGTGCAATTCTGAAATTTTTTGCTTTTTCCTGCTCCTCTTAGCATGATAAAGAAGATTCAAAGAGAGTGAGATGCCAGCTCCTTTCATTCAGTCAGTAGCTTCAATCATTTCTGGACGTTTTTCAATGGCAAAAATCAATGAATATTGTAAATGCACAAACAGTAATTTCTCCGCATTGCAAGGTGCAATTCTGAAATTTTTTGCTTTTTCCTGCTCCTCTTAGCATGATAAAGAAGATTCAAAGAGAGTGAGATGCCAGCTCCTTTCATTCAGTCAGAAGCTTCAATCATTTCTGGACGTTTTTCAATGTCAAAAATCAATGAATATTGTAAATGCACAAACAGTAATTTCTCCGCATTGCAAGGTGCAATTCTGAAATTTTTTGCTTTTTCCTGCTCCTCTTAGCATCATAAAGAAGATTCAAAGAGAGTGAGATGCCAGCTCCTTTCATTCAGTCAGTAGCTTCAAACATTTCTGGTATATGAATAACATGTTTTTCAATGGCAAAAATCAATGAATATTGTTAATGCACAAACAGTAATTTCTCCTCATTGCACGGTGCAATTCTGAAAATTTTTGCTTTTTCCTGCTCCTCTTAGCATGACAAAGAAGATTCAAAGAGAGTGAGATGCCAGCTCCTTTCATTCAGTCAGTAGCTTCAATCATTTCTGGACGTTTTTCAATGGCAAAAATCAATGAATATTGTAAATGCACAAACAGTAATTTCTCCGCATTGCAAGGTGCAATTCTGAAATTTTTTGCTTTTTCCTGCTCCTCTTAGCATGATAAAGAAGATTCAAAGAGAGTGAGATGCCAGCTCCTTTCATTCAGTCAGTAGCTTCAAACATTTCTGGTATATGAATAACATGTTTTTCAATGGCAAAAATCAATGAATATTGTTAATGCACAAACAGTAATTTCTCCTCATTGCACGGTGCAATTCTGAAATTTTTTGCTTTTTCCTGCTCCTATTAGCATGATAAAGAAGATTCAAAGAGAGTGAGATGCCAGCTCCTTTCATTCAGTCAGTAGCTTCAATCATTTCTGGACGTTTTTCAATGGCAAAAATCAATGAATATTGTAAATGCACAAACAGTAATTTCTCCGCATTGCAAGGTGCAATTCTGAAATTTTTTGCTTTTTCCTGCTCCTCTTAGCATGATAAAGAAGATTCAAAGAGAGTGAGATGCCAGCTCCTTTCATTCAGTCAGTAGCTTCAAACATTTCTGGTATATGAATAACATGATGTTTTTCAATGGCAAAAATCAATGAATATTGTAAATGCACAAACAGTAATTTCTCCGCATTGCAAGGTGCAATTCTGAATTTTTTTGCTTTTTCCTGCTCCTCTTAGCATGATAAAGAAAATTCAAAGAGAGTGAGATGCCAGCTCCTTTCATTCAGTCAGTAGCTTCAATCATTTCTGGACATTTTTCAATGGCAAAAATCAATGAATATTGTAAATGCACAAACAGTAATTTCTACGCATTGCAAGGTGCAATTCTGAAATTTTTTGCTTTTTCCTGCTCCTCTTAGCAAGATAAAGATTCAAAGAGAGTGAGATGCCAGCTCCTTTCATTCAGTCAGTAGCTTCAAATATTTCTGGTATATGAATAACATGATGTTTTTCAATGGCAAAAATCAATGAATATTGTAAATGCACAAACAGTAATTTCTCCGCATTGCAAGGTGCAATTCTGAAATTTTTTGCTTTTTCCTGCTCCTCTTAGCATGATAAAGAAGATTCAAAGAGAGTGAGATGCCAGCTCCTTTCATTCAGTCAGTAGATTCAATCATTTCTGGACGTTTTTCAATGGCAAAAATCAATGAATATTGTAAATGCACAAACAGTAATTTCTCCGCATTGCAAGGTGCAATTCTGAAATTTTTTGCTTTTTCCTGCTCCTCTTAGCATGATAAAGAAGATTCAAAGAGAGTGACATGTCATCTCCTTTCATTCAATCAGTAGCTTCAAACATTTCTGGTATATGAATAACATGATGTTTTTCAATGGCAAAAATCAATGAATATTGTAAATGCACAAACAGTAATTTCTCCGCATTGCAAGGTGCAATTCTGAAATTTTTTGCTTTTTCCTGCTCCTCTTAGCATGATAAAGAAGATTCAAAGAGAGTGAGATACCAGCTCCTTTCATTCAGTCAGTAGCTTCAATCATTTCTGGACGTTTTTCAATGGCAAAAATCAATGAATATTGTAAATGCACAAACAGTAATTTCTCCGCATTGCAAGGTGCAATTCTGAAATTTTTTGCTTTTTCCTGCTCCTCTTAGCATGATAAAGAAGATTCAAAGAGAGTGAGATACCAGCTCCTTTCATTCAGTCAGTAGCTTCAATCATTTCTGGACGTTTTTCAATGGCAAAAATCAATGAATATTGTAAATGCACAGACAGTAATTTCTCCGCATTGCAAGGTGCAATTCTGAAATTTTTTGCTTTTTCCTGCTCCTCTTAGCATGATAAAGAAGATTCAAAGAGAGTGAGATGTCAGCTCCTTTCATTCAGTCAGTAGCTTCAAACATTTCTGGTATATGAATAACATGATGTTTTTCAATGGCAAAAATCAATGAATAATGTAAATGCACAAACAGTAATTTCTCCGCATTGCAAGGTGCAATTCTGAAATTTTTTGCTTTTTCCTGCTCCTCTTAGCATGATAAAGAAGATTCAAAGAGAGTGAGATGCCAGCTCCTTTCATTCAGTCAGTAGCTTCAAACATTTCTGGTATATGAATAACATGTTTTTCAATGGCAAAAATCAATGAATATTGTTAATGCACAAACAGTAATTTCTCCTCATTGCACGGTGCAATTCTGAAATTTTTTGCTTTTTCCTGCTCCTATTAGCATGATAAAGAAGATTCAAAGAGAGTGAGATGCCAGCTCCTTTCATTCAGTCAGTAGCTTCAATCATTTCTGGACGTTTTTCAATGGCAAAAATCAATGAATATTGTAAATGCACAAACAGTAATTTCTCCGCATTGCAAGGTGCAATTCTGAAATTTTTTGCTTTTTCCTGCTCCTCTTAGCATGATAAAGAAGATTCAAAGAGAGTGAGATGCCAGCTCCTTTCATTCAGTCAGTAGCTTCAAACATTTCTGGTATATGAATAACATGATGTTTTTCAATGGCAAAAATCAATGAATATTGTAAATGCACAAACAGTAATTTCTCCGCATTGCAAGGTGCAATTCTGAATTTTTTTGCTTTTTCCTGCTCCTCTTAGCATGATAAAGAAAATTCAAAGAGAGTGAGATGCCAGCTCCTTTCATTCAGTCAGTAGCTTCAATCATTTCTGGACATTTTTCAATGGCAAAAATCAATGAATATTGTAAATGCACAAACAGTAATTTCTACGCATTGCAAGGTGCAATTCTGAAATTTTTTGCTTTTTCCTGCTCCTCTTAGCAAGATAAAGATTCAAAGAGAGTGAGATGCCAGCTCCTTTCATTCAGTCAGTAGCTTCAAATATTTCTGGTATATGAATAACATGATGTTTTTCAATGGCAAAAATCAATGAATATTGTAAATGCACAAACAGTAATTTCTCCGCATTGCAAGGTGCAATTCTGAAATTTTTTGCTTTTTCCTGCTCCTCTTAGCATGATAAAGAAGATTCAAAGAGAGTGAGATGCCAGCTCCTTTCATTCAGTCAGTAGATTCAATCATTTCTGGACGTTTTTCAATGGCAAAAATCAATGAATATTGTAAATGCACAAACAGTAATTTCTCCGCATTGCAAGGTGCAATTCTGAAATTTTTTGCTTTTTCCTGCTCCTCTTAGCATGATAAAGAAGATTCAAAGAGAGTGACATGTCATCTCCTTTCATTCAATCAGTAGCTTCAAACATTTCTGGTATATGAATAACATGATGTTTTTCAATGGCAAAAATCAATGAATATTGTAAATGCACAAACAGTAATTTCTCCGCATTGCAAGGTGCAATTCTGAAATTTTTTGCTTTTTCCTGCTCCTCTTAGCATGATAAAGAAGATTCAAAGAGAGTGAGATACCAGCTCCTTTCATTCAGTCAGTAGCTTCAATCATTTCTGGACGTTTTTCAATGGCAAAAATCAATGAATATTGTAAATGCACAAACAGTAATTTCTCCGCATTGCAAGGTGCAATTCTGAAATTTTTTGCTTTTTCCTGCTCCTCTTAGCATGATAAAGAAGATTCAAAGAGAGTGAGATACCAGCTCCTTTCATTCAGTCAGTAGCTTCAATCATTTCTGGACGTTTTTCAATGGCAAAAATCAATGAATATTGTAAATGCACAGACAGTAATTTCTCCGCATTGCAAGGTGCAATTCTGAAATTTTTTGCTTTTTCCTGCTCCTCTTAGCATGATAAAGAAGATTCAAAGAGAGTGAGATGTCAGCTCCTTTCATTCAGTCAGTAGCTTCAAACATTTCTGGTATATGAATAACATGATGTTTTTCAATGGCAAAAATCAATGAATAATGTAAATGCACAAACAGTAATTTCTCCGCATTGCAAGGTGCAATTCTGAAATTTTTTGCTTTTTCCTGCTCCTCTTAGCATGATAAAGAAGATTCAAAGAGAGTGAGATGCCAGCTCCTTTCATTCAGTCAGTAGCTTCAAACATTTCTGGTATATGAATAACATGTTTTTCAATGGCAAAAATCAATGAATATTGTTAATGCACAAACAGTAATTTCTCCTCATTGCACGGTGCAATTCTGAAATTTTTTGCTTTTTCCTGCTCCTATTAGCATGATAAAGAAGATTCAAAGAGAGTGAGATGCCAGCTCCTTTCATTCAGTCAGTAGCTTCAATCATTTCTGGACGTTTTTCAATGGCAAAAATCAATGAATATTGTAAATGCACAAACAGTAATTTCTCCGCATTGCAAGGTGCAATTCTGAAATTTTTTGCTTTTTCCTGCTCCTCTTAGCATGATAAAGAAGATTCAAAGAGAGTGAGATGCCAGCTCCTTTCATTCAGTCAGTAGCTTCAATCATTTCTGGACATTTTTCAATGGCAAAAATCAATGAATATTGTAAATGCACAAACAGTAATTTCTACGCATTGCAAGGTGCAATTCTGAAATTTTTTGCTTTTTCCTGCTCCTCTTAGCATGATAAAGAAGATTCAAAGAGAGTGAGATGCCAGCTCCTTTCATTCAGTCAGTAGCTTCAAATATTTCTGGTATATGAATAACATGATGTTTTTCAATGGCAAAAATCAATGAATATTGTAAATGCACAAACAGTAATTTCTCCGCATTGCAAGGTGCAATTCTGAAATTTTTTGCTTTTTCCTGCTCCTCTTAGCATGATAAAGAAGATTCAAAGAGAGTGAGATGCCAGCTCCTTTCATTCAGTCAGTAGATTCAATCATTTCTGGACGTTTTTCAATGGCAAAAATCAATTAATATTGTAAATGCACAAACAGTATTTTCTCCGCATTGCAAGGTGCAATTCTGAAATTTTTTGCTTTTTCCTGCTCCTCTTAGCATGATAAAGAAGATTCAAAGAGAGTGACATGTCATCTCCTTTCATTCAATCAGTAGCTTCAAACATTTCTGGTATATGAATAACATGATGTTTTTCAATGGCAAAAATCAATGAATATTGTAAATGCACAAACAGTAATTTCTCCGCATTGCAAGGTGCAATTCTGAAATTTTTTGCTTTTTCCTGCTCCTCTTAGCATGATAAAGAAGATTCAAAGAGAGTGAGATACCAGCTCCTTTCATTCAGTCAGTAGCTTCAATCATTTCTGGACGTTTTTCAATGGCAAAAATCAATGAATATTGTAAATGCACAAACAGTAATTTCTCCGCATTGCAAGGTGCAATTCTGAAATTTTTTGCTTTTTCCTGCTCCTCTTAGCATGATAAAGAAGATTCAAATAGAGTGAGATACCAGCTCCTTTCATTCAGTCAGTAGCTTCAATCATTTCTGGACGTTTTTCAATGGCAAAAATCAATGAATATTGTAAATGCACAGACAGTAATTTCTCCGCATTGCAAGGTGCAATTCTGAAATTTTTTGCTTTTTCCTGCTCCTCTTAGCATGATAAAGAAGATTCAAAGAGAGTGAGATGTCAGCTCCTTTCATTCAGTCAGTAGCTTCAAACATTTCTGGTATATGAATAACATGATGTTTTTCAATGGCAAAAATCAATGAATATTGTAAATGCACAAACAGTAATTTCTCCGCATTGCAAGGTGCAATTCTGAAATTTTTTGCTTTTTCCTGCTCCTCTTAGCATGATAAAGAAGATTCAAAGAGAGTAAGATGCCAGCTCCTTTCATTCAGTCAGTAGCTTCAATCATTTCTGGACGTTTTTCAATGGCAAAAATCAATGAATATTGTAAATGCACAAACAGTAATTTCTCCGCATTGCAAGGTGCAATTCTGAAATTTTTTGCTTTTTCCTGCTCCTCTTAGCATGATAAAGAAGATTCAAAGAGAGTGAGATGCCAGCTCCTTTCATTCAGTCAGTAGCTTCAATCATTTCTGGACATTTTTCAATGGCAAAAATCAATGAATATTGTAAATGCACAAACAGTAATTTCTACGCATTGCAAGGTGCAATTCTGAAATTTTTTGCTTTTTCCTGCTCCTCTTAGCATGATAAAGAAGATTCAAAGAGAGTGAGATGCCAGCTCCTTTCATTCAGTCAGTAGCTTCAAATATTTCTGGTATATGAATAACATGATGTTTTTCAATGGCAAAAATCAATGAATATTGTAAATGCACAAACAGTAATTTCTCCGCATTGCAAGGTGCAATTCTGAAATTTTTTGCTTTTTCCTGCTCCTCTTAGCATGATAAAGAAGATTCAAAGAGAGTGAGATGCCAGCTCCTTTCATTCAGTCAGTAGATTCAATCATTTCTGGACGTTTTTCAATGGCAAAAATCAATTAATATTGTAAATGCACAAACAGTATTTTCTCCGCATTGCAAGGTGCAATTCTGAAATTTTTTGCTTTTTCCTGCTCCTCTTAGCATGATAAAGAAGATTCAAAGAGAGTGACATGTCATCTCCTTTCATTCAATCAGTAGCTTCAAACATTTCTGGTATATGAATAACATGATGTTTTTCAATGGCAAAAATCAATGAATATTGTAAATGCACAAACAGTAATTTCTCCGCATTGCAAGGTGCAATTCTGAAATTTTTTGCTTTTTCCTGCTCCTCTTAGCATGATAAAGAAGATTCAAAGAGAGTGAGATACCAGCTCCTTTCATTCAGTCAGTAGCTTCAATCATTTCTGGACGTTTTTCAATGGCAAAAATCAATGAATATTGTAAATGCACAAACAGTAATTTCTCCGCATTGCAAGGTGCAATTCTGAAATTTTTTGCTTTTTCCTGCTCCTCTTAGCATGATAAAGAAGATTCAAATAGAGTGAGATACCAGCTCCTTTCATTCAGTCAGTAGCTTCAATCATTTCTGGACGTTTTTCAATGGCAAAAATCAATGAATATTGTAAATGCACAGACAGTAATTTCTCCGCATTGCAAGGTGCAATTCTGAAATTTTTTGCTTTTTCCTGCTCCTCTTAGCATGATAAAGAAGATTCAAAGAGAGTGAGATGTCAGCTCCTTTCATTCAGTCAGTAGCTTCAAACATTTCTGGTATATGAATAACATGATGTTTTTCAATGGCAAAAATCAATGAATATTGTAAATGCACAAACAGTAATTTCTCCGCATTGCAAGGTGCAATTCTGAAATTTTTTGCTTTTTCCTGCTCCTCTTAGCATGATAAAGAAGATTCAAAGAGAGTAAGATGCCAGCTCCTTTCATTCAGTCAGTAGCTTCAATCATTTCTGGACGTTTTTCAATGGCAAAAATCAATGAATATTGTAAATGCACAAACAGTAATTTCTCCGCATTGCAAGGTGCAATTCTGAAATTTTTTGCTTTTTCCTGCTCCTCTTAGCATGATAAAGAAGATTCAAAGAGAGTGAGATGCCAGCTCCTTTCATTCAGTCAGTAGCTTCAATCATTTCTGGACGTTTTTCAATGGCAAAAATCAATGAATATTGTAAATGCACAAACAGTAATTTCTCCGCATTGCAAGGTGCAATTCTGAAATTTTTTGCTTTTTCCTGCTCCTCTTAGCATGATAAAAAAGATTCAAAGAGAGTGAGATGTCAGCTCCTTTCATTCAGTCAGTAGCTTCAAACATTTCTGGTATATGAATAACATGATGTTTTTCAATGGCAAAAATCAATGAATATTGTAAATGCACAAACAGTAATTTCTCCGCATTGCAAGGTGCAATTCTGAAATTTTTTGCTTTTTCCTGCTCCTCTTAGCATGATAAAGAAGATTCAAAGAGAGTGAGATGCCAGCTCCTTTCATTCAGTCAGTAGATTCAATCATTTCTGGACGTTTTTCAATGGCAAAAATCAATGAATATTGTAAATGCACAAACAGTAATTTCTCCGCATTGCAAGGTGCAATTCTGAAATTTTTTGCTTTTTCCTGCTCCTCTTAGCATGATAAAGAAGATTCAAAGAGAGTGACATGTCATCTCCTTTCATTCAATCAGTAGCTTCAAACATTTCTGGTATATGAATAACATGATGTTTTTCAATGGCAAAAATCAATGAATATTGTAAATGCACAAACAGTAATTTCTCCGCATTGCAAGGTGCAATTCTGAAATTTTTTGCTTTTTCCTGCTCCTCTTAGCATGATAAAGAAGATTCAAAGAGAGTGAGATACCAGCTCCTTTCATTCAGTCAGTAGCTTCAATCATTTCTGGACGTTTTTCAATGGCAAAAATCAATGAATATTGTAAATGCACAAACAGTAATTTCTCCGCATTGCAAGGTGCAATTCTGAAATTTTTTGCTTTTTCCTGCTCCTCTTAGCATGATAAAGAAGATTCAAAGAGAGTGAGATACCAGCTCCTTTCATTCAGTCAGTAGCTTCAATCATTTCTGGACGTTTTTCAATGGCAAAAATCAATGAATATTGTAAATGCACAGACAGTAATTTCTCCGCATTGCAAGGTGCAATTCTGAAATTTTTTGCTTTTTCCTGCTCCTCTTAGCATGATAAAGAAGATTCAAAGAGAGTGAGATGTCAGCTCCTTTCATTCAGTCAGTAGCTTCAAACATTTCTGGTATATGAATAACATGATGTTTTTCAATGGCAAAAATCAATGAATAATGTAAATGCACAAACAGTAATTTCTCCGCATTGCAAGGTGCAATTCTGAAATTTTTTGCTTTTTCCTGCTCCTCTTAGCATGATAAAGAAGATTCAAAGAGAGTGAGATGCCAGCTCCTTTCATTCAGTCAGTAGCTTCAAACATTTCTGGTATATGAATAACATGTTTTTCAATGGCAAAAATCAATGAATATTGTTAATGCACAAACAGTAATTTCTCCTCATTGCACGGTGCAATTCTGAAATTTTTTGCTTTTTCCTGCTCCTATTAGCATGATAAAGAAGATTCAAAGAGAGTGAGATGCCAGCTCCTTTCATTCAGTCAGTAGCTTCAATCATTTCTGGACGTTTTTCAATGGCAAAAATCAATGAATATTGTAAATGCACAAACAGTAATTTCTCCGCATTGCAAGGTGCAATTCTGAAATTTTTTGCTTTTTCCTGCTCCTCTTAGCATGATAAAGAAGATTCAAAGAGAGTGAGATGCCAGCTCCTTTCATTCAGTCAGTAGCTTCAATCATTTCTGGACATTTTTCAATGGCAAAAATCAATGAATATTGTAAATGCACAAACAGTAATTTCTACGCATTGCAAGGTGCAATTCTGAAATTTTTTGCTTTTTCCTGCTCCTCTTAGCATGATAAAGAAGATTCAAAGAGAGTGAGATGCCAGCTCCTTTCATTCAGTCAGTAGCTTCAAATATTTCTGGTATATGAATAACATGATGTTTTTCAATGGCAAAAATCAATGAATATTGTAAATGCACAAACAGTAATTTCTCCGCATTGCAAGGTGCAATTCTGAAATTTTTTGCTTTTTCCTGCTCCTCTTAGCATGATAAAGAAGATTCAAAGAGAGTGAGATGCCAGCTCCTTTCATTCAGTCAGTAGATTCAATCATTTCTGGACGTTTTTCAATGGCAAAAATCAATTAATATTGTAAATGCACAAACAGTATTTTCTCCGCATTGCAAGGTGCAATTCTGAAATTTTTTGCTTTTTCCTGCTCCTCTTAGCATGATAAAGAAGATTCAAATAGAGTGAGATACCAGCTCCTTTCATTCAGTCAGTAGCTTCAATCATTTCTGGACGTTTTTCAATGGCAAAAATCAATGAATATTGTAAATGCACAGACAGTAATTTCTCCGCATTGCAAGGTGCAATTCTGAAATTTTTTGCTTTTTCCTGCTCCTCTTAGCATGATAAAGAAGATTCAAAGAGAGTGAGATGTCAGCTCCTTTCATTCAGTCAGTAGCTTCAAACATTTCTGGTATATGAATAACATGATGTTTTTCAATGGCAAAAATCAATGAATATTGTAAATGCACAAACAGTAATTTCTCCGCATTGCAAGGTGCAATTCTGAAATTTTTTGCTTTTTCCTGCTCCTCTTAGCATGATAAAGAAGATTCAAAGAGAGTAAGATGCCAGCTCCTTTCATTCAGTCAGTAGCTTCAATCATTTCTGGACGTTTTTCAATGGCAAAAATCAATGAATATTGTAAATGCACAAACAGTAATTTCTCCGCATTGCAAGGTGCAATTCTGAAATTTTTTGCTTTTTCCTGCTCCTCTTAGCATGATAAAGAAGATTCAAAGAGAGTGAGATGCCAGCTCCTTTCATTCAGTCAGTAGCTTCAATCATTTCTGGACGTTTTTCAATGGCAAAAATCAATGAATATTGTAAATGCACAAACAGTAATTTCTCCGCATTGCAAGGTGCAATTCTGAAATTTTTTGCTTTTTCCTGCTCCTCTTAGCATGATAAAAAAGATTCAAAGAGAGTGAGATGTCAGCTCCTTTCATTCAGTCAGTAGCTTCAAACATTTCTGGTATATGAATAACATGATGTTTTTCAATGGCAAAAATCAATGAATATTGTAAATGCACAAACAGTAATTTCTCCGCATTGCAAGGTGCAATTCTGAAATTTTTTGCTTTTTCCTGCTCCTCTTAGCATGATAAAGAAGATTCAAAGAGAGTAAGATGCCAGCTCCTTTCATTCAGTCAGTAGCTTCAATCATTTCTGGACGTTTTTCAATGGCAAAAATCAATGAATATTGTAAATGCACAAACAGTAATTTCTCCGCATTGCAAGGTGCAATTCTGAAATTTTTTGCTTTTTCCTGCTCCTCTTAGCATGATAAAGAAGATTCAAAGAGAGTGAGATGCCAGCTCCTTTCATTCAGTCAGTAGCTTCAATCATTTCTGGACGTTTTTCAATGGCAAAAATCAATGAATATTGTAAATGCACAAACAGTAATTTCTCCGCATTGCAAGGTGCAATTCTGAAATTTTTTGCTTTTTCCTGCTCCTCTTAGCATGATAAAGAAGATTCAAAGAGAGTGAGATGCCAGCTCCTTTCATTCAGTCAGTAGCTTCAAACATTTCTGGTATATGAATAACATGATGTTTTTCAATGGCAAAAATCAATGAATATTGTAAATGCACAAACAGTAATTTCTCCGCATTGCAAGGTGCAATTCTGAAATTTTTTGCTTTTTCCTGCTCCTCTTAGCATGATAAAGAAGATTCAAAGAGAGTGAGATGCCAGCTCCTTTCATTCAGTCAGTAGCTTCAATCATTTCTGGACGTTTTTCAATGGCAAAAATCAATGAATATTGTAAATACACAAACAGTAATTTCTCCGCATTGCAAGGTGCAATTCTGAAATTTTTTGCTTTTTCCTGCTCCTCTTAGCATGATAAAGAAGATTCAAAGAGAGTGAGATGCCAGCTCCTTTCATTCAGTCAGTAGCTTCAATCATTCCTGGTATATGAATAACATGATGTTTTTCAATGGCAAAAATCAATGAATATTGTAAATGCACAAACAGTAATTTCTCCGCATTGCAAGGTGCAATTCTGAAATTTTTTGCTTTTTCCTGCTCCTCTTAGCATGATAAAGAAGATTCAAAGAGAGTGACATGTCATCTCCTTTCATTCAGTCAGTAGCTTCAAACATTTCTGGTATATGAATAACATGATGTTTTTCAATGGCAAAAATCAATGAATATTGTAAATGCACAAACAGTAATTTCTCCGCATTGCAAGGTGCAATTCTGAAATTTTTTGCTTTTTCCTGCTCCTCTTAACATTATAAAGAAGATTCAAAGAGAGTGAGATGCCAGCTCCTTTCATTCAGTCAGTAGATTCAATCATTTCTGGACGTTTTTCAATGGCAAAAATCAATGAATATTGTAAATGCACAAACAGTAATTTCTCCGCATTGCAAGGTGCAATTCTGAAATTTTTTGCTTTTTCCTGCTCCTCTTAGCATGATAAAGAAGATTCAAAGAGAGTGAGATACCAGCTCCTTTCATTCAGTCAGTAGCTTCAATCATTTCTGGACGTTTTTCAATGGCAAAAATCAATGAATATTGTAAATGCACAAACAGTAATTTCTCCGCATTGCAAGGTGCAATTCTGAAATGTTTTGCTTTTTCCTGCTCCTCTTAGCATGATAAAGAAGATTCAAAGAGAGTGAGATGCCAGCTCCTTTCATTCAGTCAGTAGCTTCAAACATTTCTGGTATATGAATAACATGATGTTTTTCAATGGCAAAAATCAATGAATATTGTAAATGCACAAACAGTAATTTCTCCGCATTACAAGGTGCAATTCTGAAATTTTTTGCTTTTTCCTGCTCCTCTTAGCATGATAAAGAAGATTCAAAGAGAGTAAGATGCCAGCTCCTTTCATTCAGTCAGTAGCTTCAATCATTTCTGGACGTTTTTCAATGGCAAAAATCAATGAATATTGTAAATGCACAAACAGTAATTTCTCCGCATTGCAAGGTGCAATTCTGAAATTTTTTGCTTTTTCCTGCTCCTCTTAGCATGATAAAGAAGATTCAAAGAGAGTGAGATGCCAGCTCCTTTCATTCAGTCAGTAGCTTCAATCATTTCTGGACGTTTTTCAATGGCAAAAATCAATGAATATTGTAAATGCACAAACAGTAATTTTTCCGCATTGCAAGGTGCAATTCTGAAATTTTTTGCTTTTTCCTGCTCCTCTTAGCATGATAAAGAAGATTCAAAGAGAGTGAGATGCCAGCTCCTTTCATTCAGTCAGTAGCTTCAATCATTTCTGGACGTTTTTCAATGGCAAAAATCAATGAATATTGTAAATACACAAACAGTAATTTCTCCGCATTGCAAGGTGCAATTCTGAAATTTTTTGCTTTTTCCTGCTCCTCTTAGCATGATAAAGAAGATTCAAAGAGAGTGAGATGCCAGCTCCTTTCATTCAGTCAGTAGCTTCAATCATTCCTGGTATATGAATAACATGATGTTTTTCAATGGCAAAAATCAATGAATATTGTAAATGCACAAACAGTAATTTCTCCGCATTGCAAGGGGCAATTCTGAAATTTTTTGCTTTTTCCTGCTCCTCTTAGCATGATAAAGAAGATTCAAAGAGAGTGACATGTCATCTCCTTTCATTCAGTCAGTAGCTTCAAACATTTCTGGTATATGAATAACATGATGTTTTTCAATGGCAAAAATCAATGAATATTGTAAATGCACAAACAGTAATTTCTCCGCATTGCAAGGTGCAATTCTGAAATTTTTTGCTTTTTCCTGCTCCTCTTAGCATGATAAAGAAGATTCAAAGAGAGTGAGATGCCAGCTCCTTTCATTCAGTCAGTAGCTTCAATCATTTCTGGACGTTTTTCAATGGCAAAAATCAATGAATATTGTAAATGCACAAACAGTAATTTCTCCGCATTGCAAGGTGCAATTCTGAAATTTTTTGCTTTTTCCTGCTCCTCTTAACATTATAAAGAAGATTCAAAGAGAGTGAGATGCCAGCTCCTTTCATTCAGTCAGTAGCTTCAATCATTTCTGGACGTTTTTCAATGGCAAAAATCAATGAATATTGTAAATGCACAAACAGTAATTTCTCCGCATTGCAAGGTGCAATTCTGAAATTTTTTGCTTTTTCCTGCTCCTCTTAGCATGATAAAGAAGATTCAAAGAGAGTGAGATACCAGCTCCTTTCATTCAGTCAGTAGCTTCAATCATTTCTGGACGTTTTTCAATGGCAAAAATCAATGAATATTGTAAATGCACAAACAGTAATTTCTCCGCATTGCAAGGTGCAATTCTGAAATGTTTTGCTTTTTCCTGCTCCTCTTAGCATGATAAAGAAGATTCAAAGAGAGTGAGATGCCAGCTCCTTTCATTCAGTCAGTAGCTTCAAACATTTCTGGTATATGAATAACATGATGTTTTTCAATGGCAAAAATCAATGAATATTGTAAATGCACAAACAGTAATTTCTCCGCATTGCAAGGTGCAATTCTGAAATTTTTTGCTTTTTCCTGCTCCTCTTAGCATGATAAAGAAGATTCAAAGAGAGTGAGATGCCAGCTCCTTTCATTCAGTCAGTAGCTTCAATCATTTCTGGACGTTTTTCAATGGCAAAAATCAATGAATATTGTAAATACACAAACAGTAATTTCTCCGCATTGCAAGGTGCAATTCTGAAATTTTTTGCTTTTTCCTGCTCCTCTTAGCATGATAAAGAAGATTCAAAGAGAGTGAGATGCCAGCTCCTTTCATTCAGTCAGTAGCTTCAATCATTCCTGGTATATGAATAACATGATGTTTTTCAATGGCAAAAATCAATGAATATTGTAAATGCACAAACAGTAATTTCTCCGCATTGCAAGGTGCAATTCTGAAATTTTTTGCTTTTTCCTGCTCCTCTTAGCATGATAAAGAAGATTCAAAGAGAGTGACATGTCATCTTTCATTCAGTCAGTAGCTTCAAACATTTCTGGTATATGAATAACATGATGTTTTTCAATGGCAAAAATCAATGAATATTGTAAATGCACAAACAGTAATTTCTCCGCATTGCAAGGTGCAATTCTGAAATTTTTTGCTTTTTCCTGCTCCTCTTAGCATGATAAAGAAGATTCAAAGAGAGGGAGATGCCAGCTCCTTTCATTCAGTCAGTAGCTTCAATCATTTCTGGACGTTTTTCAATGGCAAAAATCAATGAATATTGTAAATGCACAAACAGTAATTTCTCCGCATTGCAAGGTGCAATTCTGAAATTTTTTGCTTTTTCCTGCTCCTCTTAACATTATAAAGAAGATTCAAAGAGAGTGAGATGCCAGCTCCTTTCATTCAGTCAGTAGCTTCAATCATTTCTGGACGTTTTTCAATGGCAAAAATCAATGAATATTGTAAATGCACAGACAATAATTTCTCCGCATTCCAAGGTGCAATTCTGAAATTTTTTGCTTTTTCCTGCTCCTCTTAGCATGATAAAGAAGATTCAAAGAGAGTGAGATGTCAGCTCCTTTCATTCAGTCAGTAGCTTCAAACATTTCTGGTATATGAATAACATGATGTTTTTCAATGGCAAAAATCAATGAATATTGTAAATGCACAAACAGTAATTTCTCCGCATTGCAAGGTGCAATTCTGAAATTTTTTGCTTTTTCCTGCTCCTCTTTGCATGATAAAGAAGATTCAAAGAGAGTGAGATGCCAGCTCCTTTCATTCAGTCAGTAGCTTCAATCATTTCTGGACGTTTTTCAATGGCAAAAATCAATGAATATTGTAAATGCACAAACAGTAATTTCTCCGCATTGCAAGGTGCAATTCTGAAATTTTTTGCTTTTTCCTGCTCCTCTTAACATTATAAAGAAGATTCAAAGAGAGTGAGATGCCAGCTCCTTTCATTCAGTCAGTAGCTTCAATCATTTCTGGACGTTTTTCAATGGCAAAAATCAATGAATATTGTAAATGCACAGACAGTAATTTCTCCGCATTGCAAGGTGCAATTCTGAAATTTTTTGCTTTTTCCTGCTCCTCTTAGCATGATAAAGAAGATTCAAAGAGAGTGAGATGCCAGCTCCTTTCATTCAGTCAGTAGCTTCAAACATTTCTGGTATATGAATAACATGATGTTTTTCAATGGCAAAAATCAATGAATATTGTAAATGCACAAACAGTAATTTCTCCGCATTGCTAGGTGCAATTCTGAAATTTTTTGCTTTTTCATGCTCCTCTTAGCATGATAAAGAAGATTCAAAGAGAGTGAGATACCAGCTCCTTTCATTCAGTCAGTAGCTTCAATCATTTCTGGACGTTTTTCAATGGCAAAAATCAATGAATATTGTAAATGCACAGACAATAATTTCTCCGCATTCCAAGGTGCAATTCTGAAATTTTTTGCTTTTTCCTGCTCCTCTTAGCATGATAAAGAAGATTCAAAGAGAGTGAGATGTCAGCTCCTTTCATTCAGTCAGTAGCTTCAAACATTTCTGGTATATGAATAACATGATGTTTTTCAATGGCAAAAATCAATGAATATTGTAAATGCACAAACAGTAATTTCTCCGCATTGCAAGGTGCAATTCTGAAATTTTTTGCTTTTTCCTGCTCCTCTTTGCATGATAAAGAAGATTCAAAGAGAGTGAGATGCCAGCTCCTTTCATTCAGTCAGTAGCTTCAATCATTTCTGGACGTTTTTCAATGGCAAAAATCAATGAATATTGTAAATGCACAAACAGTAATTTCTCCGCATTGCAAGGTGCAATTCTGAAATTTTTTGCTTTTTCCTGCTCCTCTTAACATTATAAAGAAGATTCAAAGAGAGTGAGATGCCAGCTCCTTTCATTCAGTCAGTAGCTTCAATCATTTCTGGACGTTTTTCAATGGCAAAAATCAATGAATATTGTAAATGCACAGACTGTAATTTCTCCGCATTGCAAGGTGCAATTCTGAAATTTTTTGCTTTTTCCTGCTCCTCTTAGCATGATAAAGAAGATTCAAAGAGAGTGAGATGCCAGCTCCTTTCATTCAGTCAGTAGCTTCAAACATTTCTGGTATATGAATAACATGATGTTTTTCAATGGCAAAAATCAATGAATATTGTAAATGCACAAACAGTAATTTCTCCGCATTGCTAGGTGCAATTCTGAAATTTTTTGCTTTTTCATGCTCCTCTTAGCATGATAAAGAAGATTCAAAGAGAGTGAGATACCAGCTCCTTTCATTCAGTCAGTAGCTTCAATCATTTCTGGACGTTTTTCAATGGCAAAAATCAATGAATATTGTAAATGCACAGACAGTAATTTCTCCGCATTGCAAGGTGCAATTCTGAAATTTTTTGCTTTCTCCTGCTCCTATTAGCATGATAAAGAAGATTCAAAGAGAGTGAGATGCCAGCTCCTTTCATTCAGTCAGTAGCTTCAATCATTTCTGGACGTTTTTCAATGGCAAAAATCAATGAATATTGTAAATGCACAAACAGTAATTTCTCCGCATTGCAAGGTGCAATTCTGAAATTTTTTGCTTTTTCCTGCTCCTCTTAGCATGATAAAGAAGATTCAAAGAGAGTGAGATGCCAGCTCCTTTCATTCAGTCAGTAGCTTCAATCATTTCTGGACGTTTTTCAATGGCAAAAATCAATGAATATTGTAAATACACAAACAGTAATTTCTCCGCATTGCAAGGTGCAATTCTGAAATTTTTTGCTTTTTCCTGCTCCTCTTAGCATGATAAAGAAGATTCAAAGAGAGTGAGATGCCAGCTCCTTTCATTCAGTCAGTAGCTTCAATCATTCCTGGTATATGAATAACATGATGTTTTTCAATGGCAAAAATCAATGAATATTGTAAATGCACAAACAGTAATTTCTCCGCATTGCAAGGGGCAATTCTGAAATTTTTTGCTTTTTCCTGCTCCTCTTAGCATGATAAAGAAGATTCAAAGAGAGTGACATGTAATCTCCTTTCATTCAGTCAGTAGCTTCAAACATTTCTGGTATATGAATAACATGATGTTTTTCAATGGCAAAAATCAATGAATATTGTAAATGCACAAACAGTAATTTCTCCGCATTGCAAGGTGCAATTCTGAAATTTTTTGCTTTTTCCTGCTCCTCTTAGCATGATAAAGAAGATTCAAAGAGAGTGAGATGCCAGCTCCTTTCATTCAGTCAGTAGCTTCAATCATTTCTGGACGTTTTTCAATGGCAAAAATCAATGAATATTGTAAATGCACAAACAGTAATTTCTCCGCATTGCAAGGTGCAATTCTGAAATTTTTTGCTTTTTCCTGCTCCTCTTAACATTATAAAGAAGATTCAAAGAGAGTGAGATGCCAGCTCCTTTCATTCAGTCAGTAGCTTCAATCATTTCTGGACGTTTTTCAATGGCAAAAATCAATGAATATTGTAAATGCACAAACAGTAATTTCTCCGCATTGCAAGGTGCAATTCTGAAATTTTTTGCTTTTTCCTGCTCCTCTTAGCATGATAAAGAAGATTCAAAGAGAGTGAGATACCAGCTCCTTTCATTCAGTCAGTAGCTTCAATCATTTCTGGACGTTTTTCAATGGCAAAAATCAATGAATATTGTAAATGCACAAACAGTAATTTCTCCGCATTGCAAGGTGCAATTCTGAAATGTTTTGCTTTTTCCTGCTCCTCTTAGCATGATAAAGAAGATTCAAAGAGAGTGAGATGCCAGCTCCTTTCATTCAGTCAGTAGCTTCAAACATTTCTGGTATATGAATAACATGATGTTTTTCAATGGCAAAAATCAATGAATATTGTAAATGCACAAACAGTAATTTCTCCGCATTGCAAGGTGCAATTCTGAAATTTTTTGCTTTTTCCTGCTCCTCTTAGCATGATAAAGAAGATTCAAAGAGAGTGAGATGCCAGCTCCTTTCATTCAGTCAGTAGCTTCAATCATTTCTGGACGTTTTTCAATGGCAAAAATCAATGAATATTGTAAATACACAAACAGTAATTTCTCCGCATTGCAAGGTGCAATTCTGAAATTTTTTGCTTTTTCCTGCTCCTCTTAGCATGATAAAGAAGATTCAAAGAGAGTGAGATGCCAGCTCCTTTCATTCAGTCAGTAGCTTCAATCATTCCTGGTATATGAATAACTTGATGTTTTTCAATGGCAAAAATCAATGAATATTGTAAATGCACAAACAGTAATTTCTCCGCATTGCAAGGTGCAATTCTGAAATTTTTTGCTTTTTCCTGCTGCTCTTAGCATGATAAAGAAGATTCAAAGAGAGTGACATGTCATCTTTCATTCAGTCAGTAGCTTCAAACATTTCTGGTATATGAATAACATGATGTTTTTCAATGGCAAAAATCAATGAATATTGTAAATGCACAAACAGTAATTTCTCCGCATTGCAAGGTGCAATTCTGAAATTTTTTGCTTTTTCCTGCTCCTCTTAGCATGATAAAGAAGACTCAAAGAGAGGGAGATGCCAGCTCCTTTCATTCAGTCAGTAGCTTCAATCATTTCTGGACGTTTTTCAATGGCAAAAATCAATGAATATTGTAAATGCACAAACAGTAATTTCTCCGCATTGCAAGGTGCAATTCTGAAATTTTTTGCTTTTTCCTGCTCCTCTTAACATTATAAAGAAGATTCAAAGAGAGTGAGATGCCAGCTCCTTTCATTCAGTCAGTAGCTTCAATCATTTCTGGACGTTTTTCAATGGCAAAAATCAATGAATATTGTAAATGCACAGACAATAATTTCTCCGCATTCCAAGGTGCAATTCTGAAATTTTTTGCTTTTTCCTGCTCCTCTTAGCATGATAAAGAAGATTCAAAGAGAGTGAGATGTCAGCTCCTTTCATTCAGTCAGTAGCTTCAAACATTTCTGGTATATGAATAACATGATGTTTTTCAATGGCAAAAATCAATGAATATTGTAAATGCACAAACAGTAATTTCTCCGCATTGCAAGGTGCAATTCTGAAATTTTTTGCTTTTTCCTGCTCCTCTTTGCATGATAAAGAAGATTCAAAGAGAGTGAGATGCCAGCTCCTTTCATTCAGTCAGTAGCTTCAATCATTTCTGGACGTTTTTCAATGGCAAAAATCAATGAATATTGTAAATGCACAAACAGTAATTTCTCCGCATTGCAAGGTGCAATTCTGAAATTTTTTGCTTTTTCCTGCTCCTCTTAACATTATAAAGAAGATTCAAAGAGAGTGAGATGCCAGCTCCTTTCATTCAGTCAGTAGCTTCAATCATTTCTGGACGTTTTTCAATGGCAAAAATCAATGAATATTGTAAATGCACAGACAGTAATTTCTCCGCATTGCAAGGTGCAATTCTGAAATTTTTTGCTTTTTCCTGCTCCTCTTAGCATGATAAAGAAGATTCAAAGAGAGTGAGATGCCAGCTCCTTTCATTCAGTCAGTAGCTTCAAACATTTCTGGTATATGAATAACATGATGTTTTTCAATGGCAAAAATCAATGAATATTGTAAATGCACAAACAGTAATTTCTCCGCATTGCTAGGTGCAATTCTGAAATTTTTTGCTTTTTCATGCTCCTCTTAGCATGATAAAGAAGATTCAAAGAGAGTGAGATACCAGCTCCTTTCATTCAGTCAGTAGCTTCAATCATTTCTGGACGTTTTTCAATGGCAAAAATCAATGAATATTGTAAATGCACAGACAGTAATTTCTCCGCATTGCAAGGTGCAATTCTGAAATTTTTTGCTTTTTCCTGCTCCTCTTAGCATGATAAAGAAGATTCAAAGAGAGTGAGATGTCAGCTCCTTTCATTCAGTCAGTAGCTTCAAACATTTCTGGTATATGAATAACATGATGTTTTTCAATGGCAAAAATCAATGAATATTGTAAATGCACAAACAGTAATTTCTCCGCATTGCAAGGTGTAATTCTGAAATTTTTTGCTTTTTCCTGCTCCTCTTTGCATGATAAAGAAGATTCAAAGAGAGTGAGATGCCAGCTCCTTTCATTCAGTCAGTAGCTTCAATCATTTCTGGACGTTTTTCAATGGCAAAAATCAATGAATATTGTAAATGCACAAACAGTAATTTCTCCGCATTGCAAGGTGCAATTCTGAAATTTTTTGCTTTTTCCTGCTCCTCTTAGCATGATAAAGAAGATTCAAAGAGAGTGAGATGCCATCTCCTTTCATTCAGTCAGTATCTTCAATCATTTCTGGACGTTTTTCAATGGCAAAAATCAATGAATATTGTAAATGCACAAACAGTAATTTCTCCGCATTGCAAGGTGCAATTCTGAAATTTTTTGCTTTTTCCTGCTCCTCTTAGCATGATAAAGAAGATTCAATGAGAGTGAGATGCCAGCTCCTTTCATTCAGTCAGTAGCTTCAAACATTTCTGGTATATGAATAACATGATGTTTTTCAATGGCAAAAATCAATGAATATTGTAAATGCACAAACAGTAATTTCTCCGCATTGGAAGGTGCAATTCTGAAATTTTTTGCTTTTTCCTGCTCCTCTTAGCATGATAAAGAAGATTCAAAGAGAGTGAGATGCCAGCTCCTTTCATTCAGTCAGTAGCTTCAATCATTTCTGGACGTTTTTCAATGGCAAAAATCAATGAATATTAAAAATGCACAAACAGTAATTTCTCCGCATTGCAAGGTGCAATTCTGAAATTTTTTGCTTTTTCCTGCTCCTCTTAGCATGATAAAGAAGATTCAAAGAGAGTGAGATGCCAGCTCCTTTCATTCAGTCAGTAGCTTCAATCATTTCTGGACGTTTTTCAATGGCAAAAATCAATGAATATTGTAAATGCACAAACAGTAATTTCTCCGCATTGCAAGGTGCAATTCTGAAATTTTTTGCTTTTTCCTGCTCCTCTTAGCATGATAAAGAAGATTCAAAGAGAGTGAGATGTCAGCTCCTTTCATTCAGTCAGTAGCTTCAAACATTTCTGGTATATGAATAACATGATGTTTTTCAATGGCAAAAATCAATGAATATTGTAAATGCACAAACAGTAATTTCTCCGCATTGCAAGGTGCAATTCTGAAATTTTTTGCTTTTTCCTGCTCCTCTTAGCATGATAAAGAAGATTCAAAGAGAGTAAGATGCCAGCTCCTTTCATTCAGTCAGTAGCTTCAATCATTTCTGGACATTTTTCAATGGCAAAAATCAATGAATATTGTAAATGCACAAACAGTAATTTCTCCGCATTGCAAGGTGCAATTCTGAAATTTTTTGCTTTTTCCTGCTCCTCTTAGCATGATAAAGAAGATTCAAAGAGAGTGAGATGCCAGCTCCTTTCATTCAGTCAGTAGCTTCAATCATTTCTGGACGTTTTTCAATGGCAAAAATCAATGAATATTGTAAATGCACAAACAGTAATTTCTCCGCATTGCAAGGTGCAATTCTGAAATTTTTTGCTTTTTCCTGCTCCTCTTAGCATGATAAAGAAGATTCAAAGAGAGTGAGATGTCATCTCCTTTCATTCAGTCAGTAGCTTCAAACATTTCTGTTATATGAATAACATGATGTTTTTCAATGGCAAAAATCAATGAATATTGTAAATGCACAAACAGTAATTTCTCCGCATTGCAAGGTGCAATTCTGAAATTTTTTGCTTTTTCCTGCTCCTCTTAGCATGATAAAGAAGATTCAAAGAGAGTAAGATGCCAGCTCCTTTCATTCAGTCAGTAGCTTCAATCATTTCTGGACGTTTTTCAATGGCAAAAATCAATGAATATTGTAATTGCACAAACAGTAATTTCTCCGCATTGCAAGGTGCAATTCTGAAATTTTTTGCTTTTTCCTGCTCCTCTTAGCATGATAAAGAAGATTCAAAGAGAGTGAGATGCCAGCTCCTTTCATTCAGTCAGTAGCTTCAATCATTTCTGGACGTTCTTCAATGGCAAAAATCAATGAATATTAAAAATGCACAAACAGTAATTTCTCCGCATTGCAAGGTGCAATTCTGAAATTTTTTGCTTTTTCCTGCTCCTCTTAGCATGATAAAGAAGATTCAAAGAGAGTGAGATGCCAGCTCCTTTCATTCAGTCAGTAGCTTCAAACATTTCTGGTATATGAATAACATGATGTTTTTCAATGGCAAAAATCAATGAATATTGTAAATGCACAAACAGTAATTTCTCCGCATTGCAAGGTATAATTCTGAAATTTTTTGCTTTTTCCTGCTCCTCTTTGCATGATAAAGAAGATTCAAAGAGAGTGAGATGCCAGCTCCTTTCATTCAGTCAGTATCTTCAATCATTTCTGGACGTTTTTCAATGGCAAAAATCAATGAATATTGTAAATGCACAAACAGTAATTTCTCCGCATTGCAAGTTGCAATTCTGAAATTTTTTGCTTTTTCCTGCTCCTCTTAGCATGATAAAGAAGATTCAATGAGAGTGAGATGCCAGCTCCTTTCATTCAGTCAGTAGCTTCAAACATTTCTGGTATATGAATAACATGATGTTTTTCAATGGCAAAAATCAATGAATATTGTAAATGCACAAACAGTAATTTCTCCGCATTGCAAGGTGCAATTCTGAAATTTTTTGCTTTTTCCTGCTCCTCTTAGCATGATAAAGAAGATTCAAAGAGAGTGAGATGTCAGCTCCTTTCATTCAGTCAGTAGCTTCAAACATTTCTGGTATATGAATAACATGATGTTTTTCAATGGCAAAAATCAATGAATATTGTAAATGCACAAACAGTAATTTCTCCGCATTGCAAGGTGTAATTCTGAAATTTTTTGCTTTTTCCTGCTCCTCTTTGCATGATAAAGAAGATTCAAAGAGAGTGAGATGCCAGCTCCTTTCATTCAGTCAGTAGCTTCAATCATTTCTGGACGTTTTTCAATGGCAAAAATCAATGAATATTGTAAATGCACAAACATTAATTTCTCCGCATTGCAAGGTGCAATTCTGAAATGTTTTGCTTTTTCCTGCTCCTCTTAGCATGATAAAGAAGATTCAAAGAGAGTGAGATGCCAGCTCCTTTCATTCAGTCAGTATCTTCAATCATTTCTGGATGTTTTTCAATGGCAAAAATCAATGAATATTGTAAATGCACAAACAGTAATTTCTCCGCATTGCAAGGTGCAATTCTGAAATTTTTTGCTTTTTCCTGCTCCTCTTAGCATGATAAAGAAGATTCAATGAGAGTGAGATGCCAGCTCCTTTCATTCAGTCAGTAGCTTCAAACATTTCTGGTATATGAATAACATGATGTTTTTCAATGGCAAAAATCAATGAATATTGTAAATGCACAAACAGTAATTTCTCCGCATTGCAAGGTGCAATTCTGAAATTTTTTGCTTTTTCCTACTCCTCTTAGCATGATAAAGAAGATTCAAAGAGAGTGAGATGCCAGCTCCTTTCATTCAGTCAGTAGCTTCAATCATTTCTGGACGTTTTTCAATGGCAAAAATCAATGAATATTAAAAATGCACAAACAGTAATTTCTCCGCATTGCAAGGTGCAATTCTGAAATTTTTTGCTTTTTCCTGCTCCTCTTAGCATGATAAAGAATATTCAAAGAGAGTGAGATGCCAGCTCCTTTCATTCAGTCAGTAGCTTCAATCATTTCTGGACGTTTTTCAATGGCAAAAATCAATGAATATTGTAAATGCACAAACAGTAATTTCTCCACATTGCAAGGTGCAATTCTGAAATTTTTTGCTTTTTCCTGCTCTTCTTAGCATGATAAAGAAGATTCAAAGAGAGTGAGATGCCAGCTCCTTTCATTCAGTCAGTAGCTTCAAACATTTCTGGTATATGAATAACATGATGTTTTTCAATGGCAAAAATCAATGAATATTGTAAATGCACAAACAGTAATTTCTCCGCATTGCAAGGTGCAATTCTGAAATTTTTTGCTTTTTCATGCTCCTCTTAGCATGATAAAGAAGATTCAAAGAGAGTGAGATACCAACTCCTTTCATTCAGTCAGTAGCTTCAATCATTTCTGGACGTTTTTCAATGGCAAAAATCAATGAATATTGTAAATGCACAGACAGTAATTTCTCCGCATTGCAAGGTGTAATTCTGAAATTTTTTGCTTTTTCCTGCTCCTCTTAGCATGATAAAGAAGATTCAAAGAGAGTGAGATGCCAGCTCCTTTCATTCAGTCAGTAGCTTCAAACATTTCTGGTATATGAATAACATGATGTTTTTCAATGGCAAAAATCAATGAATATTGTAAATGCACAAACAGTAATTTCTCCGCATTGCAAGGTGCAATTCTGAAATTTTTTGCTTTTTCCTGCTCCTCTTAGCATGATAAAGAAGATTCAAAGAGAGTGAGATGCCAGCTCCTTTCATTCAGTCAGTAGCTTCAATCATTTCTGGACGTTTTTCAATGGCAAAAATCAATGAATATTGTAAATACACAAACAGTAATTTCTCCGCATTGCAAGGTGCAATTCTGAAATTTTTTGCTTTTTCCTGCTCCTCTTAGCATGATAAAGAAGATTCAAAGAGAGTGAGATGCCAGCTCCTTTCATTCAGTCAGTAGCTTCAATCATTCCTGGTATATGAATAACATGATGTTTTTCAATGGCAAAAATCAATGAATATTGTAAATGCACAAACAGTAATTTCTCCGCATTGCAAGGTGCAATTCTGAAATTTTTTGCTTTTTCCTGCTCCTCTTAGCATGATAAAGAAGATTCAAAGAGAGTGACATTTCATCTTTCATTCAGTCAGTAGCTTCAAACATTTCTGGTATATGAATAACATGATGTTTTTCAATGGCAAAAATCAATGAATATTGTAAATGCACAAACAGTAATTTCTCCGCATTGCAAGGTGCAATTCTGAAATTTTTTGCTTTTTCCTGCTCCTCTTAGCATGATAAAGAAGATTCAAAGAGAGGGAGATGCCAGCTCCTTTCATTCAGTCAGTAGCTTCAATCATTTCTGGACGTTTTTCAATGGCAAAAATCAATGAATATTGTAAATGCACAAACAGTAATTTCTCCGCATTGCAAGGTGCAATTCTGAAATTTTTTGCTTTTTCCTGCTCCTCTTAACATTATAAAGAAGATTCAAAGAGAGTGAGATGCCAGCTCCTTTCATTCAGTCAGTAGCTTCAATCATTTCTGGACGTTTTTCAATGGCAAAAATCAATGAATATTGTAAATGCACAGACAATAATTTCTCCGCATTCCAAGGTGCAATTCTGAAATTTTTTGCTTTTTCCTGCTCCTCTTAGCATGATAAAGAAGATTCAAAGAGAGTGAGATGTCAGCTCCTTTCATTCAGTCAGTAGCTTCAAACATTTCTGGTATATGAATAACATGATGTTTTTCAATGGCAAAAATCAATGAATATTGTAAATGCACAAACAGTAATTTCTCCGCATTGCAAGGTGCAATTCTGAAATTTTTTGCTTTTTCCTGCTCCTCTTTGCATGATAAAGAAGATTCAAAGAGAGTGAGATGCCAGCTCCTTTCATTCAGTCAGTAGCTTCAATCATTTCTGGACGTTTTTCAATGGCAAAAATCAATGAATATTGTAAATGCACAAACAGTAATTTCTCCGCATTGCAAGGTGCAATTCTGAAATTTTTTGCTTTTTCCTGCTCCTCTTAACATTATAAAGAAGATTCAAAGAGAGTGAGATGCCAGCTCCTTTCATTCAGTCAGTAGCTTCAATCATTTCTGGACGTTTTTCAATGGCAAAAATCAATGAATATTGTAAATGCACAGACAGTAATTTCTCCGCATTGCAAGGTGCAATTCTGAAATTTTTTGCTTTTTCCTGCTCCTCTTAGCATGATAAAGAAGATTCAAAGAGAGTGAGATGCCAGCTCCTTTCATTCAGTCAGTAGCTTCAAACATTTCTGGTATATGAATAACATGATGTTTTTCAATGGCAAAAATCAATGAATATTGTAAATGCACAAACAGTAATTTCTCCGCATTGCTAGGTGCAATTCTGAAATTTTTTGCTTTTTCATGCTCCTCTTAGCATGATAAAGAAGATTCAAAGAGAGTGAGATACCAGCTCCTTTCATTCAGTCAGTAGCTTCAATCATTTCTGGACGTTTTTCAATGGCAAAAATCAATGAATATTGTAAATGCACAGACAATAATTTCTCCGCATTCCAAGGTGCAATTCTGAAATTTTTTGCTTTTTCCTGCTCCTCTTAGCATGATAAAGAAGATTCAAAGAGAGTGAGATGTCAGCTCCTTTCATTCAGTCAGTAGCTTCAAACATTTCTGGTATATGAATAACATGATGTTTTTCAATGGCAAAAATCAATGAATATTGTAAATGCACAAACAGTAATTTCTCCGCATTGCAAGGTGCAATTCTGAAATTTTTTGCTTTTTCCTGCTCCTCTTTGCATGATAAAGAAGATTCAAAGAGAGTGAGCTGCCAGCTCCTTTCATTCAGTCAGTAGCTTCAATCATTTCTGGACGTTTTTCAATGGCAAAAATCAATGAATATTGTAAATGCACAAACAGTAATTTCTCCGCATTGCAAGGTGCAATTCTGAAATTTTTTGCTTTTTCCTGCTCCTCTTAACATTATAAAGAAGATTCAAAGAGAGTGAGATGCCAGCTAATTTCATTCAGTCAGTAGCTTCAATCATTTCTGGACGTTTTTCAATGGCAAAAATCAATGAATATTGTAAATGCACAGACTGTAATTTCTCCGCATTGCAAGGTGCAATTCTGAAATTTTTTGCTTTTTCCTGCTCCTCTTAGCATGATAAAGAAGATTCAAAGAGAGTGAGATGCCAGCTCCTTTCATTCAGTCAGTAGCTTCAAACATTTCTGGTATATGAATAACATGATGTTTTTCAATGGCAAAAATCAATGAATATTGTAAATGCACAAACAGTAATTTCTCCGCATTGCTAGGTGCAATTCTGAAATTTTTTGCTTTTTCATGCTCCTCTTAGCATGATAAAGAAGATTCAAAGAGAGTGAGATACCAGCTCCTTTCATTCAGTCAGTAGCTTCAATCATTTCTGGACGTTTTTCAATGGCAAAAATCAATGAATATTGTAAATGCACAGACAGTAATTTCTCCGCATTGCAAGGTGCAATTCTGAAATTTTTTGCTTTCTCCTGCTCCTCTTAGCATGATAAAGAAGATTCAAAGAGAGTGAGATGCCAGCTCCTTTCATTCAGTCAGTAGCTTCAATCATTTCTGGACGTTTTTCAATGGCAAAAATCAATGAATATTGTAAATGCACAAACAGTAATTTCTCCGCATTGCAAGGTGCAATTCTGAAATTTTTTGCTTTTTCCTGCTCCTCTTAGCATGATAAAGAAGATTCAAAGAGAGTGAGATGCCAGCTCCTTTCATTCAGTCAGTAGCTTCAATCATTTCTGGACGTTTTTCAATGGCAAAAATCAATGAATATTGTAAATACACAAACAGTAATTTCTCCGCATTGCAAGGTGCAATTCTGAAATTTTTTGCTTTTTCCTGCTCCTCTTAGCATGATAAAGAAGATTCAAAGAGAGTGAGATGCCAGCTCCTTTCATTCAGTCAGTAGCTTCAATCATTCCTGGTATATGAATAACATGATGTTTTTCAATGGCAAAAATCAATGAATATTGTAAATGCACAAACAGTAATTTCTCCGCATTGCAAGGGGCAATTCTGAAATTTTTTGCTTTTTCCTGCTCCTCTTAGCATGATAAAGAAGATTCAAAGAGAGTGACATGTCATCTCCTTTCATTCAGTCAGTAGCTTCAAACATTTCTGGTATATGAATAACATGATGTTTTTCAATGGCAAAAATCAATGAATATTGTAAATGCACAAACAGTAATTTCTCCGCATTGCAAGGTGCAATTCTGAAATTTTTTGCTTTTTCCTGCTCCTCTTAGCATGATAAAGAAGATTCAAAGAGAGTGAGATGCCAGCTCCTTTCATTCAGTCAGTAGCTTCAATCATTTCTGGACGTTTTTCAATGGCAAAAATCAATGAATATTGTAAATGCACAAACAGTAATTTCTCCGCATTGCAAGGTGCAATTCTGAAATTTTTTGCTTTTTCCTGCTCCTCTTAACATTATAAAGAAGATTCAAAGAGAGTGAGATGCCAGCTCCTTTCATTCAGTCAGTAGCTTCAATCATTTCTGGACGTTTTTCAATGGCAAAAATCAATGAATATTGTAAATGCACAAACAGTAATTTCTCCGCATTGCAAGGTGCAATTCTGAAATTTTTTGCTTTTTCCTGCTCCTCTTAGCATGATAAAGAAGATTCAAAGAGAGTGAGATGCCAGCTCCTTTCATTCAGTCAGTAGCTTCAAACATTTCTGGTATATGAATAACATGATGTTTTTCAATGGCAAAAATCAATGAATATTGTAAATGCACAAACAGTAATTTCTCCGCATTGCAAGGTGCAATTCTGAAATTTTTTGCTTTTTCCTGCTCCTCTTAGCATGATAAAGAAGATTCAAAGAGAGTGAGATGCCAGCTCCTTTCATTCAGTCAGTAGCTTCAATCATTTCTGGACGTTTTTCAATGGCAAAAATCAATGAATATTGTAAATACACAAACAGTAATTTCTCCGCATTGCAAGGTGCAATTCTGAAATTTTTTGCTTTTTCCTGCTCCTCTTAGCATGATAAAGAAGATTCAAAGAGAGTGAGATGCCAGCTCCTTTCATTCAGTCAGTAGCTTCAATCATTCCTGGTATATGAATAACATGATGTTTTTCAATGGCAAAAATCAATGAATATTGTAAATGCACAAACAGTAATTTCTCCGCATTGCAAGGTGCAATTCTGAAATTTTTTGCTTTTTCCTGCTCCTCTTAGCATGATAAAGAAGATTCAAAGAGAGTGAGATGCCAGCTCCTTTCATTCAGTCAGTAGCTTCAATCATTTCTGGACGTTTTTCAATGGCAAAAATCAATGAATATTGTAAATACACAAACAGTAATTTCTCCGCATTGCAAGGTGCAATTCTGAAATTTTTTGCTTTTTCCTGCTCCTCTTAGCATGATAAAGAAGATTCAAAGAGAGTGAGATGCCAGCTCCTTTCATTCAGTCAGTAGCTTCAATCATTCCTGGTATATGAATAACATGATGTTTTTCAATGGCAAAAATCAATGAATATTGTAAATGCACAAACAGTAATTTCTCCGCATTGCAAGGTGCAATTCTGAAATTTTTTGCTTTTTCCTGCTCCTCTTAGCATGATAAAGAAGATTCAAAGAGAGTGAGATGCCAGCTCCTTTCATTCAGTCAGTAGCTTCAATCATTTCTGGACGTTTTTCAATGGCAAAAATCAATGAATATTGTAAATGCACAAACAGTAATTTCTCCGCATTGCAAGGTGCAATTCTGAAATTTTTTGCTTTTTCCTGCTCCTCTTAACATTATAAAGAAGATTCAAAGAGAGTGAGATGCCAGCTCCTTTCATTCAGTCAGTAGCTTCAATCATTTCTGGACGTTTTTCAATGGCAAAAATCAATGAATATTGTAAATGCACAAACAGTAATTTCTCCGCATTGCAAGGTGCAATTCTGAAATTTTTTGCTTTTTCCTGCTCCTCTTAGCATGATAAAGAAGATTCAAAGAGAGTGAGATGCCAGCTCCTTTCATTCAGTCAGTAGCTTCAAACATTTCTGGTATATGAATAACATGATGTTTTTCAATGGCAAAAATCAATGAATATTGTAAATGCACAAACAGTAATTTCTCCGCATTGCAAGGTGCAATTCTGAAATTTTTTGCTTTTTCCTGCTCCTCTTAGCATGATAAAGAAGATTCAAAGAGAGTGAGATGCCAGCTCCTTTCATTCAGTCAGTAGCTTCAATCATTTCTGGACGTTTTTCAATGGCAAAAATCAATGAATATTGTAAATACACAAACAGTAATTTCTCCGCATTGCAAGGTGCAATTCTGAAATTTTTTGCTTTTTCCTGCTCCTCTTAGCATGATAAAGAAGATTCAAAGAGAGTGAGATGCCAGCTCCTTTCATTCAGTCAGTAGCTTCAATCATTCCTGGTATATGAATAACATGATGTTTTTCAATGGCAAAAATCAATGAATATTGTAAATGCACAAACAGTAATTTCTCCGCATTGCAAGGTGCAATTCTGAAATTTTTTGCTTTTTCCTGCTCCTCTTAGCATGATAAAGAAGATTCAAAGAGAGTGAGATGTCAGCTCCTTTCATTCAGTCAGTAGCTTCAAACATTTCTGGTATATGAATAACATGATGTTTTTCAATGGCAAAAATCAATGAATATTGTAAATGCACAAACAGTAATTTCTCCGCATTGCAAGGTGCAATTCTGAAATTTTTTGCTTTTTCCTGCTCCTCTTTGCATGATAAAGAAGATTCAAAGAGAGTGAGATGCCAGCTCCTTTCATTCAGTCAGTAGCTTCAATCATTTCTGGACGTTTTTCAATGGCAAAAATCAATGAATATTGTAAATGCACAAACAGTAATTTCTCCGCATTGCAAGGTGCAATTCTGAAATTTTTTGCTTTTTCCTGCTCCTCTTAACATTATAAAGAAGATTCAAAGAGAGTGAGATGCCAGCTCCTTTCATTCAGTCAGTAGCTTCAATCATTTCTGGACGTTTTTCAATGGCAAAAATCAATGAATATTGTAAATGCACAGACTGTAATTTCTCCGCATTGCAAGGTGCAATTCTGAAATTTTTTGCTTTTTCCTGCTCCTCTTAGCATGATAAAGAAGATTCAAAGAGAGTGAGATGCCAGCTCCTTTCATTCAGTCAGTAGCTTCAAACATTTCTGGTATATGAATAACATGATGTTTTTCAATGGCAAAAATCAATGAATATTGTAAATGCACAAACAGTAATTTCTCCGCATTGCTAGGTGCAATTCTGAAATTTTTTGCTTTTTCATGCTCCTCTTAGCATGATAAAGAAGATTCAAAGAGAGTGAGATACCAGCTCCTTTCATTCAGTCAGTAGCTTCAATCATTTCTGGACGTTTTTCAATGGCAAAAATCAATGAATATTGTAAATGCACAGACAGTAATTTCTCCGCATTGCAAGGTGCAATTCTGAAATTTTTTGCTTTCTCCTGCTCCTCTTAGCATGATAAAGAAGATTCAAAGAGAGTGAGATGCCAGCTCCTTTCATTCAGTCAGTAGCTTCAATCATTTCTGGACGTTTTTCAATGGCAAAAATCAATGAATATTGTAAATGCACAAACAGTAATTTCTCCGCATTGCAAGGTGCAATTCTGAAATTTTTTGCTTTTTCCTGCTCCTCTTAGCATGATAAAGAAGATTCAAAGAGAGTGAGATGCCAGCTCCTTTCATTCAGTCAGTAGCTTCAATCATTTCTGGACGTTTTTCAATGGCAAAAATCAATGAATATTGTAAATACACAAACAGTAATTTCTCCGCATTGCAAGGTGCAATTCTGAAATTTTTTGCTTTTTCCTGCTCCTCTTAGCATGATAAAGAAGATTCAAAGAGAGTGAGATGCCAGCTCCTTTCATTCAGTCAGTAGCTTCAATCATTCCTGGTATATGAATAACATGATGTTTTTCAATGGCAAAAATCAATGAATATTGTAAATGCACAAACAGTAATTTCTCCGCATTGCAAGGGGCAATTCTGAAATTTTTTGCTTTTTCCTGCTCCTCTTAGCATGATAAAGAAGATTCAAAGAGAGTGACATGTCATCTCCTTTCATTCAGTCAGTAGCTTCAAACATTTCTGGTATATGAATAACATGATGTTTTTCAATGGCAAAAATCAATGAATATTGTAAATGCACAAACAGTAATTTCTCCGCATTGCAAGGTGCAATTCTGAAATTTTTTGCTTTTTCCTGCTCCTCTTAGCATGATAAAGAAGATTCAAAGAGAGTGAGATGCCAGCTCCTTTCATTCAGTCAGTAGCTTCAATCATTTCTGGACGTTTTTCAATGGCAAAAATCAATGAATATTGTAAATGCACAAACAGTAATTTCTCCGCATTGCAAGGTGCAATTCTGAAGTTTTTTGCTTTTTCCTGCTCCTCTTAACATTATAAAGAAGATTCAAAGAGAGTGAGATGCCAGCTCCTTTCATTCAGTCAGTAGCTTCAATCATTTCTGGACGTTTTTCAATGGCAAAAATCAATGAATATTGTAAATGCACAAACAGTAATTTCTCCGCATTGCAAGGTGCAATTCTGAAATTTTTTGCTTTTTCCTGCTCCTCTTAGCATGATAAAGAAGATTCAAAGAGAGTGAGATACCAGCTCCTTTCATTCAGTCAGTAGCTTCAATCATTTCTGGACGTTTTTCAATGGCAAAAATCAATGAATATTGTAAATGCACAAACAGTAATTTCTCCGCATTGCAAGGTGCAATTCTGAAATGTTTTGCTTTTTCCTGCTCCTCTTAGCATGATAAAGAAGATTCAAAGAGAGTGAGATGCCAGCTCCTTTCATTCAGTCAGTAGCTTCAAACATTTCTGGTATATGAATAACATGATGTTTTTCAATGGCAAAAATCAATGAATATTGTAAATGCACAAACAGTAATTTCTCCGCATTGCAAGGTGCAATTCTGAAATTTTTTGCTTTTTCCTGCTCCTCTTAGCATGATAAAGAAGATTCAAAGAGAGTGAGATGCCAGCTCCTTTCATTCAGTCAGTAGCTTCAATCATTTCTGGACGTTTTTCAATGGCAAAAATCAATGAATATTGTAAATACACAAACAGTAATTTCTCCGCATTGCAAGGTGCAATTCTGAAATTTTTTGCTTTTTCCTGCTCCTCTTAGCATGATAAAGAAGATTCAAAGAGAGTGAGATGCCAGCTCCTTTCATTCAGTCAGTAGCTTCAATCATTCCTGGTATATGAATAACATGATGTTTTTCAATGGCAAAAATCAATGAATATTGTAAATGCACAAACAGTAATTTCTCCGCATTGCAAGGTGCAATTCTGAAATTTTTTGCTTTTTCCTGCTGCTCTTAGCATGATAAAGAAGATTCAAAGAGAGTGACATGTCATCTTTCATTCAGTCAGTAGCTTCAAACATTTCTGGTATATGAATAACATGATGTTTTTCAATGGCAAAAATCAATGAATATTGTAAATGCACAAACAGTAATTTCTCCGCATTGCAAGGTGCAATTCTGAAATTTTTTGCTTTTTCCTGCTCCTCTTAGCATGATAAAGAAGATTCAAAGAGAGGGAGATGCCAGCTCCTTTCATTCAGTCAGTAGCTTCAATCATTTCTGGACGTTTTTCAATGGCAAAAATCAATGAATATTGTAAATGCACAAACAGTAATTTCTCCGCATTGCAAGGTGCAATTCTGAAATTTTTTGCTTTTTCCTGCTCCTCTTAACATTATAAAGAAGATTCAAAGAGAGTGAGATGCCAGCTCCTTTCATTCAGTCAGTAGCTTCAATCATTTCTGGACGTTTTTCAATGGCAAAAATCAATGAATATTGTAAATGCACAGACAATAATTTCTCCGCATTCCAAGGTGCAATTCTGAAATTTTTTGCTTTTTCCTGCTCCTCTTAGCATGATAAAGAAGATTCAAAGAGAGTGAGATGTCAGCTCCTTTCATTCAGTCAGTAGCTTCAAACATTTCTGGTATATGAATAACATGATGTTTTTCAATGGCAAAAATCAATGAATATTGTAAATGCACAAACAGTAATTTCTCCGCATTGCAAGGTGCAATTCTGAAATTTTTTGCTTTTTCCTGCTCCTCTTTGCATGATAAAGAAGATTCAAAGAGAGTGAGATGCCAGCTCCTTTCATTCAGTCAGTAGCTTCAATCATTTCTGGACGTTTTTCAATGGCAAAAATCAATGAATATTGTAAATGCACAAACAGTAATTTCTCCGCATTGCAAGGTGCAATTCTGAAATTTTTTGCTTTTTCCTGCTCCTCTTAACATTATAAAGAAGATTCAAAGAGAGTGAGATGCCAGCTCCTTTCATTCAGTCAGTAGCTTCAATCATTTCTGGACGTTTTTCAATGGCAAAAATCAATGAATATTGTAAATGCACAGACAGTAATTTCTCCGCATTGCAAGGTGCAATTCTGAAATTTTTTGCTTTTTCCTGCTCCTCTTAGCATGATAAAGAAGATTCAAAGAGAGTGAGATGCCAGCTCCTTTCATTCAGTCAGTAGCTTCAAACATTTCTGGTATATGAATAACATGATGTTTTTCAATGGCAAAAATCAATGAATATTGTAAATGCACAAACAGTAATTTCTCCGCATTGCTAGGTGCAATTCTGAAATTTTTTGCTTTTTCATGCTCCTCTTAGCATGATAAAGAAGATTCAAAGAGAGTGAGATACCAGCTCCTTTCATTCAGTCAGTAGCTTCAATCATTTCTGGACGTTTTTCAATGGCAAAAATCAATGAATATTGTAAATGCACAGACAGTAATTTCTCCGCATTGCAAGGTGCAATTCTGAAATTTTTTGCTTTTTCCTGCTCCTCTTAGCATGATAAAGAAGATTCAAAGAGAGTGAGATGTCAGCTCCTTTCATTCAGTCAGTAGCTTCAAACATTTCTGGTATATGAATAACATGATGTTTTTCAATGGCAAAAATCAATGAATATTGTAAATGCACAAACAGTAATTTCTCCGCATTGCAAGGTGTAATTCTGAAATTTTTTGCTTTTTCCTGCTCCTCTTTGCATGATAAAGAAGATTCAAAGAGAGTGAGATGCCAGCTCCTTTCATTCAGTCAGTAGCTTCAATCATTTCTGGACGTTTTTCAATGGCAAAAATCAATGAATATTGTAAATGCACAAACAGTAATTTCTCCGCATTGCAAGGTGCAATTCTGAAATTTTTTGCTTTTTCCTGCTCCTCTTAGCATGATAAAGAAGATTCAAAGAGAGTGAGATGCCATCTCCTTTCATTCAGTCAGTATCTTCAATCATTTCTGGACGTTTTTCAATGGCAAAAATCAATGAATATTGTAAATGCACAAACAGTAATTTCTCCACATTGCAAGGTGCAATTCTGAAATTTTTTGCTTTTTCCTGCTCCTCTTAGCATGATAAAGAAGATTCAATGAGAGTGAGATGCCAGCTCCTTTCATTCAGTCAGTAGCTTCAAACATTTCTGGTATATGAATAACGATGTTTTTCAATGGCAAAAATCAATGAATATTGTAAATGCACAAACAGTAATTTCTCCGCATTGGAAGGTGCAATTCTGAAATTTTTTGCTTTTTCCTGCTCCTCTTAGCATGATAAAGAAGATTCAAAGAGAGTGAGATGCCAGCTCCTTTCATTCAGTCAGTAGCTTCAATCATTTCTGGACGTTTTTCAATGGCAAAAATCAATGAATATTAAAAATGCACAAACAGTAATTTCTCCGCATTGCAAGGTGCAATTCTGAAATTTTTTGCTTTTTCCTGCTCCTCTTAGCATGATAAAGAAGATTCAAAGAGAGTGAGATGCCAGCTCCTTTCATTCAGTCAGTAGCTTCAATCATTTCTGGACGTTTTTCAATGGCAAAAATCAATGAATATTGTAAATGCACAAACAGTAATTTCTCCGCATTGCAAGGTGCAATTCTGAAATTTTTTGCTTTTTCCTGCTCCTCTTAGCATGATAAAGAAGATTCAAAGAGAGTGAGATGTCAGCTCCTTTCATTCAGTCAGTAGCTTCAAACATTTCTGGTATATGAATAACATGATGTTTTTCAATGGCAAAAATCAATGAATATTGTAAATGCACAAACAGTAATTTCTCCGCATTGCAAGGTGCAATTCTGAAATTTTTTGCTTTTTCCTGCTCCTCTTAGCATGATAAAGAAGATTCAAAGAGAGTAAGATGCCAGCTCCTTTCATTCAGTCAGTAGCTTCAATCATTTCTGGACATTTTTCAATGGCAAAAATCAATGAATATTGTAAATGCACAAACAGTAATTTCTCCGCATTGCAAGGTGCAATTCTGAAATTTTTTGCTTTTTCCTGCTCCTCTTAGCATGATAAAGAAGATTCAAAGAGAGTGAGATGCCAGCTCCTTTCATTCAGTCAGTAGCTTCAATCATTTCTGGACGTTTTTCAATGGCAAAAATCAATGAATATTGTAAATGCACAAACAGTAATTTCTCCGCATTGCAAGGTGCAATTCTGAAATTTTTTGCTTTTTCCTGCTCCTCTTAGCATGATAAAGAAGATTCAAAGAGAGTGAGATGTCATCTCCTTTCATTCAGTCAGTAGCTTCAAACATTTCTGTTATATGAATAACATGATGTTTTTCAATGGCAAAAATCAATGAATATTGTAAATGCACAAACAGTAATTTCTCCGCATTGCAAGGTGCAATTCTGAAATTTTTTGCTTTTTCCTGCTCCTCTTAGCATGATAAAGAAGATTCAAAGAGAGTAAGATGCCAGCTCCTTTCATTCAGTCAGTAGCTTCAATCATTTCTGGACGTTTTTCAATGGCAAAAATCAATGAATATTGTAATTGCACAAACAGTAATTTCTCCGCATTGCAAGGTGCAATTCTGAAATTTTTTGCTTTTTCCTGCTCCTCTTAGCATGATAAAGAAGATTCAAAGAGAGTGAGATGCCAGCTCCTTTCATTCAGTCAGTAGCTTCAATCATTTCTGGACGTTCTTCAATGGCAAAAATCAATGAATATTAAAAATGCACAAACAGTAATTTCTCCGCATTGCAAGGTGCAATTCTGAAATTTTTTGCTTTTTCCTGCTCCTCTTAGCATGATAAAGAAGATTCAAAGAGAGTGAGATGCCAGCTCCTTTCATTCAGTCAGTAGCTTCAAACATTTCTGGTATATGAATAACATGATGTTTTTCAATGGCAAAAATCAATGAATATTGTAAATGCACAAACAGTAATTTCTCCGCATTGCAAGGTATAATTCTGAAATTTTTTGCTTTTTCCTGCTCCTCTTTGCATGATAAAGAAGATTCAAAGAGAGTGAGATGCCAGCTCCTTTCATTCAGTCAGTATCTTCAATCATTTCTGGACGTTTTTCAATGGCAAAAATCAATGAATATTGTAAATGCACAAACAGTAATTTCTCCGCATTGCAAGTTGCAATTCTGAAATTTTTTGCTTTTTCCTGCTCCTCTTAGCATGATAAAGAAGATTCAATGAGAGTGAGATGCCAGCTCCTTTCATTCAGTCAGTAGCTTCAAACATTTCTGGTATATGAATAACATGATGTTTTTCAATGGCAAAAATCAATGAATATTGTAAATGCACAAACAGTAATTTCTCCGCATTGCAAGGTGCAATTCTGAAATTTTTTGCTTTTTCCTGCTCCTCTTAGCATGATAAAGAAGATTCAAAGAGAGTGAGATGTCAGCTCCTTTCATTCAGTCAGTAGCTTCAAACATTTCTGGTATATGAATAACATGATGTTTTTCAATGGCAAAAATCAATGAATATTGTAAATGCACAAACAGTAATTTCTCCGCATTGCAAGGTGTAATTCTGAAATTTTTTGCTTTTTCCTGCTCCTCTTTGCATGATAAAGAAGATTCAAAGAGAGTGAGATGCCAGCTCCTTTCATTCAGTCAGTAGCTTCAATCATTTCTGGACGTTTTTCAATGGCAAAAATCAATGAATATTGTAAATGCACAAACATTAATTTCTCCGCATTGCAAGGTGCAATTCTGAAATGTTTTGCTTTTTCCTGCTCCTCTTAGCATGATAAAGAAGATTCAAAGAGAGTGAGATGCCAGCTCCTTTCATTCAGTCAGTATCTTCAATCATTTCTGGATGTTTTTCAATGGCAAAAATCAATGAATATTGTAAATGCACGAACAGTAATTTCTCCGCATTGCAAGGTGCAATTCTGAAATTTTTTGCTTTTTCCTGCTCCTCTTAGCATGATAAAGAAGATTCAATGAGAGTGAGATGCCAGCTCCTTTCATTCAGTCAGTAGCTTCAAACATTTCTGGTATATGAATAACATGATGTTTTTCAATGGCAAAAATCAATGAATATTGTAAATGCACAAACAGTAATTTCTCCGCATTGCAAGGTGCAATTCTGAAATTTTTTGCTTTTTCCTGCTCCTCTTAGCATGATAAAGAAGATTCAAAGAGAGTGAGATGCCAGCTCCTTTCATTCAGTCAGTAGCTTCAATCATTTCTGGACGTTTTTCAATGGCAAAAATCAATGAATATTAAAAATGCACAAACAGTAATTTCTCCGCATTGCAAGGTGCAATTCTGAAATTTTTTGCTTTTTCCTGCTCCTCTTAGCATGATAAAGAATATTCAAAGAGAGTGAGATGCCAGCTCCTTTCATTCAGTCAGTAGCTTCAATCATTTCTGGACGTTTTTCAATGGCAAAAATCAATGAATATTGTAAATGCACAAACAGTAATTTCTCCACATTGCAAGGTGCAATTCTGAAATTTTTTGCTTTTTCCTGCTCTTCTTAGCATGATAAAGAAGATTCAAAGAGAGTGAGATGCCAGCTCCTTTCATTCAGTCAGTAGCTTCAAACATTTCTGGTATATGAATAACATGATGTTTTTCAATGGCAAAAATCAATGAATATTGTAAATGCACAAACAGTAATTTCTCCGCATTGCAAGGTGCAATTCTGAAATTTTTTGCTTTTTCATGCTCCTCTTAGCATGATAAAGAAGATTCAAAGAGAGTGAGATACCAACTCCTTTCATTCAGTCAGTAGCTTCAATCATTTCTGGACGTTTTTCAATGGCAAAAATCAATGAATATTGTAAATGCACAGACAGTAATTTCTCCGCATTGCAAGGTGTAATTCTGAAATTTTTTGCTTTTTCCTGCTCCTCTTAGCATGATAAAGAAGATTCAAAGAGAGTGAGATGCCAGCTCCTTTCATTCAGTCAGTAGCTTCAAACATTTCTGGTATATGAATAACATGTTTTTCAATGGCAAAAATCAATGAATATTGTTAATGCACAAACAGTAATTTCTCCTCATTGCAAGGTGCAATTCTGAAATTTTTGCTTTTTCCTGCTCCTCTTAGCATGATAAAGAAGATTCAAAGAGAGTGAGATGCCAGCTCCTTTCATTCAGTCAGTAGCTTCAATCATTTCTGGACGTTTTTCAATGGCAAAAATCAATGAATATTGTAAATGCACAAACAGTAATTTCTCCGCATTGCAAGGTGCAATTCTGAAATTTTTTGCTTTTTCCTGCTCCTCTTAGCATGATAAAGAAGATTCAAAGAGAGTGAGATGCCAGCTCCTTTCATTCAGTCAGTATCTTCAATCATTTCTGGACGTTTTTCAATGGCAAAAATCAATGAATATTGTAAATGCACAAACAGTAATTTCTCCGCATTGCAAGGTGCAATTCTGAAATTTTTTGCTTTTTCCTGCTCCTCTTAGCATGATAAAGAAGATTCAATGAGAGTGAGATGCCAGCTCCTTTCATTCAGTCAGTAGCTTCAAACATTTCTGGTATATGAATAACATGATGTTTTTCAAAGGCAAAAATCAATGAATATTGTAAATGCACAAACAGTAATTTCTCCGCATTGCAAGGTGCAATTCTGAAATTTTTTGCTTTTTCCTGCTCCTCTTAGCATGATAAAGAAGATTCAAAGAGAGTGAGATGCCAGCTCCTTTCATTCAGTCAGTAGCTTCAATCATTTCTGGACGTTTTTCAATGGCAAAAATCAATGAATATTGTAAATGCACAAACAGTAATTTCTCCGCATTGCAAGGTGCAATTCTGAAATTTTTTGCTTTTTCCTGCTCCTCTTAGCATGATAAAGAAGATTCAAAGAGAGTGAGATGCCAGCTCCTTTCATTCAGTCAGTAGCTTCAAACATTTCTGGTATATGAATAACATGTTTTTCAATGGCAAAAATCAATGAATATTGTTAATGCACAAACAGTAATTTCTCCTCATTGCAAGGTGCAATTCTGAAATTTTTTGCTTTTTCCTGCTCCTCTTAGCATGATAAAGAAGATTCAAAGAGAGTGAGATGCCAGCTCCTTTCATTCAGTCAGTAGCTTCAATCATTTCTGGACGTTTTTCAATGGCAAAAATCAATGAATATTTTAAATGCACAAACAGTAATTTCTCCGCATTGCAAGGTGCAATTCTGAAATTTTTTGCTTTTTCCTGCTCCTCTTAGCATTATAAAGAAGATTCAAAGAGAGTGAGATGCCAGCTCCTTTCATTCAGTCAGTAGCTTCAAACATTTCTGGTATATGAATAACATGATGTTTTTCAATGGCAAAAATCAATGAATATTGTAAATGCACAAACAGTAATTTCTCCGCATTGCAAGGTGCATTTCTGAAATTTTTTGCTTTTTCCTGCTCCTCTTAGCATGATAAAGAAGATTCAAAGAGAGTAAGATGCCAGCTCCTTTCATTCAGCCAGTAGCTTTAATCATTTCTGGACGTTTTTCAATGGCAAAAATCAATGAATATTGTAAATGCACAAACAGTAATTTCTCCGCATTGCAAGGTGCAATTCTGAAATTTTTTGCTTTTTCCTGCTCCTCTTAGCATGATAAAGAAGATTCAAAGAGAGTGAGATGCCAGCTCCTTTCATTCAGTCAGTAGCTTCAATCATTTCTGGACGTTTTTCAATGGCAAAAATCAATGAATATTGTAAATGTACAAACAGTAATTTCTCCGCATTGCAAGGTGCAATTCTGAAATTTTTTGCTTTTTCCTGCTCCTCTTAGCATGATAAAGAAGATTCAAAGAGAGTAAGATGCCAGCTCCTTTCATTCAGTCAGTAGCTTCAATCATTTCTGGACGTTTTTCAATGGCAAAAATCAATGAATATTGTAAATGCACAAACAGTAATTTCTCCGCATTGCAAGGTGCAATTCTGAAATTTTTTGCTTTTTCCTGCTCCTCTTAGCATGATAAAGAAGATTCAAAGAGAGTGAGATGCCAGCTCCTTTCATTCAGTCAGTAGCTTCAAACATTTCTGGTATATGAATAACATGATGTTTTTCAATGGCAAAAATCAATGAATATTGTAAATGCACAAACAGTAATTTCTCCGCATTGCAAGGTGCAATTCTGAAATTTTTTGCTTTTTCATGCTCCTCTTAGCATGTTAAAGAAGATTCAAAGAGAGTGAGATACCAGCTCCTTTCATTCAGTCAGTAGCTTCAATCATTTCTGGACGTTTTTCAATGGCAAAAATCAATGAATATTGTAAATGCACAGACAGTAATTTCTCCGCATTGCAAGGTGCAATTCTGAAATTTTTTGCTTTTTCCTTCTCCTCTTAGCATGATAAAGAAGATTCAAAGAGAGTGAGATGTCAGCTCCTTTCATTCAGTCAGTAGCTTCAAACATTTCTGGTATATGAATAACATGATGTTTTTCAATGGCAAAAATCAATGAATATTGTAAATGCACAAACAGTAATTTCTCCGCATTGCAAGGTGCAATTCTGAAATTTTTTGCTTTTTCCTGCTCCTCTTAGCATGATAAAGAAGATTCAAAGAGAGTGAGATGCCAGCTCCTTTCATTCAGTCAGTAGCTTCAAACATTTCTGGTATATGAATAACATGATGTTTTTCAATGGCAAAAATCAATGAATATTGTAAATGCACAAACAGTAATTTCTCCACATTGCAAGGTGCATTTCTGAAATTTTTTGCTTTTTCATGCTCCTCTTAGCATGATAAAGAAGATTCAAAGAGAGTAAGATGCCAGCTCCTTTCATTCAGTCAGTAGCTTTAATCATTTCTGGACGTTTTTCAATGGCAAAAATCAATGAATATTGTAAATGCACAAACAGTAATTTCTCCGCATTGCAAGGTGCAATTCTGAAATTTTTTGCTTTTTCCTGCTCCTCTTAGCATGATAAAGAAGATTCAAAGAGAGTGAGATGCCAGCTCCTTTCATTCAGTCAGTAGCTTCAATCATTTCTGGACGTTTTTCAATGGCAAATATCAATGAATATTGTAAATGCACAAACAGTAATTTCTCCGCATTGCAAGGTGCAATTCTGAAATTTTTTGCTTTTTCCTGCTCCTCTTAGCATGATAAAGAAGATTCAAAGAGAGTGAGATGTCAGCTCCTTTCATTCAGTCAGTAGCTTCAAACATTTCTGGTATATGAATAACATGATGTTTTTCAATGGCAAAAATCAATGAATATTGTAAATGCACAAACAGTAATTTCTCCGCATTGCAAGGTGCAATTCTGAAATTTTTTGCTTTTTCCTGCTCCTCTTAGCATGATAAAGAAGACTCAAAGAGAGTAAGATGCCAGCTCCTTTCATTCAGTCAGTAGCTTCAATCATTTCTGGACGTTTTTCAATGGCAAAAATCAATGAATATTGTAAATGCACAAACAGTAATTTCTCCGCATTGCAAGGTGCAATTCTGAAATTTTTTGCTTTTTCCTGCTCCTCTTAGCATGATAAAGAAGATTCAAAGAGAGTGAGATGCCAGCTCCTTTCATTCAGTCAGTAGCTTCAATCATTTCTGGACGTTTTTCAATGGCAAAAATCAATGAATATTGTAAATGCACAAACAGTAATTTCTCCGCATTGCAAGGTGCAATTCTGAAATTTTTTGCTTTTTCCTGCTCCTCTTAGCATGATAAAGAAGATTCAAAGAGAGTGAGATGCCAGCTCCTTTCATTCAGTCAGTAGCTTCAAACATTTCTGGTATATGAATAACATGATGTTTTTCAATGGCAAAAATCAATGAATATTGTAAATGCACAAACAGTAATTTCTCCGCATTGCAAGGTGCAATTCTGAAATTTTTTGCTTTTTCCTGCTCCTCTTAGCATGATAAAGAAGATTCAAAGAGAGTAAGATGCCAGCTCCTTTCATTCAGTCAGTAGCTTCAATCATTTCTGGACGTTTTTCAATGGCAAAAATCAATGAATATTGTAAATGCACAAACAGTAATTTCTCCGCATTGCAAGGTGCAATTCTGAAATTTTTTGCTTTTTCCTGCTCCTCTTAGCATGATAAAGAAGATTCAAAGAGAGTGAGATGCCAGCTCCTTTCATTCAGTCAGTAGCTTCAAACATTTCTGGTATATGAATAACATGATGTTTTTCAATGGCAAAAATCAATGAATATTGTAAATGCACAAACAGTAATTTCTCCGCATTGCAAGGTGCAATTCTGAAATTTTTTGCTTTTTCATGCTCCTCTTAGCATGATAAAGAAGATTCAAAGAGAGTGAGATACCAGCTTCTTTCATTCAGTCAGTAGCTTCAATCATTTCTGGACGTTTTTCAATGGCAAAAATCAATGAATATTGTAAATGCACAGACAGTAATTTCTCCGCATTGCAAGGTGCAATTCTGAAATTTTTTGCTTTTTCCTGCTCCTCTTAGCATGATAAAGAAGATTCAAAGAGAGTGAGATGTCAGCACCTTTCATTCAGTCAGTAGCTTCAAACATTTCTGGTATATGAATAACATGATGTTTTTCAATGGCAAAAATCAATGAATATTGTAAATGCACAAACAGTAATTTCTCCGCATTGCAAGGTGCAATTCTGAAATTTTTTGCTTTTTCCTGCTCCTCTTTGCATGATAAAGAAGATTCAAAGAGAGTGAGATGCCAGCTCCTTTCATTCAGTCAGTAGCTTCAATCATTTCTGGACGTTTTTCAATGGCAAAAATCAATGAATATTGTAAATGCACAAACAGTAATTTCTCCGCATTGCAAGGTGCAATTCTGAAATTTTTTGCTTTTTCCTGCTCCTCTTAGCATGATAAAGAAGATTCAAAGAGAGTGAGATGCCAGCTCCTTTCATTCAGTCAGTAGCTTCAATCATTTCTGGACGTTTTTCAATGGCAAAAATCAATGAATATTGTAAATGCACAAACAGTAATTTCTCCGCATTGCAAGGTGCAATTCTGAAATTTTTTGCTTTTTCCTGCTCCTCTTAGCATGATAAAGAAGATTCAAAGAGAGTGAGATGCCAGCTCCTTTCATTCAGTCAGTAGCTTCAATCATTTCTGGACGTTTTTCAATGGCAAAAATCAATGAATATTGTAAATGCACAAACAGTAATTTCTCCGCATTGCAAGGTGCAATTCTGAAATTTTTTGCTTTTTCCTGCTCCTCTTAGCATGATAAAGAAGATTCAAAGAGAGTGAGATGCCAGCTCCTTTCATTCAGTCAGTAGCTTCAAACATTTCTGGTATATGAATAACATGATGTTTTTCAATGGCAAAAATCAATGAATATTGTAAATGCACAAACAGTAATTTCTCCGCATTGCAAGGTGCAATTCTGAAATTTTTTGCTTTTTCCTGCTCCTCTTAGCATGATAAAGAAGACTCAAAGAGAGTAAGATGCCAGCTCCTTTCATTCAGTCAGTAGCTTCAATCATTTCTGGACGTTTTTCAATGGCAAAAATCAATGAATATTGTAAATGCACAAACAGTAATTTCTCCGCATTGCAAGGTGCAATTCTGAAATTTTTTGCTTTTTCCTGCTCCTCTTAGCATGATAAAGAAGATTCAAAGAGAGTGAGATGCCAGCTCCTTTCATTCAGTCAGTAGCTTCAATCATTTCTGGACGTTTTTCAATGGCAAAAATCAATGAATATTGTAAATGCACAAACAGTAATTTCTCCGCATTGCAAGGTGCAATTCTGAAATTTTTTGCTTTTTCCTGCTCCTCTTAGCATGATAAAGAAGATTCAAAGAGAGTGAGATGCCAGCTCCTTTCATTCAGTCAGTAGCTTCAAACATTTCTGGTATATGAATAACATGATGTTTTTCAATGGCAAAAATCAATGAATATTGTAAATGCACAAACAGTAATTTCTCCGCATTGCAAGGTGCAATTCTGAAATTTTTTGCTTTTTCCTGCTCCTCTTAGCATGATAAAGAAGATTCAAAGAGAGTAAGATGCCAGCTCCTTTCATTCAGTCAGTAGCTTCAATCATTTCTGGACGTTTTTCAATGGCAAAAATCAATGAATATTGTAAATGCACAAACAGTAATTTCTCCGCATTGCAAGGTGCAATTCTGAAATTTTTTGCTTTTTCCTGCTCCTCTTAGCATGATAAAGAAGATTCAAAGAGAGTGAGATGCCAGCTCCTTTCATTCAGTCAGTAGCTTCAAACATTTCTGGTATATGAATAACATGATGTTTTTCAATGGCAAAAATCAATGAATATTGTAAATGCACAAACAGTAATTTCTCCGCATTGCAAGGTGCAATTCTGAAATTTTTTGCTTTTTCATGCTCCTCTTAGCATGATAAAGAAGATTCAAAGAGAGTGAGATACCAGCTTCTTTCATTCAGTCAGTAGCTTCAATCATTTCTGGACGTTTTTCAATGGCAAAAATCAATGAATATTGTAAATGCACAGACAGTAATTTCTCCGCATTGCAAGGTGCAATTCTGAAATTTTTTGCTTTTTCCTGCTCCTCTTAGCATGATAAAGAAGATTCAAAGAGAGTGAGATGTCAGCACCTTTCATTCAGTCAGTAGCTTCAAACATTTCTGGTATATGAATAACATGATGTTTTTCAATGGCAAAAATCAATGAATATTGTAAATGCACAAACAGTAATTTCTCCGCATTGCAAGGTGCAATTCTGAAATTTTTTGCTTTTTCCTGCTCCTCTTTGCATGATAAAGAAGATTCAAAGAGAGTGAGATGCCAGCTCCTTTCATTCAGTCAGTAGCTTCAATCATTTCTGGACGTTTTTCAATGGCAAAAATCAATGAATATTGTAAATGCACAAACAGTAATTTCTCCGCATTGCAAGGTGCAATTCTGAAATTTTTTGCTTTTTCCTGCTCCTCTTAGCATGATAAAGAAGATTCAAAGAGAGTGAGATGCCAGCTCCTTTCATTCAGTCAGTAGCTTCAATCATTTCTGGACGTTTTTCAATGGCAAAAATCAATGAATATTGTAAATGCACAAACAGTAATTTCTCCGCATTGCAAGGTGCAATTCTGAAATTTTTTGCTTTTTCCTGCTCCTCTTAGCATGATAAAGAAGATTCAAAGAGAGTGAGATGCCAGCTCCTTTCATTCAGTCAGTAGCTTCAAACATTTCTGGTATATGAATAACATGATGTTTTTCAATGGCAAAAATCAATGAATATTGTAAATGCAAAAACAGTAATTTTTCCGCATTGCAAGGTGCAATTCTGAAATTTTTTGCTTTTTCCTGCTCCTCTTAGCATGATAAAGAAGATTCAAAGAGAGTAAGATGCCAGCTCCTTTCATTCAGTCAGTAGCTTCAATCATTTCTGGACGTTTTTCAATGGCAAAAATCAATGAATATTGTAAATGCACAAACAGTAATTTCTCCGCATTGCAAGGTGCAATTCTGAAATTTTTTGCTTTTTCCTGCTCCTCTTAGCATGATAAAGAAGATTCAAAGAGAGTGAGATGCCAGCTCCTTTCATTCAGTCAGTAGCTTCAAACATTTCTGGTATATGAATAACATGATGTTTTTCAATGGCAAAAATCAATGAATATTGTAAATGCACAAACAGTAATTTCTCCGCACTGCAAGGTGCAATTCTGAAATTTTTTGCTTTTTCATGCTCCTCTTAGCATGATAAAGAAGATTCAAAGAGAGTGAGATACCAGCTCCTTTCATTCAGTCAGTAGCTTCAATCATTTCTGGACGTTTTTCAATGGCAAAAATCAATGAATATTGTAAATGCACAGACAGTAATTTCTCCGCATTGCAAGGTGCAATTCTGAAATTTTTTGCTTTTTCCTGCTCCTCTTAGCATGATAAAGAAGATTCAAAGAGAGTGAGATGTTAGCTCCTTTCATTCAGTCAGTAGCTTCAAACATTTCTGGTATATGAATAACATGATGTTTTTCAATGGCAAAAATCAATGAATATTGTAAATGCACAAACAGTAATTTCTCCGCATTGCAAGGTGCAATTCTGAAATTTTTTGCTTTTTCCTGCTCCTCTTTGCATGATAAAGAAGATTCAAAGAGAGTGAGATGCCAGCTCCTTTCATTCAGTCAGTAGCTTCAATCATTTCTGGACGTTTTTCAATGGCAAAAATCAATGAATATTGTAAATGCACAAACAGTAATTTCTCCGCATTGCAAGGTGCAATTCTGAAATTTTTTGCTTTTTCCTGCTCCTCTTAACATTATAAAGAAGATTCAAAGAGAGTGAGATGCCAGCTCCTTTCATTCAGTCAGTAGCTTCAATCATTTCTGGACGTTTTTCAATGGCAAAAATCAATGAATATTGTAAATGCACAGACAGTAATTTCTCCGCATTGCAAGGTGCAATTCTGAAATTTTTTGCTTTTTCCTGCTCCTCTTAGCATGATAAAGAAGATTCAAAGAGAGTGAGATGCCAGCTCCTTTCATTCAGTCAGTAGCTTCAAACATTTCTGGTATATGAATAACATGATGTTTTTCAATGGCAAAAATCAATGAATATTGTAAATGCACAAACAGTAATTTCTCCGCATTGCAAGGTGCAATTCTGAAATTTTTTGCTTTTTCCTGCTCCTCTTAACATTATAAAGAAGATTCAAAGAGAGTGAGATGCCAGCTCCTTTCATTCAGTCAGTAGCTTCAATCATTTCTGGACGTTTTTCAATGGCAAAAATCAATGAATATTGTAAATGCACAGACAGTAATTTCTCCGCATTGCAAGGTGCAATTCTGAAATTTTTTGCTTTTTCCTGCTCCTCTTAGCATGATAAAGAAGATTCAAAGAGAGTGAGATGCCAGCTCCTTTCATTCAGTCAGTAGCTTCAAACATTTCTGGTATATGAATAACATGATGTTTTTCAATGGCAAAAATCAATGAATATTGTAAATGCACAAACAGTAATTTCTCCGCATTGCAAGGTGCAATTCTGAAATTTTTTTACTTTTTCATGCTCCTCTTAGCATGATAAAGAAGATTCAAAGAGAGTGAGATACCAGCTCCTTTCATTCAGTCAGTAGCTTCAATCATTTCTGGACGTTTTTCAATGGCAAAAATCAATGAATATTGTAAATGCACAGACAGTAATTTCTCCGCATTGCAAGGTGCAATTCTGAAATTTTTTGCTTTTTCCTGCTCCTCTTAGCATGATAAAGAAGATTCAAAGAGAGTGAGATGTCAGCTCCTTTCATTCAGTCAGTAGCTTCAAACATTTCTGGTATATGAATAACATGATGTTTTTCAATGGCAAAAATCAATGAATATTGTAAATGCACAAACAGTAATTTCTCCGCATTGCAAGGTGTAATTCTGAAATTTTTTGCTTTTTCCTGCTCCTCTTTGCATGATAAAGAAGATTCAAAGAGAGTGAGATGCCAGCTCCTTTCATTCAGTCAGTAGCTTCAATCATTTCTGGACGTTTTTCAATGGCAAAAATCAATGAATATTGTAAATGCACAAACAGTAATTTCTCCGCATTGCAAGGTGCAATTCTGAAATTTTTTGCTTTTTCCTGCTCCTCTTAGCATGATAAAGAAGATTCAAAGAGAGTGAGATGCCAGCTCCTTTCATTCAGTCAGTAGCTTCAATCATTTCTGGACGTTTTTCAATGGCAAAAATCAATGAATATTGTAAATGCACAAACAGTAATTTCTCCGCATTGCAAGGTGCAATTCTGAAATTTTTTGCTTTTTCCTGCTCCTCTTAGCATGATAAAGAAGATTCAAAGAGAGTGAGATGCCAGCTCCTTTCATTCAGTCAGTAGCTTCAAACATTTCTGGTATATGAATAACATGATGTTTTTCAATGGCAAAAATCAATGAATATTGTAAATGCACAAACAGTAATTTCTCCGCATTGCAAGGTGCAATTCTGAAATTTTTTGCTTTTTCCTGCTCCTCTTAGCATGATAAAGAAGATTCAAAGAGAGTGAGATGCCAGCTCCTTTCATTCAGTCAGTAGCTTCAATCATTTCTGGACGTTTTTCAATGGCAAAAATCAATGAATATTGTAAATACACAAACAGTAATTTCTCCGCATTGCAAGGTGCAATTCTGAAATTTTTTGCTTTTTCCTGCTCCTCTTAGCATGATAAAGAAGATTCAAAGAGAGTGAGATGCCAGCTCCTTTCATTCAGTCAGTAGCTTCAATCATTCCTGGTATATGAATAACATGATGTTTTTCAATGGCAAAAATCAATGAATATTGTAAATGCACAAACAGTAATTTCTCCGCATTGCAAGGTGCAATTCTGAAATTTTTTGCTTTTTCCTGCTCCTCTTAGCATGATAAAGAAGATTCAAGGAGAGTGAGATGCCAGCTCCTTTCATTCAGTCAGTAGCTTCAATCATTTCTGGACGTTTTTCAATGGCAAAAATCAATGAATATTAAAAATGCACAAACAGTAATTTCTCCGCATTGCAAGGTGCAATTCTGAAATTTTTTGCTTTTTCCTGCTCCTCTTAGCATGATAAAGAAGATTCAAAAAGAGTGAGATGCCAGCTCCTTTCATTCAGTCAGTAGCTTCAATCATTTCTGGACGTTTTTCAATGGCAAAAATCAATGAATATTGTAAATGCACAAACAGTAATTTCTCCGCATTGCAAGGTGCAATTCTGAAATTTTTTGCTTTTTCCTGCTCCTCTTAGCATGATAAAGAAGATTCAAAGAGAGTGAGATGCCAGCTCCTTTCATTCAGTCAGTAGCTTCAAACATTTCTGGTATATGAATAACATGATGTTTTTCAATGGCAAAAATCAATGAATATTGTAAATGCACAAACAGTAATTTCTCCACATTGCAAGGTGCAATTCTGAAATTTTTTGCTTTTTCATGCTCCTCTTAGCATGATAAAGAAGATTCAAAGAGAGTGAGATACCAGCTCCTTTCATTCAGTCAGTAGCTTCAATCATTTCTAGACGTTTTTCAATGGCAAAAATCAATGAATATTGTAAATGCACAAACAGTAATTTCTCCGCATTGCAAGGTGCAATTCTGAAATTTTTTGCTTTTTCCTGCTCCTCTTAGCATGATAAAGAAGATTCAAAGAGAGTGAGATGCCAGCTCCTTTCATTCAGTCAGTATCTTCAATCATTTCTGGACGTTTTTCAATGGCAAAAATCAATGAATATTGTAAATGCACAAACAGTAATTTCTCCACATTGCAAGGTGCAATTCTGAAATTTTTTGCTTTTTCCTGCTCCTCTTAGCATGATAAAGAAGATTCAATGAGATTGAGATGCCAGCTCCTTTCATTCAGTCAGTAGCTTCAAACATTTCTGGTATATGAATAACATGATGTTTTTCAATGGCAAAAATCAATGAATATTGTAAATGCACAAACAGTAATTTCTCCGCATTGCAAGGTGCAATTCTGAAATTTTTTGCTTTTTCCTGCTCCTCTTAGCATGATAAAGAAGATTCAAAGAGAGTGAGATGCCAGCTCCTTTCATTCAGTCAGTAGCTTCAATCATTTCTGGACGTTTTTCAATGGCAAAAATCAATGAATATTGTAAATGCACAAACAGTAATTTCTCCGCATTGCAAGGTGCAATTCTGAAATTTTTTGCTTTTTCCTGCTCCTCTTAGCATGATAAAGAAGATTCAAAGAGAGTGAGATGCCAGCTCCTTTCATTCAGTCAGTAGATTCAAACATTTCTGGTATATGAATAACATGTTTTTCAATGGCAAAAATCAATGAATATTGTTAATGCACAAACAGTAATTTCTCCTCATTGCAAGGTGCAATTCTGAAATTTTTTGCTTTTTCCTGCTCCTCTTAGCATGATAAAGAAGATTCAAAAAGAGTGAGATGCCAGCTCCTTTCATTCAGTCAGTAGCTTCAATCATTTCTGGACGTTTTTCAATGGCAAAAATCAATGAATATTTTAAATGCACAAACAGTAATTTCTCCGCATTGCAAGGTGCAATTCTGAAATTTTTTGCTTTTTCCTGCTCCTCTTAGCATGATAAAGAAGATTCAAAGAGAGTGAGATGCCAGCTCCTTTCATTCAGTCAGTAGCTTCAAACATTTCTGGTATATGAATAACATGATGTTTTTCAATGGCAAAAATCAATGAATATTGTAAATGCACAAACAGTAATTTCTCCGCATTGCAAGGTGCAATTCTGAAATTTTTTGCTTTTTCCTGCTCCTCTTAGCATGATAAAGAAGATTCAAAGAGAGTGAGATGCCAGCTCCTTTCATTCAGTCAGTAGCTTCAATCATTTCTGGACATTTTTCAATGGCAAAAATCAATGAATATTGTAAATGCACAAACAGTAATTTCTCCGCATTGCAAGGTGCAATTCTGAAATTTTTTGCTTTTTCCTGCTCCTCTTAGCATGATAAAGAAGATTCAAAGAGAGTGAGATGCCAGCTCCTTTCATTCAGTCAGTAGCTTCAAACATTTCTGGTATATGAATAACATGATGTTTTTCAATGGCAAAAATCAATGAATATTGTAAATGCACAAACAGTAATTTCTCCGCATTGCAAGGTGCATTTCTGAAATTTTTTGCTTTTTCCTGCTCCTTTTAGCATGATAAAGAAGATTCAAAGAGAGTAAGATGCCAGCTCCTTTCATTCAGTCAGTAGCTTCAATCATTTCTGGACGTTTTTCAATGGCAAAAATCAATGAATATTGTAAATGCACAAACAGTAATTTCTCCGCATTGCAAGGTGCAATTCTGAAATTTTTTGCTTTTTCCTGCTCCTCTTAGCATGATAAAGAAGATTCAAAGAGAGTGAGATGCCAGCTCCTTTCATTCAGTCAGTAGCTTCAATCATTTCTGGACGTTTTTCAATGGCAAAAATCAATGAATATTGTAAATGCACAAACAGTAATTTCTCCGCATTGCAAGGTGCAATTCTGAAATTTTTTGCTTTTTCCTGCTCCTCTTAGCATGATAAAGAAGATTCAAAGAGAGTGAGATGTCAGCTCCTTTCATTCAGTCAGTAGCTTCAAACATTTCTGGTATATGAATAACATGATGTTTTTCAATGGCAAAAATCAATGAATATTGTAAATGCACAAACAGTAATTTCTCCGCATTGCAAGGTGCAATTCTGAAATTTTTTGCTTTTTCCTGCTCCTCTTAGCATGATAAAGAAGATTCAAAGAGAGTGAGATGCCAGCTCCTTTCATTCAGTCAGTAGCTTCAATCATTTCTGGACGTTTTTCAATGGCAAAAATCAATGAATATTGTAAATACACAAACAGTAATTTCTCCGCATTGCAAGGTGCAATTCTGAAATTTTTTGCTTTTTCCTGCTCCTCTTAGCATGATAAAGAAGATTCAAAGAGAGTGAGATGCCAGCTCCTTTCATTCAGTCAGTAGCTTCAATCATTCCTGGTATATGAATAACATGATGTTTTTCAATGGCAAAAATCAATGAATATTGTAAATGCACAAACAGTAATTTCTCCGCATTGCAAGGTGCAATTCTGACATTTTTTGCTTTTTCCTGCTCCTCTTAGCATGATAAAGAAGTTTCAAAGAGAGTGAGATGCCAGCTCCTTTCATTCAGTCAGTAGCTTCAATCATTTCTGGACGTTTTTCAATGGCAAAAATCAATGAATATTAAAAATGCACAAACAGTAATTTCTCCGCATTGCAAGGTGCAATTCTGAAATTTTTTGCTTTTTCCTGCTCCTCTTAGCATGATAAAGAAGATTCAAAGAGAGTGAGATGCCAGCTCCTTTCATTCAGTCAGTACCTTCAAACATTTCTGGTATATGAATAACATGATGTTTTTCAATGGCAAAAATCAATGAATATTGTAAATGCACAAACAGTAATTTCTCCGCATTGCAAGGTGCAATTCTGAAATTTTTTGCTTTTTCATGCTCCTCTTAGCATGATAAAGAAGATTCAAAGAGAGTGAGATACCAGCTCCTTTCATTCAGTCAGTAGCTTCAATCATTTCTGGACGTTTTTCAATGGCAAAAATCAATGAATATTGTAAATGCAGAAACAGTAATTTCTCCGCATTGCAAGGTGCAATTCTGAAATTTTTTGCTTTTTCCTGCTCCTCTTAGCATGATAAAGAAGATTCAAGGAGAGTGAGATGCCAGCTCCTTTCATTCAGTCAGTAGCTTCAATCATTTCTGGACGTTTTTCAATGGCAAAAATCAATGAATATTAAAAATGCACAAACAGTAATTTCTCCGCATTGCAAGGTGCAATTCTGAAATTTTTTGCTTTTTCCTGCTCCTCTTAGCATGATAAAGAAGATTCAAAGAGAGTGAGATGCCAGCTCCTTTCATTCAGTCAGTAGCTTCAATCATTTCTGGACGTTTTTCAATGGCAAAAATCAATGAATATTGTAAATGCACAAACAGTAATTTCTCCGCATTGCAAGGTGCAATTCTGAAATTTTTTGCTTTTTCCTGCTCCTCTTAGCATGATAAAGAAGATTCAAAGAGAGTGAGATGCCAGCTCCTTTCATTCAGTCAGTAGCTTCAAACATTTCTGGTATATGAATAACATGATGTTTTTCAATGGCAAAAATCAATGAATATTGTAAATGCACAAACAGTAATTTCTCCACATTGCAAGGTGCAATTCTGAAATTTTTTGCTTTTTCATGCTCCTCTTAGCATGATAAAGAAGATTCAAAGAGAGTGAGATACCAGCTCCTTTCATTCAGTCAGTAGCTTCAATCATTTCTGGACGTTTTTCAATGGCAAAAATCAATGAATATTGTAAATGCACAAACAGTAATTTCTCCGCATTGCAAGGTGCAATTCTGAAATTTTTTGCTTTTTCCTGCTCCTCTTAGCATGATAAAGAAGATTCAAAGAGAGTGAGATGCCAGCTCCTTTCATTCAGTCAGTATCTTCAATCATTTCTGGACGTTTTTCAATGGCAAAAATCAATGAATATTGTAAATGCACAAACAGTAATTTCTCCGCATTGCAAGGTGCAATTCTGAAATTTTTTGCTTTTTCCTGCTCCTCTTAGCATGATAAAGAAGATTCAATGAGAGTGAGATGCCAGCTCCTTTCATTCAGTCAGTAGCTTCAAACATTTCTGGTATATGAATAACATGATGTTTTTCAATGGCAAAAATCAATGAATATTGTAAATGCACAAACAGTAATTTCTCCGCATTGCAAGGTGCAATTCTGAAATTTTTTGCTTTTTCATGCTCCTCTTAGCATGATAAAGAAGATTCAAAGAGAGTGAGATGCCAGCTCCTTTCATTCAGTCAGTAGCTTCAATCATTTCTGGACGTTTTTCAATGGCAAAAATCAATGAATATTGTAAATGCACAAACAGTAATTTCTGCGCATTGCAAGGTGCAATTCTGAAATTTTTTGCTTTTTCCTGCTCCTCTTAGCATGATAAAGAAGATTCAAAGAGAGTGAGATGCCAGCTCCTTTCATTCAGTCAGTAGCTTCAAACATTTCTGGTATATGAATAACATGTTTTTCAATGGCAAAAATCAATGAATATTGTTAATGCACAAACAGTAATTTCTCCTCATTGCAAGGTGCAATTCTGAAATTTTTTGCTTTTTCCTGCTCCTCTTAGCATGATAAAGAAGATTCAAAAAGAGTGAGATGCCAGCTCCTTTCATTCAGTCAGTAGCTTCAATCATTTCTGGACGTTTTTCAATGGCAAAAATCAATGAATATTTTAAATGCACAAACAGTAATTTCTCCGCATTGCAAGGTGCAATTCTGAAATTTTTTGCTTTTTCCTGCTCCTCTTAGCATGATAAAGAAGATTCAAAGAGAGTGAGATGCCAGCTCCTTTCATTCAGTCAGTAGCTTCAAACATTTCTGGTATATGAATAACATGATGTTTTTTAATGGCAAAAATCAATGAATATTGTAAATGCACAAACAGTAATTTCTCCGCATTGCAAGGTGCATTTCTGAAATTTTTTGCTTTTTCCTGCTCCTCTTAGCATGATAAAGAAGATTCAAAGAGAGTAAGATGCCAGCTCCTTTCATTCAGTCAGTAGCTTCAATCATTTCTGGACGTTTTTCAATGGCAAAAATCAATGAATATTGTAAATGCACAAACAGTAATTTCTCCGCATTGCAAGGTGCAATTCTGAAATTTTTTGCTTTTTCCTGCTCCTCTTAGCATGATAAAGAAGATTCAAAGAGAGTGAGATGCCAGCTCCTTTCATTCAGTCAGTAGCTTCAATCATTTCTGGACGTTTTTCAATGGCAAAAATCAATGAATATTGTAAATGCACAAACAGTAATTTCTCCGCATTGCAAGGTGCAATTCTGAAATTTTTTGCTTTTTCCTGCTCCTCTTAGCATGATAAAGAAGATTCAAAGAGAGTGAGATGCCAGCTCCTTTCATTCAGTCAGTAGCTTCAATCATTTCTGGACGTTTTTCAATGGAAAAAATCAATGAATATTGTAAATACACAAACAGTAATTTCTCCGCATTGCAAGGTGCAATTCTGAAATTTTTTGCTTTTTCCTGCTCCTCTTAGCATGATAAAGAAGATTCAAAGAGAGTGAGATGCCAGCTCCTTTCATTCAGTCAGTAGCTTCAATCATTCCTGGTATATGAATAACATGATGTTTTTCAATGGCAAAAATCAATGAATATTGTAAATGCACAAACAGTAATTTCTCCGCATTGCAAGGTGCAATTCTGACATTTTTTGCTTTTTCCTGCTCCTCTTAGCATGATAAAGAAGTTTCAAAGAGAGTGAGATGCCAGCTCCTTTCATTCAGTCAGTAGCTTCAATCATTTCTGGACGTTTTTCAATGGCAAAAATCAATGAATATTAAAAATGCACAAACAGTAATTTCTCCGCATTGCAAGGTGCAATTCTGAAATTTTTTGCTTTTTCCTGCTCCTCTTAGCATGATAAAGAAGATTCAAAGAGAGTGAGATGCCAGCTCCTTTCATTCAGTCAGTACCTTCAAACATTTCTGGTATATGAATAACATGATGTTTTTCAATGGCAAAAATCAATGAATATTGTAAATGCACAAACAGTAATTTCTCCGCATTGCAAGGTGCAATTCTGAAATTTTTTGCTTTTTCATGCTCCTCTTAGCATGATAAAGAAGATTCAAAGAGAGTGAGATACCAGCTCCTTTCATTCAGTCAGTAGCTTCAATCATTTCTGGACGTTTTTCAATGGCAAAAATCAATGAATATTGTAAATGCAGAAACATTAATTTCTCCGCATTGCAAGGTGCAATTCTGAAATTTTTTGCTTTTTCCTGCTCCTCTTAGCATGATAAAGAAGATTCAAGGAGAGTGAGATGCCAGCTCCTTTCATTCAGTCAGTAGCTTCAATCATTTCTGGACGTTTTTCAATGGCAAAAATCAATGAATATTAAAAATGCACAAACAGTAATTTCTCCGCATTGCAAGGTGCAATTCTGAAATTTTTTGCTTTTTCCTGCTCCTCTTAGCATGATAAAGAAGATTCAAAGAGAGTGAGATGCCAGCTCCTTTCATTCAGTCAGTAGCTTCAATCATTTCTGGACGTTTTTCAATGGCAAAAATCAATGAATATTGTAAATGCACAAACAGTAATTTCTCCGCATTGCAAGGTGCAATTCTGAAATTTTTTGCTTTTTCCTGCTCCTCTTAGCATGATAAAGAAGATTCAAAGAGAGTGAGATGCCAGCTCCTTTCATTCAGTCAGTAGCTTCAAACATTTCTGGTATATGAATAACATGATGTTTTTCAATGGCAAAAATCAATGAATATTGTAAATGCACAAACAGTAATTTCTCCGCATTGCAAGGTGCAATTCTGAAATTTTTTTACTTTTTCATGCTCCTCTTAGCATGATAAAGAAGATTCAAAGAGAGTGAGATACCAGCTCCTTTCATTCAGTCAGTAGCTTCAATCATTTCTGGACGTTTTTCAATGGCAAAAATCAATGAATATTATAAATGCACAGACAGTAATTTCTCCGCATTGCAAGGTGCAATTCTGAAATTTTTTGCTTTTTCCTGCTCCTCTTAGCATGATAAAGAAGATTCAAAGAGAGTGAGATGTCAGCTCCTTTCATTCAGTCAGTAGCTTCAAACATTTCTGGTATATGAATAACATGATGTTTTTCAATGGCAAAAATCAATGAATATTGTAAATGCACAAACAGTAATTTCTCCGCATTGCAAGGTGTAATTCTGAAATTTTTACTTTTTTCTGCTCCTCTTTGCATGATAAAGAAGATTCAAAGAGAGTGAGATGCCAGCTCCTTTCATTCAGTCAGTAGCTTCAATCATTTCTGGACGTTTTTCAATGGCAAAAATCAATGAATATTGTAAATGCACAAACAGTAATTTCTCCGCATTGCAAGGTGCAATTCTGAAATTTTTTGCTTTTTCCTGCTCCTCTTAGCATGATAAAGAAGATTCAAAGAGAGTGAGATGCCAGCTCCTTTCATTCAGTCAGTAGCTTCAATCATTTCTGGACGTTTTTCAATGGCAAAAATCAATGAATATTGTAAATGCACAAACAGTAATTTCTCCGCATTGCAAGGTGCAATTCTGAAATTTTTTGCTTTTTCCTGCTCCTCTTAGCATGATAAAGAAGATTCAAAGAGAGTGAGATGCCAGCTCCTTTCATTCAGTCAGTAGCTTCAAACATTTCTGGTATATGAATAACATGATGTTTTTCAATGGCAAAAATCAATGAATATTGTAAATGCACAAACAGTAATTTCTCCGCATTGCAAGGTGCAATTCTGAAATTTTTTGCTTTTTCCTGCTCCTCTTAGCATGATAAAGAAGATTCAAAGAGAGTGAGATGCCAGCTCCTTTCATTCAGTCAGTAGCTTCAATCATTTCTGGACGTTTTTCAATGGCAAAAATCAATGAATATTGTAAATACACAAACAGTAATTTCTCCGCATTGCAAGGTGCAATTCTGAAATTTTTTGCTTTTTCCTGCTCCTCTTAGCATGATAAATAAGATTAAAAGAGAGTGAGATGCCAGCTCCTTTCATTCAGTCAGTAGCTTCAATCATTCCTGGTATATGAATAACATGATGTTTATCAATGGCAAAAATCAATGAATATTGTAAATGCACAAACAGTAATTTCTCCGCATTGCAAGGTGCAATTCTGAAATTTTTTGCTTTTTCCTGCTCCTCTTAGCATGATAAAGAAGTTTCAAAGAGAGTGAGATGCCAGCTCCTTTCATTCAGTCAGTAGCTTCAATCATTTCTGGACGTTTTTCAATGGCAAAAATCAATGAATATTAAAAATGCACAAACAGTGATTTCTCCGCATTGCAAGGTGCAATTCTGAAATTTTTTGCTTTTTCCTGCTCCTCTTAGCATGATAAAGAAGATTCAAAGAGAGTGAGATGCCAGCTCCTTTCATTCAGTCAGTAGCTTCAAACATTTCTGGTATATGAATAACATGATGTTTTTCAATGGCAAAAATCAATGAATATTGTAAATGCACAAACAGTAATTTCTCCGCATTGCAAGGTGCAATTCTGAAATTTTTTGCTTTTTCATGCTCCTCTTAGCATGATAAAGAAGATTCAAAGAGAGTGAGATACCAGCTCCTTTCATTCAGTCAGTAGCTTCAATCATTTCTGAACGTTTTTCAATGGCAAAAATCAATGAATATTGTAAATGCAGAAACAGTAATTTCTCCGCATTGCAAGGTGCAATTCTGAAATTTTTTGCTTTTTCCTGCTCCTCTTAGCATGATAAAGAAGATTCAAGGAGAGTGAGATGCCAGCTCCTTTCATTCAGTCAGTAGCTTCAATCATTTCTGGACGTTTTTCAATGGCAAAAATCAATGAATATTAAAAATGCACAAACAGTAATTTCTCCGCATTGCAAGGTGCAATTCTGAAATGTTTTGCTTTTTCCTGCTCCTCTTAGCATGATAAAGAAGATTCAAAGAGAGTGAGATGCCAGCTCCTTTCATTCAGTCAGTAGCTTCAATCATTTCTGGACGTTTTTCAATGGCAAAAATCAATGAATATTGTAAATGCACAAACAGTAATTTCTCCGCATTGCAAGGTGCAATTCTGAAATTTTTTGCTTTTTCCTGCTCCTCTTAGCATGATAAAGAAGATTCAAAGAGAGTGAGATGCCAGCTCCTTTCATTCAGTCAGTAGCTTCAAACATTTCTGGTATATGAATAACATGATGTTTTTCAATGGCAAAAATCAATGAATATTGTAAATGCACAAACAGTAATTTCTCCACATTGCAAGGTGCAATTCTGAAATTTTTTGCTTTTTCATGCTCCTCTTAGCATGATAAAGAAGATTCAAAGAGTGTGAGATACCAGCTCCTTTCATTCAGTCAGTAGCTTCAATCATTTCTGGACGTTTTTCAATGGCAAAAATCAATGAATATTGTAAATGCACAAACAGTAATTTCTCCGCATTGCAAGGTGCAATTCTGAAATTTTTTGCTTTTTCCTGCTCCTCTTAGCATGATAAAGAAGATTCAAAGAGAGTGAGATGCCAGCTCCTTTCATTCAGTCAGTATCTTCAATCATTTCTGGACGTTTTTCAATGGCAAAAATCAATGAATATTGTAAATGCACAAACAGTAATTTCTCCACATTGCAAGGTGCAATTCTGAAATTTTTTGCTTTTTCCTGCTCCTCTTAGCATGATAAAGAAGATTCAATGAGAGTGAGATGCCAGCTCCTTTCATTCAGTCAGTAGCTTCAAACATTTCTGGTATATGAATAACATGATGTTTTTCAATGGCAAAAATCAATGAATATTGTAAATGCACAAACAGTAATTTCTCCGCATTGCAAGGTGCAATTCTGAAATTTTTTGCTTTTTCCTGCTCCTCTTAGCATGATAAAGAAGATTCAAAGAGAGTGAGATGCCAGCTCCTTTCATTCAGTCAGTAGCTTCAATCATTTCTGGACGTTTTTCAATGGCAAAAATCAATGAATATTGTAATCGCACAAACAGTAATTTCTCCGCATTGCAAGGTGCAATTCTGAAATTTTTTGCTTTTTCCTGCTCCTCTTAGCATGATAAAGAAGATTCAAAGAGAGTGAGATGCCAGCTCCTTTCATTCAGTCAGTAGATTCAAACATTTCTGGTATATGAATAACATGTTTTTCAATGGCAAAAATCAATGAATATTGTTAATGCACAAACAGTAATTTCTCCTCATTGCAAGGTGCAATTCTGAAATTTTTTGCTTTTTCCTGCTCCTCTTAGCATGATAAAGAAGATTCAAAAAGAGTGAGATGCCAGCTCCTTTCATTCAGTCAGTAGCTTCAATCATTTCTGGACGTTTTTCAATGGCAAAAATCAATGAATATTTTAAATGCACAAACAGTAATTTCTCCGCATTGCAAGGTGCAATTCTGAAATTTTTTGCTTTTTCCTGCTCCTCTTAGCATGATAAAGAAGATTCAAAGAGAGTGAGATGCCAGCTCCTTTCATTCAGTCAGTAGCTTCAAACATTTCTGGTATATGAATAACATGATGTTTTTCAATGGCAAAAATCAATGAATATTGTAAATGCACAAACAGTAATTTCTCCGCATTGCAAGGTGCAATTCTGAAATTTTTTGCTTTTTCCTGCTCCTCTTAGCATGATAAAGAAGATTCAAAGAGAGTGAGATGCCAGCTCCTTTCATTCAGTCAGTAGCTTCAATCATTTCTGTACATTTTTCAATGGCAAAAATCAATGAATATTGTAAATGCACAAACAGTAATTTCTCCGCATTGCAAGGTGCAATTCTGAAATTTTTTGCTTTTTCCTGCTCCTCTTAGCATGATAAAGAAGATTCAAAGAGAGTGAGATGCCAGCTCCTTTCATTCAGTCAGTAGCTTCAAACATTTCTGGTATATGAATAACATGATGTTTTTCAATGGCAAAAATCAATGAATATTGTAAATGCACAAACAGTAATTTCTCCGCATTGCAAGGTGCATTTCTGAAATTTTTTGCTTTTTCCTGCTCCTCTTAGCATGATAAAGAAGATTCAAAGAGAGTAAGATGCCAGCTCCTTTCATTCAGTCAGTAGCTTCAATCATTTCTGGACGTTTTTCAATGGCAAAAATCAATGAATATTGTAAATGCACAAAAAGTAATTTCTCCGCATTGCAAGGTGCAATTCTGAAATTTTTTGCTTTTTCCTGCTCCTCTTAGCATGATAAAGAAGATTCAAAGAGAGTGAGATGCCAGCTCCTTTCATTCAGTCAGTAGCTTCAATCATTTCTGGACGTTTTTCAATGGCAAAAATCAATGAATATTGTAAATGCACAAACAGTAATTTCTCCGCATTGCAAGGTGCAATTCTGAAATTTTTTGCTTTTTCCTGCTCCTCTTAGCATGATAAAGAAGATTCAAAGAGAGTGAGATGCCAGCTCCTTTCATTCAGTCAGTAGCTTCAATCATTCCTGGTATATGAATAACATGATGTTTTTCAATGGCAAAAATCAATGAATATTGTAAATGCACAAACAGTAATTTCTCCGCATTGCAAGGTGCAATTCTGACATTTTTTGCTTTTTCCTGCTCCTCTTAGCATGATAAAGAAGTTTCAAAGAGAGTGAGATGCCAGCTCCTTTCATTCAGTCAGTAGCTTCAATCATTTCTGGACGTTTTTCAATGGCAAAAATCAATGAATATTAAAAATGCACAAACAGTAATTTCTCCGCATTGCAAGGTGCAATTCTGAAATTTTTTGCTTTTTCCTGCTCCTCTTAGCATGATAAAGAAGATTCAAAGAGAGTGAGATGCCAGCTCCTTTCATTCAGTCAGTACCTTCAAACATTTCTGGTATATGAATAACATGATGTTTTTCAATGGCAAAAATCAATGAATATTGTAAATGCACAAACAGTAATTTCTCCGCATTGCAAGGTGCAATTCTGAAATTTTTTGCTTTTTCATGCTCCTCTTAGCATGATAAAGAAGATTCAAAGAGAGTGAGATACCAGCTCCTTTCATTCAGTCAGTAGCTTCAATCATTTCTGGACGTTTTTCAATGGCAAAAATCAATGAATATTGTAAATGCAGAAACAGTAATTTCTCCGCATTGCAAGGTGCAATTCTGAAATTTTTTGCTTTTTCCTGCTCCTCTTAGCATGATAAAGAAGATTCAAGGAGAGTGAGATGCCAGCTCCTTTCATTCAGTCAGTAGCTTCAATCATTTCTGGACGTTTTTCAATGGCAAAAATCAATGAATATTAAAAATGCACAAACAGTAATTTCTCCGCATTGCAAGGTGCAATTCTGAAATTTTTTGCTTTTTCCTGCTCCTCTTAGCATGATAAAGAAGATTCAAAGAGAGTGAGATGCCAGCTCCTTTCATTCAGTCAGTAGCTTCAATCATTTCTGGACGTTTTTCAATGGCAAAAATCAATGAATATTGTAAATGCACAAACAGTAATTTCTCCGCATTGCAAGGTGCAATTCTGAAATTTTTTGCTTTTTCCTGCTCCTCTTAGCATGATAAAGAAGATTCAAAGAGAGTGAGATGCCAGCTCCTTTCATTCAGTCAGTAGCTTCAAACATTTCTGGTATATGAATAACATGATGTTTTTCAATGGCAAAAATCAATGAATATTGTAAATGCACAAACAGTAATTTCTCCACATTGCAAGGTGCAATTCTGAAATTTTTTGCTTTTTCATGCTCCTCTTAGCATGATAAAGAAGATTCAAAGAGAGTGAGATACCAGCTCCTTTCATTCAGTCAGTAGCTTCAATCATTTCTGGACGTTTTTCAATGGCAAAAATCAATGAATATTGTAAATGCACAAACAGTAATTTCTCCGCATTGCAAGGTGCAATTCTGAAATTTTTTGCTTTTTCCTGCTCCTCTTAGCATGATAAAGAAGATTCAAAGAGAGTGAGATGCCAGCTCCTTTCATTCAGTCAGTATCTTCAATCATTTCTGGACGTTTTTCAATGGCAAAAATCAATGAATATTGTAAATGCACAAACAGTAATTTCTCCGCATTGCAAGGTGCAATTCTGAAATTTTTTGCTTTTTCCTGCTCCTCTTAGCATGATAAAGAAGATTCAATGAGAGTGAGATGCCAGCTCCTTTCATTCAGTCAGTAGCTTCAAACATTTCTGGTATATGAATAACATGATGTTTTTCAATGGCAAAAATCAATGAATATTGTAAATGCACAAACAGTAATTTCTCCGCATTGCAAGGTGCAATTCTGAAATTTTTTGCTTTTTCCTGCTCCTCTTAGCATGATAAAGAAGATTCAAAGAGAGTGAGATGCCAGATCCTTTCATTCAGTCAGTAGCTTCAATCATTTCTGGACGTTTTTCAATGGCAAAAATCAATGAATATTGTAAATGCACAAACAGTAATTTCTGCGCATTGCAAGGTGCAATTCTGAAATTTTTTGCTTTTTCCTGCTCCTCTTAGCATGATAAAGAAGATTCAAAGAGAGTGAGATGCCAGCTCCTTTCATTCAGTCAGTAGCTTCAAACATTTCTGGTATATGAATAACATGTTTTTCAATGGCAAAAATCAATGAATATTGTTAATGCACAAACAGTAATTTCTCCTCATTGCAAGGTGCAATTCTGAAATTTTTTGCTTTTTCCTGCTCCTCTTAGCATGATAAAGAAGATTCAAAAAGAGTGAGATGCCAGCTCCTTTCATTCAGTCAGTAGCTTCAATCATTTCTGGACGTTTTTCAATGGCAAAAATCAATGAATATTTTAAATGCACAAACAGTAATTTCTCCGCATTGCAAGGTGCAATTCTGAAATTTTTTGCTTTTTCCTGCTCCTCTTAGCATGATAAAGAAGATTCAAAGAGAGTGAGATGCCAGCTCCTTTCATTCAGTCAGTAGCTTCAAACATTTCTGGTATATGAATAACATGATGTTTTTCAATGGCAAAAATCAATGAATATTGTAAATGCACAAACAGTAATTTCTCCGCATTGCAAGGTGCATTTCTGAAATTTTTTGCTTTTTCCTGCTCCTCTTAGCATGATAAAGAAGATTCAAAGAGAGTAAGATGCCAGCTCCTTTCATTCAGTCAGTAGCTTCAATCATTTCTGGACGTTTTTCAATGGCAAAAATCAATGAGTATTGTAAATGCACAAACAGTAATTTCTCCGCATTGCAAGGTGCAATTCTGAAATTTTTTGCTTTTTCCTGCTCCTCTTAGCATGATAAAGAAGATTCAAAGAGAGTGAGATGCCAGCTCCTTTCATTCAGTCAGTAGCTTCAATCATTTCTGGACGTTTTTCAATGGCAAAAATCAATGAATATTGTAAATGCACAAACAGTAATTTCTCCGCATTGCAAGGTGCAATTCTGAAATTTTTTGCTTTTTCCTGCTCCTCTTAGCATGATAAAGAAGATTCAAAGAGAGTGAGATGTCAGCTCCTTTCATTCAGTCAGTAGCTTCAAACATTTATGGTATATGAATAACATGATGTTTTTCAATGGCAAAAATCAATGAATATTGTAAATGCACAAACAGTAATTTCTCCGCATTGCAAGGTGCAATTCTGAAATTTTTTGCTTTTTCCTGCTCCTCTTAGCATGATAAAGAAGATTCAAAGAGAGTGAGATGCCAGCTCCTTTCATTCAGTCAGTAGCTTCAATCATTTCTGGATGTTTTTCAATGGCAAAAATCAATGAATATTGTAAATACACAAACAGTAATTTCTCCGCATTGCAAGGTGCAATTCTGAAATTTTTTGCTTTTTCCTGCTCCTCTTAGCATGATAAAGAAGATTCAAAGAGAGTGAGATGCCAGCTCCTTTCATTCAGTCAGTAGCTTCAATCATTCCTGGTATATGAATAACATGATGTTTTTCAATGGCAAAAATCAATGAATATTGTAAATGCACAAACAGTAATTTCTCCGCATTGCAAGGTGCATTTCTGAAATTTTTTGCTTTTTCCTGCTCCTCTTAGCATGATAAAGAAGATTCAAAGAGAGTAAGATGCCAGCTCCTTTCATTCAGTCAGTAGCTTCAATCATTTCTGGACGTTTTTCAATGGCAAAAATCAATGAATATTGTAAATGCACAAAAAGTAATTTCTCCGCATTGCAAGGTGCAATTCTGAAATTTTTTGCTTTTTCCTGCTCCTCTTAGCATGATAAAGAAGATTCAAAGAGAGTGAGATGCCAGCTCCTTTCATTCAGTCAGTAGCTTCAATCATTTCTGGACGTTTTTCAATGGCAAAAATCAATGAATATTGTAAATGCACAAACAGTAATTTCTCCGCATTGCAAGGTGCAATTCTGAAATTTTTTGCTTTATCCTGCTCCTCTTAGCATGATAAAGAAGATTCAAAGAGAGTGAGATGCCAGCTCCTTTCATTCAGTCAGTACCTTCAAACATTTCTGGTATATGAATAACATGATGTTTTTCAATGGCAAAAATCAATGAATATTGTAAATGCACAAACAGTAATTTCTCCGCATTGCAAGGTGCAATTCTGAAATTTTTTGCTTTTTCATGCTCCTCTTAGCATGATAAAGAAGATTCAAAGAGAGTGAGATACCAGCTCCTTTCATTCAGTCAGTAGCTTCAATCATTTCTGGACGTTTTTCAATGGCAAAAATCAATGAATATTGTAAATGCAGAAACAGTAATTTCTCCGCATTGCAAGGTGCAATTCTGAAATTTTTTGCTTTTTCCTGCTCCTCTTAGCATGATAAAGAAGATTCAAGGAGAGTGAGATGCCAGCTCCTTTCATTCAGTCAGTAGCTTCAATCATTTCTGGACGTTTTTCAATGGCAAAAATCAATGAATATTAAAAATGCACAAACAGTAATTTCTCCGCATTGCAAGGTGCAATTCTGAAATTTTTTGCTTTTTCCTGCTCCTCTTAGCATGATAAAGAAGATTCAAAGAGAGTGAGATGCCAGCTCCTTTCATTTGGTCAGTAGCTTCAATCATTTCTGGACGTTTTTCAATGGCAAAAATCAATGAATATTGTAAATGCACAAACAGTAATTTCTCCGCATTGCAAGGTGCAATTCTGAAATTTTTTGCTTTTTCCTGCTCCTCTTAGCATGATAAAGAAGATTCAAAGAGAGTGAGATGCCAGCTCCTTTCATTCAGTCAGTAGCTTCAAACATTTCTGGTATATGAATAACATGATGTTTTTCAATGGCAAAAATCAATGAATATTGTAAATGCACAAACAGTAATTTCTCCACATTGCAAGGTGCAATTCTGAAATTTTTTGCTTTTTCATGCTCCTCTTAGCATGATAAAGAAGATTCAAAGAGAGTGAGATACCAGCTCCTTTCATTCAGTCAGTAGCTTCAATCATTTCTGGACGTTTTTCAATGGCAAAAATCAATGAATATTGTAAATGCACAAACAGTAATTTCTCCGCATTGCAAGGTGCAATTCTGAAATTTTTTGCTTTTTCCTGCTCCTCTTAGCATGATAAAGAAGATTCAAAGAGAGTGAGATGCCAGCTCCTTTCATTCAGTCAGTATCTTCAATCATTTCTGGACGTTTTTCAATGGCAAAAATCAATGAATATTGTAAATGCACAAACAGTAATTTCTCCGCATTGCAAGGTGCAATTCTGAAATTTTTTGCTTTTTCCTGCTCCTCTTAGCATGATAAAGAAGATTCAATGAGAGTGAGATGCCAGCTCCTTTCATTCAGTCAGTAGCTTCAAACATTTCTGGTATATGAATAACATGATGTTTTTCAATGGCAAAAATCAATGAATATTGTAAATGCACAAACAGTAATTTCTCCGCATTGCAAGGTGCAATTCTGAAATTTTTTGCTTTTTCCTGCTCCTCTTAGCATGATAAAGAAGATTCAAAGAGAGTGAGATGCCAGATCCTTTCATTCAGTCAGTAGCTTCAATCATTTCTGGACGTTTTTCAATGGCAAAAATCAATGAATATTGTAAATGCACAAACAGTAATTTCTGCGCATTGCAAGGTGCAATTCTGAAATTTTTTGCTTTTTCCTGCTCCTCTTAGCATGATAAAGAAGATTCAAAGAGAGTGAGATGCCAGCTCCTTTCATTCAGTCAGTAGCTTCAAACATTTCTGGTATATGAATAACATGTTTTTCAATGGCAAAAATCAATGAATATTGTTAATGCACAAACAGTAATTTCTCCTCATTGCAAGGTGCAATTCTGAAATTTTTTGCTTTTTCCTGCTCCTCTTAGCATGATAAAGAAGATTCAAAAAGAGTGAGATGCCAGCTCCTTTCATTCAGTCAGTAGCTTCAATCATTTCTGGACGTTTTTCAATGGCAAAAATCAATGAATATTTTAAATGCACAAACAGTAATTTCTCCGCATTGCAAGGTGCAATTCTGAAATTTTTTGCTTTTTCCTGCTCCTCTTAGCATGATAAAGAAGATTCAAAGAGAGTGAGATGCCAGCTCCTTTCATTCAGTCAGTAGCTTCAAACATTTCTGGTATATGAATAACATGATGTTTTTCAATGGCAAAAATCAATGAATATTGTAAATGCACAAACAGTAATTTCTCCGCATTGCAAGGTGCATTTCTGAAATTTTTTGCTTTTTCCTGCTCCTCTTAGCATGATAAAGAAGATTCAAAGAGAGTAAGATGCCAGCTCCTTTCATTCAGTCAGTAGCTTCAATCATTTCTGGACGTTTTTCAATGGCAAAACTCAATGAATATTGTAAATGCACAAACAGTAATTTCTCCGCATTGCAAGGTGCAATTCTGAAATTTTTTGCTTTTTCCTGCTCCTCTTAGCATGATAAAGAAGATTCAAAGAGAGTGAGATGCCAGCTCCTTTCATTCAGTCAGTAGCTTCAATCATTTCTGGACGTTTTTCAATGGCAAAAATCAATGAATATTGTAAATGCACAAACAGTAATTTCTCCGCATTGCAAGGTGCAATTCTGAAATTTTTTGCTTTTTCCTGCTCCTCTTAGCATGATAAAGAAGATTCAAAGAGAGTGAGATGTCAGCTCCTTTCATTCAGTCAGTAGCTTCAAACATTTCTGGTATATGAATAACATGATGTTTTTCAATGGCAAAAATCAATGAATATTGTAAATGCACAAACAGTAATTTCTCCGCATTGCAAGGTGCAATTCTGAAATTTTTTGCTTTTTCCTGCTCCTCTTAGCATGATAAAGAAGATTCAAAGAGAGTGAGATGCCAGCTCCTTTCATTCAGTCAGTAGCTTCAATCATTTCTGGACGTTTTTCAATGGCAAAAATCAATGAATATTGTAAATACACAAACAGTAATTTCTCCGCATTGCAAGGTGCAATTCTGAAATTTTTTGCTTTTTCCTGCTCCTCTTAGCATGATAAAGAAGATTCAAAGAGAGTGAGATGCCAGCTCCTTTCATTCAGTCAGTAGCTTCAATCATTCCTGGTATATGAATAACATGATGTTTTTCAATGGCAAAAATCAATGAATATTGTAAATGCACAAACAGTAATTTCTCCGCATTGCAAGGTGCAATTCTGACATTTTTTGCTTTTTCCTGCTCCTCTTAGCATGATAAAGAAGTTTCAAAGAGAGTGAGATGCCAGCTCCTTTCATTCAGTCAGTAGCTTCAATCATTTCTGGACGTTTTTCAATGGCAAAAATCAATGAATATTAAAAATGCACAAACAGTAATTTCTCCGCATTGCAAGGTGCAATTCTGAAATTTTTTGCTTTTTCCTGCTCCTCTTAGCATGATAAAGAAGATTCAAAGAGAGTGAGATGCCAGCTCCTTTCATTCAGTCAGTACCTTCAAACATTTCTGGTATATGAATAACATGATGTTTTTCAATGGCAAAAATCAATGAATATTGTAAATGCACAAACAGTAATTTCTCCGCATTGCAAGGTGCAATTCTGAAATTTTTTGCTTTTTCATGCTCCTCTTAGCATGATAAAGAAGATTCAAAGAGAGTGAGATACCAGCTCCTTTCATTCAGTCAGTAGCTTCAATCATTTCTGGACGTTTTTCAATGGCAAAAATCAATGAATATTGTAAATGCAGAAACAGTAATTTCTCCGCATTGCAAGGTGCAATTCTGAAATTTTTTGCTTTTTCCTGCTCCTCTTAGCATGATAAAGAAGATTCAAGGAGAGTGAGATGCCAGCTCCTTTCATTCAGTCAGTAGCTTCAATCATTTCTGGACGTTTTTCAATGGCAAAAATCAATGAATATTAAAAATGCACAAACAGTAATTTCTCCGCATTGCAAGGTGCAATTCTGAAATTTTTTGCTTTTTCCTGCTCCTCTTAGCATGATAAAGAAGATTCAAAGAGAGTGAGATGCCAGCTCCTTTCATTCAGTCAGTAGCTTCAATCATTTCTGGACGTTTTTCAATGGCAAAAATCAATGAATATTGTAAATGCACAAACAGTAATTTCTCCGCATTGCAAGGTGCAATTCTGAAATTTTTTGCTTTTTCCTGCTCCTCTTAGCATGATAAAGAAGATTCAAAGAGAGTGAGATGCCAGCTCCTTTCATTCAGTCAGTAGCTTCAAACATTTCTGGTATATGAATAACATGATGTTTTTCAATGGCAAAAATCAATGAATATTGTAAATGCACAAACAGTAATTTCTCCACATTGCAAGGTGCAATTCTGAAATTTTTTGCTTTTTCATGCTCCTCTTAGCATGATAAAGAAGATTCAAAGAGAGTGAGATACCAGCTCCTTTCATTCAGTCAGTAGCTTCAATCATTTCTGGACGTTTTTCAATGGCAAAAATCAATGAATATTGTAAATGCACAAACAGTAATTTCTCCGCATTGCAAGGTGCAATTCTGAAATTTTTTGCTTTTTCCTGCTCCTCTTAGCATGATAAAGAAGATTCAAAGAGAGTGAGATGCCAGCTCCTTTCATTCAGTCAGTATCTTCAATCATTTCTGGACGTTTTTCAATGGCAAAAATCAATGAATATTGTAAATGCACAAACAGTAATTTCTCCGCATTGCAAGGTGCAATTCTGAAATTTTTTGCTTTTTCCTGCTCCTCTTAGCATGATAAAGAAGATTCAATGAGAGTGAGATGCCAGCTCCTTTCATTCAGTCAGTAGCTTCAAACATTTCTGGTATATGAATAACATGATGTTTTTCAATGGCAAAAATCAATGAATATTGTAAATGCACAAACAGTAATTTCTCCGCATTGCAAGGTGCAATTCTGAAATTTTTTGCTTTTTCCTGCTCCTCTTAGCATGATAAAGAAGATTCAAAGAGAGTGAGATGCCAGCTCCTTTCATTCAGTCAGTAGCTTCAATCATTTCTGGACGTTTTTCAATGGCAAAAATCAATGAATATTGTAAATGCACAAACAGTAATTTCTGCGCATTGCAAGGTGCAATTCTGAAATTTTTTGCTTTTTCCTGCTCCTCTTAGCATGATAAAGAAGATTCAAAGAGAGTGAGATGCCAGCTCCTTTCATTCAGTCAGTAGCTTCAAACATTTCTGGTATATGAATAACATGTTTTTCAATGGCAAAAATCAATGAATATTGTTAATGCACAAACAGTAATTTCTCCTCATTGCAAGGTGCAATTCTGAAATTTTTTGCTTTTTCCTGCTCCTCTTAGCATGATAAAGAAGATTCAAAAAGAGTGAGATGCCAGCTCCTTTCATTCAGTCAGTAGCTTCAATCATTTCTGGACGTTTTTCAATGGCAAAAATCAATGAATATTTTAAATGCACAAACAGTAATTTCTCCGCATTGCAAGGTGCAATTCTGAAATTTTTTGCTTTTTCCTGCTCCTCTTAGCATGATAAAGAAGATTCAAAGAGAGTGAGATGCCAGCTCCTTTCATTCAGTCAGTAGCTTCAAACATTTCTGGTATATGAATAACATGATGTTTTTCAATGGCAAAAATCAATGAATATTGTAAATGCACAAACAGTAATTTCTCCGCATTGCAAGGTGCAATTCTGAAATTTTTTGCTTTTTCCTGCTCCTCTTAGCATGATAAAGAAGATTCAAAGAGAGTGAGATGCCAGCTCCTTTCATTCAGTCAGTAGCTTCACTCATTTCTGGACATTTTTCAATGGCAAAAATCAATGAATATTGTAAATGCACAAACAGTAATTTCTCCGCATTGCAAGGTGCAATTCTGAAATTTTTTGCTTTTTCCTGCTCCTCTTAGCATGATAAAGAAGATTCAAAGAGAGTGAGATGCCAGCTCCTTTCATTCAGTCAGTAGCTTCAAACATTTCTGGTGTATGAATAACATGATGTTTTTCAATGGCAAAAATCAATGAATATTGTAAATGCACAAACAGTAATTTCTCCGCATTGCAAGGTGCATTTCTGAAATTTTTTGCTTTTTCCTGCTCCTCTTAGCATGATAAAGAAGATTCAAAGAGAGTAAGATGCCAGCTCCTTTCATTCAGTCAGTAGCTTCAATCATTTCTGGACGTTTTTCAATGGCAAAAATCAATGAATATTGTAAATGCACAAACAGTAATTTCTCCGCATTGCAAGGTGCAATTCTGAAATTTTTTGCTTTTTCCTGCTCCTCTTAGCATGATAAAGAAGATTCAAAGAGAGTGAGATGCCAGCTCCTTTCATTCAGTCAGTAGCTTCAATCATTTCTGGACGTTTTTCAATGGCAAAAATCAATGAATATTGTAAATGCACAAACAGTAATTTCTCCGCATTGCAAGGTGCAATTCTGAAATTTTTTGCTTTTTCCTGCTCCTCTTAGCATGATAAAGAAGATTCAAAGAGAGTGAGATGTCAGCTCCTTTCATTCAGTCAGTAGCTTCAAACATTTCTGGTATATGAATAACATGATGTTTTTCAATGGCAAAAATCAATGAATATTGTAAATGCACAAACAGTAATTTCTCCGCATTGCAAGGTGCAATTCTGAAATTTTTTGCTTTTTCCTGCTCCTCTTAGCATGATAAAGAAGATTCAAAGAGAGTAAGATGCCAGCTCCTTTCATTCAGTCAGTAGCTTCAATCATTTCTGGACGTTTTTCAATGGCAAAAATCAATGAATATTGTAAATGCACAAACAGTAATTTCTCCGCATTGCAAGGTGCAATTCTGAAATTTTTTGCTTTTTCCTGCTCCTCTTAGCATGATAAAGAAGATTCAAAGAGAGTGAGATGCCAGCTCCTTTCATTCAGTCAGTATCTTCAATCATTTCTGGACGTTTTTCAATGGCAAAAATCAATGAATATTGTAAATGCACAAACAGTAATTTCTCCGCATTGCAAGGTGCAATTCTGAAATTTTTTGCTTTTTCCTGCTCCTCTTAGCATGATAAAGAAGATTCAATGATAGTGAGATGCCAGCTCCTTTCATTCAGTCAGTAGCTTCAAACATTTCTGGTATATGAATAACATGATGTTTTTCAATGGCAAAAATCAATGAATATTGTAAATGCACAAACAGTAATTTCTCCGCATTGCAAGGTGCAATTTTGAAATTTTTTGCTTTTTCCTGCTCCTCTTAGCATGATAAAGAAGATTCAAAGAGAGTGAGATGCCAGCTCCTTTCATTCAGTCAGTAGCTTCAATCATTTCTGGACGTTTTTCAATGGCAAAAATCAATGAATATTGTAAATGCACAAACAGTAATTTCTCCGCATTGCAAGGTGCAATTCAGAAATTTTTTGCTTTTTCCTGCTCCTCTTAGCATGATAAAGAAGATTCAAAGAGAGTGAGATGCCAGCTCCTTTCATTCAGTCAGTAGCTTCAAACATTTCTGGTATATGAATAACATGTTTTTCAATGGCAAAAATCAATGAATATTGTTAATGCACAAACAGTAATTTCTCCTCATTGCAAGGTGCAATTCTGAAATTTTTTGCTTTTTCCTGCTCCTCTTAGCATGATAAAGAAGATTCAAAGAGAGTGAGATGCCAGCTCCTTTCATTCAGTCAGTAGCTTCAATCATTTCTGGACGTTTTTCAATGGCAAAAATCCATGAATATTGTAAATGCACAAACAGTAATTTCTCCGCATTGCAAGGTGCAATTCTGAAATTTTTTGCTTTTTCCTGCTCCTCTTAGCATGATAAAGAAGATTCAAAGAGAGTAAGATGCCAGCTCCTTTCATTCAGTCAGTAGCTTCAATCATTTCTGGACGTTTTTCATTGGCAAAAATCAATGAATATTGTAAATGCACAAACAGTAATTTCTCCGCATTGCAAGGTGCAATTCTGAAATTTTTTGCTTTTTCCTGCTCCTCTTAGCATGATAAAGAAGATTCAAAGAGAGTGAGATGCCAGCTCCTTTCATTCAGTCAGTAGCTTCAATCATTTCTGGACATTTTTCAATGGCAAAAATCAATGAATATTGTAAATGCACAAACAGTAATTTCTCCGCATTGCAAGGTGCAATTCTGAAATTTTTTGCTTTTTCCTGCTCCTCTTAGCATGATAAAGAAGATTCAAAGAGAGTGAGATGCCAGCTCCTTTCATTCAGTCAGTAGCTTCAAACATTTCTGGTATATGAATAACATGATGTTTTTCAATGGCAAAAATCAATGAATATTGTAAATGCACAAACAGTAATTTCTCCGCATTGCAAGGTGCAATTCTGAAATTTTTTGCTTTTTCCTGCTCCTCTTAGCATGATAAATAAGATTCAAAGAGAGTGAGATGCCAGCTCCTTTCATTCAGTCAGTAGCTTCAATCATTTCTGGATGTTTTTCAATGGCAAAAATCAATGAATATTGTAAATGCACAAACAGTAATTTCTCCGCATTGCAAGGTGTAATTCTGAAATTTTTTGCTTTTTCCTGCTCCTCTTAGCATGATAAAGAAGATTCAAAGAGAGTGAGATGCCAGCTCCTTTCATTCAGTCAGTAGCTTCAATCATTTCTGGTATATGAATAACGATGTTTTTCAATGGCAAAAATCAATGAATATTGTAAATGCACAAACAGTAATTTCTCCGCATTGCAAGGTGCAATTCTGAAATTTTTTGCTTTTTCCTGCTCCTCTTAGCATGATAAAGAAGATTCAAAGAGAGTGAGATGCCAGCTCCTTTCATTCAGTCAGTAGCTTCAATCATTTCTGGACGTTTTTCAATGGCAAAAATCAATGAATATTAAAAATGCACAAACAGTAATTTCTCCGCATTGCAAGGTGCAATTCTGAATTTTTTTGCTTTTTCCTGCTCCTCTTAGCATGATAAAGAAGATTCAAAGAGAGTGAGATGCCAGCTCCTTTCATTCAGTCAGTAGCTTCAATCATTTCTGGACGTTTTTCAATGGCAAAAATCAATGAATATTGTAAATGCACAAACAGTAATTTCTCCGTATTGCAAGGTGCAATTCTGAAATTTTTTGCTTTTTCCTGCTCCTCTTAGCATGATAAAGAAGATTCAAAGAGAGTGAGATGCCAGCTCCTTTCATTCAGTCAGTAGCTTCAAACATTTCTGGTATATGAATAACATGATGTTTTTCAATGGCAAAAATCAATGAATATTGTAAATGCACAAACAGTAATTTCTCCGTATTGCAAGGTGCAATTCTGAAATTTTTTGCTTTTTCCTGCTCCTCTTAGCATGATAAAGAAGATTCAAAGAGAGTGAGATGCCAGCTCCTTTCATTCAGTCAGTATCTTCAATCATTTCTGGACGTTTTTCAATGGCAAAAATCAATGAATATTGTAAATGCACAAACAGTAATTTCTCCGCATTGCAAGGTGCAATTCTGAAATTTTTTGCTTTTTCCTGCTCCTCTTAGCATGATAAAGAAGATTCAATGAGAGTGAGATGCCAGCTCCTTTCATTCAGTCAGTAGCTTCAAACATTTCTGGTATATGAATAACATGATGTTTTTCAATGGCAAAAATCAATGAATATTGTAAATGCACAAACAGTAATTTCTCCGCATTGCAAGGTGCAATTCTGAAATTTTTTGCTTTTTCCTGCTCCTCTTAGCATGATAAAGAAGATTCAAAGAGAGTGAGATGCCAGCTCCTTTCATTCAGTCAGTAGCTTCAATCATTTCTGGACGTTTTTCAATGGCAAAAATCAATGAATATTGTAAATGCACAAACAGTAATTTCTCCGCATTGCAAGGTGCAATTCTGAAATTTTTTGCTTTTTCCTGCTCCTCTTAGCATGATAAAGAAGATTCAAAGAGAGTGAGATGCCAGCTCCTTTCATTCAGTCAGTAGCTTCAAACATTTCTGGTATATGAATAACATGATGTTTTTCAATGGCAAAAATCAATGAATATTGTAAATGCACAAACAGTAATTTCTCCGCATTGCAAGGTGCAATTCTGAAATTTTTTGCTTTTTCCTGCTCCTCTTAGCATGATAAAGAAGATTCAAAGAGAGTGAGATGCCAGCTCCTTTCATTCAGTCAGTAGCTTCAATCATTTCTGGACGTTTTTCAATGGCAAAAATCAATGAATATTGTAAATGCACAAACAGTAATTTCTCCGCATTGCAAGGTGCAATTCTGAAATTTTTTGCTTTTTCCTGCTCCTCTTAGCATGATAAAGAAGATTCAAAGAGAGTGAGATGCCAGCTCCTTTCATTCAGTCAGTAGCTTCAAACATTTCTGGTATATGAATAACATGATGTTTTTCAATGGCAAAAATCAATGAATATTGTAAATGCACAAACAGTAATTTCTCCGCATTGCAAGGTGCAATTCTGAAATTTTTTGCTTTTTCCTGCTCCTCTTAGCATGATAAAGAAGATTCAAAGAGAGTGAGATGCCAGCTCCTTTCATTCAGTCAGTAGCTTCAAACATTTCTGGTATATGAATAACATGTTTTTCAATGGCAAAAATCAATGAATATTGTAAATGCACAAACAGTAATTTCTCCTCATTGCAAGGTGCAATTCTGAAATTTTTTGCTTTTTCCTGCTCCTCTTAGCATGATAAAGAAGATTCAAAGAGAGTGAGATGCCAGCTCCTTTCATTCAGTCAGTAGCTTCAATCATTTCTGGACGTTTTTCAATGGCAAAAATCAATGAATATTGTAAATGCACAAACAGTAATTTCTCCGCATTGCAAGGTGCAATTCTGAAATTTTTTGCTTTTTCCTGCTCCTCTTAGCATGATAAAGAAGATTCAAAGAGAGTGAGATGCCAGCTCCTTCCATTCAGTCAGTAGTTTCAAACATTTCTGGTATATGAATAACATGATGTTTTTCAATGGCAAAAATCAATGAATATTGTAAATGCACAAACAGTAATTTCTCCGCATTGCAAGGTGCAATTCTGAAATTTTTTACTTTTTCCTGCTCCTCTTAGCATTATAAAGAAGATTCAAAGAGAGTGAGATGCCAGCTCCTTTCATTCAGTCAGTAGCTTCAATCATTTCTGGACGTTTTTCAATGGCAAAAATCAATGAATATTGTAAATGCACAAACAGTAATTTCTCCGCATTGCAAGGTGCAATTCTGAAATTTTTTGCTTTTTCCTGCTCCTCTTAGCATGATAAAGAAGATTCAAAGAGAGTGAGATGTCAGCTCCTTTCATTCAGTCAGTAGCTTCAAACATTTCTGGTATATGAATAACATGATGTTTTTCAATGGCAAAAATCAATGAATATTGTAAATGCACAAACAGTAATTTCTCCGCATTGCAAGGTGCAATTCTGAAATTTTTTGCTTTTTCCTGCTCCTCTTTGCATGATAAAGAAGATTCAAAGAGAGTGAGATGCCAGCTCCTTTCATTCAGTCAGTAGCTTCAATCATTTCTGGACGTTTTTCAATGGCAAAAATCAATGAATATTGTAAATGCACAAACAGTAATTTCTCCGCATTGCAAGGTGCAATTCTGAAATTTTTTGCTTTTTCCTGCTCCTCTTAGCATGATAAAGAAGATTCAAAGAGAGTGAGATGCCAGCTCCTTTCATTCAGTCAGTAGCTTCAATCATTTCTGGATGTTTTTCAATGGCAAAAATCAATGAATATTGTAAATGCACAAACAGTAATTTCTCCGCATTGCAAGGTGCAATTCTGAAATTTTTTGCTTTTTCCTGCTCCTCTTAGCATGATAAAGAAGATTCAATGAGAGTGAGATGCCAGCTCCTTTCATTCAGTCAGTAGCTTCAAACATTTCTGGTATATGAATAACATGATGTTTTTCAATGGCAAAAATCAATGAATATTGTAAATGCACAAACAGTAATTTCTCCGCATTGCAAGGTGCAATTCTGAAATTTTTTGCTTTTTCCTGCTCCTCTTAGCATGATAAAGAAGACTCAAAGAGAGTGAGATGCCAGCTCCTTTCATTCAGTCAGTAGCTTCAATCATTTCTGGACGTTTTTCAATGGCAAAAATCAATGAATATTAAAAATGCACAAACAGTAATTTCTCCGCATTGCAAGGTGCAATTCTGAAATTTTTTGCTTTTTCCTGCTCCTCTTAGCATGATAAAGAAGATTCAAAGAGAGTGAGATGCCAGCTCCTTTCATTCAGTCAGTAGCTTTAATCATTTCTGGACGTTTTTCAATGGCAAAAATCAATGAATATTGTAAATGCACAAACAGTAATTTCTCCGCATTGCAAGGTGCAATTCTGAAATTTTTTGCTTTTTCCTGCTCCTCTTAGCATGATAAAGAAGATTCAAAGAGAGTGAGATGCCAGCTCCTTTCATTCAGTCAGTAGCTTCAAACATTTCTGGTATATGAATAACATGATGTTTTTCAATGGCAAAAATCAATGAATATTGTAATTGCACAAACAGTAATTTCTCCGCATTGCAAGGTGCAATTCTGAAATTTTTTGCTTTTTCCTGCTCCTCTTAGCATGATAAAGAAGATTCAAAGAGAGTGAGATACCAGCTCCTTTCATTCAGTCAGTAGCTTCAATCATTTCTGGACGTTTTTCAATGGCAAAAATCAATGAATATTGTAAATGCACAAACAGTAATTTCTCCGCATTGCAAGGTGCAATTCTGAAATTTTTTGCTTTTTCCTGCTCCTCTTAGCATGATAAAGAAGATTCAAGGAGAGTGAGATGCCAGCTCCTTTCATTCAGTCAGTAGCTTCAATCATTTCTGGACGTTTTTCAATGGCAAAAATCAATGAATATTGTAAATGCACAGACAGTAATTTCTCCGCATTGCAAGGTGCAATTCTGAAATTTTTTGCTTTTTCCTGCTCCTCTTAGCATGATAAAGAAGATTCAAAGAGAGTGAGATGTCAGCTCCTTTCATTCAGTCAGTAGCTTCAAACATTTCTGGTATATGAATAACATGATGTTTTTCAATGGCAAAAATCAATGAATATTGTAAATGCACAAACAGTAATTTCTCCGCATTGCAAGGTGCAATTCTGAAATTTTTAGCTTTTTCCTGCTCCTCTTTGCATGATAAAGAAGATTCAAAGAGAGTGAGATGCCAGCTCCTTTCATTCAGTCAGTAGCTTCAATCATTTCTGGACGTTTTTCAATGGCAAAAATCAATGAATATTGTAAATGCACAAACAGTAATTTCTCCGCATTGCAAGGTGCAATTCTGAAATTTTTTGCTTTTTCCTGCTCCTCTTAGCATGATAAAGAAGATTCAATGAGAGTGAGATGCCAGCTCCTTTCATTCAGTCAGTAGCTTCAAACATTTCTGGTATATGAATAACATGATGTTTTTCAATGGCAAAAATCAATGAATATTGTAAATGCACAAACAGTAATTTCTCCGCATTGCAAGGTGCAATTCTGAAATTTTTTGCTTTTTCCTGCTCCTCTTAGCATGATAAAGAAGATTCAAAGAGAGTGAGATGCCAGCTCCTTTCATTCAGTCAGTAGCTTCAATCATTTCTGGACGTTTTTCAATGGCAAAAATCAATGAATATTGTAAATGCACAAACAGTAATTTCTCCGCATTGCAAGGTGCAATTCTGAAATTTTTTGCTTTTTCCTGCTCCTCTTAGCATGATAAAGAAGATTCAAAGAGAGTGAGATGCCAGCTCCTTTCATTCAGTCAGTAGCTTCAAACATTTCTGGTATATGAATAACATGATGTTTTTCAATGGCAAAAATCAATGAATATTGTAAATGCACAAACAGTAATTTCTCCGCATTGCAAGGTGCAATTCTGAAATTTTTTGCTTTTTCCTGCTCCTCTTAGCATGATAAAGAAGATTCAAAGAGAGTGAGATGCCAGCTCCTTTCATTCAGTCAGTAGCTTCAAACATTTCTGGTATATGAATAACATGTTTTTCAATGGCAAAAATCAATGAATATTGTAAATGCACAAACAGTAATTTCTCCTCATTGCAAGGTGGAATTCTGAAATTTTTTGCTTTTTCCTGCTCCTCTTAGCATGATAAAGAAGATTCAAAGAGAGTGAGATGCCAGCTCCTTTCATTCAGTCAGTAGCTTCAATCATTTCTGGACGTTTTTCAATGGCAAAAATCAATGAATATTGTAAATGCACAAACAGTAATTTCTCCGCATTGCAAGGTGCAATTCTGAAATTTTTTGCTTTTTCCTGCTCCTCTTAGCATGATAAAGAAGATTCAAAGAGAGTGAGATGCCAGCTCCTTCCATTCAGTCAGTAGTTTCAAACATTTCTGGTATATGAATAACATGATGTTTTTCAATGGCAAAAATCAATGAATATTGTAAATGCACAAACAGTAATTTCTCCGCATTGCAAGGTGCAATTCTGAAATTTTTTACTTTTTCCTGCTCCTCTTAGCATTATAAAGAAGATTCAAAGAGAGTGAGATGCCAGCTCCTTTCATTCAGTCAGTAGCTTCAATCATTTCTGGACGTTTTTCAATGGCAAAAATCAATGAATATTGTAAATGAACAAACAGTAATTTCTCCGCATTGCAAGGTGCAATTCTGAAATTTTTTGCTTTTTCCTGCTCCTCTTAGCATGATAAAGAAGATTCAAAGAGAGTGAGATGTCAGCTCCTTTCATTCAGTCAGTAGCTTCAAACATTTCTGGTATATGAATAACATGATGTTTTTCAATGGCAAAAATCAATGAATATTGTAAATGCACAAACAGTAATTTCTCCGCATTGCAAGGTGCAATTCTGAAATTTTTTGCTTTTTCCTGCTCCTCTTTGCATGATAAAGAAGATTCAAAGAGAGTGAGATGCCAGCTCCTTTCATTCAGTCAGTAGCTTCAATCATTTCTGGACGTTTTTCAATGGCAAAAATCAATGAATATTGTAAATGCACAAACAGTAATTTCTCCGCATTGCAAGGTGCAATTCTGAAATTTTTTGCTTTTTCCTGCTCCTCTTAGCATGATAAAGAAGATTCAAAAAGAGTGAGATACCAGCTCCTTTCATTCAGTCAGTAGCTTCAATCATTTCTGGACGTTTTTCAATGGCAAAAATCAATGAATATTGTAAATGCACAAACAGTAATTTCTCCGCATTGCAAGGTGCAATTCTGAAATTTTTTGCTTTTTCCTGCTCCTCTTAGCATGATAAAGAAGATTCAAGGAGAGTGAGATGCCAGCTCCTTTCATTCAGTCAGTAGCTTCAATCATTTCTGGACGTTTTTCAATGGCAAAAATCAATGAATATTGTAAATGCACAGACAGTAATTTCTCCGCATTGCAAGGTGCAATTCTGAAATTTTTTGCTTTTTCCTGCTCCTCTTAGCATGATAAAGAAGATTCAAAGAGAGTGAGATGTCAGCTCCTTTCATTCAGTCAGTAGCTTCAAACATTTCTGGTATATGAATAACATGATGTTTTTCAATGGCAAAAATCAATGAATATTGTAAATGCACAAACAGTAATTTCTCCGCATTGCAAGGTGCAATTCTGAAATTTTTAGCTTTTTCCTGCTCCTCTTTGCATGATAAAGAAGATTCAAAGAGAGTGAGATGCCAGCTCCTTTCATTCAGTCAGTAGCTTCAATCATTTCTGGACGTTTTTCAATGGCAAAAATCAATGAATATTGTAAATGCACAAACAGTAATTTCTCCGCATTGCAAGGTGCAATTCTGAAATTTTTTGCTTTTTCCTGCTCCTCTTAGCATGATAAAGAAGATTCAATGAGAGTGAGATGCCAGCTCCTTTCATTCAGTCAGTAGCTTCAAACATTTCTGGTATATGAATAACATGATGTTTTTCAATGGCAAAAATCAATGAATATTGTAAATGCACAAACAGTAATTTCTCCGCATTGCAAGGTGCAATTCTGAAATTTTTTGCTTTTTCCTGCTCCTCTTAGCATGATAAAGAAGATTCAAAGAGAGTGAGATGCCAGCTCCTTTCATTCAGTCAGTAGCTTCAATCATTTCTGGACGTTTTTCAATGGCAAAAATCAATGAATATTGTAAATGCACAAACAGTAATTTCTCCGCATTGCAAGGTGCAATTCTGAAATTTTTTGCTTTTTCCTGCTCCTCTTAGCATGATAAAGAAGATTCAAAGAGAGTGAGATGCCAGCTCCTTTCATTCAGTCAGTAGCTTCAAACATTTCTGGTATATGAATAACATGATGTTTTTCAATGGCAAAAATCAATGAATATTGTAAATGCACAAACAGTAATTTCTCCGCATTGCAAGGTGCAATTCTGAAATTTTTTGCTTTTTCCTGCTCCTCTTAGCATGATAAAGAAGATTCAAAGAGAGTGAGATGCCAGCTCCTTTCATTCAGTCAGTAGCTTCAAACATTTCTGGTATATGAATAACATGTTTTTCAATGGCAAAAATCAATGAATATTGTAAATGCACAAACAGTAATTTCTCCTCATTGCAAGGTGCAATTCTGAAATTTTTTGCTTTTTCCTGCTCCTCTTAGCATGATAAAGAAGATTCAAAGAGAGTGAGATGCCAGCTCCTTTCATTCAGTCAGTAGCTTCAATCATTTCTGGACGTTTTTCAATGGCAAAAATCAATGAATATTGTAAATGCACAAACAGTAATTTCTCCGCATTGCAAGGTGCAATTCTGAAATTTTTTGCTTTTTCCTGCTCCTCTTAGCATGATAAAGAAGATTCAAAGAGAGTGAGATGCCAGCTCCTTCCATTCAGTCAGTAGTTTCAAACATTTCTGGTATATGAATAACATGATGTTTTTCAATGGCAAAAATCAATGAATATTGTAAATGCACAAACAGTAATTTCTCCGCATTGCAAGGTGCAATTCTGAAATTTTTTACTTTTTCCTGCTCCTCTTAGCATTATAAAGAAGATTCAAAGAGAGTGAGATGCCAGCTCCTTTCATTCAGTCAGTAGCTTCAATCATTTCTGGACGTTTTTCAATGGCAAAAATCAATGAATATTGTAAATGCACAAACAGTAATTTCTCCGCATTGCAAGGTGCAATTCTGAAATTTTTTGCTTTTTCCTGCTCCTCTTAGCATGATAAAGAAGATTCAAAGAGAGTGAGATGTCAGCTCCTTTCATTCAGTCAGTAGCTTCAAACATTTCTGGTATATGAATAACATGATGTTTTTCAATGGCAAAAATCAATGAATATTGTAAATGCACAAACAGTAATTTCTCCGCATTGCAAGGTGCAATTCTGAAATTTTTTGCTTTTTCCTGCTCCTCTTTGCATGATAAAGAAGATTCAAAGAGAGTGAGATGCCAGCTCCTTTCATTCAGTCAGTAGCTTCAATCATTTCTGGACGTTTTTCAATGGCAAAAATCAATGAATATTGTAAATGCACAAACAGTAATTTCTCCGCATTGCAAGGTGCAATTCTGAAATTTTTTGCTTTTTCCTGCTCCTCTTAGCATGATAAAGAAGATTCAAAGAGAGTGAGATGCCAGCTCCTTTCATTCAGTCAGTAGCTTCAATCATTTCTGGATGTTTTTCAATGGCAAAAATCAATGAATATTGTAAATGCACAAACAGTAATTTCTCCGCATTGCAAGGTGCAATTCTGAAATTTTTTGCTTTTTCCTGCTCCTCTTAGCATGATAAAGAAGATTCAATGAGAGTGAGATGCCAGCTCCTTTCATTCAGTCAGTAGCTTCAAACATTTCTGGTATATGAATAACATGATGTTTTTCAATGGCAAAAATCAATGAATATTGTAAATGCACAAACAGTAATTTCTCCGCATTGCAAGGTGCAATTCTGAAATTTTTTGCTTTTTCCTGCTCCTCTTAGCATGATAAAGAAGATTCAAAGAGAGTGAGATACCAGCTCCTTTCATTCAGTCAGTAGCTTCAATCATTTCTGGACGTTTTTCAATGGCAAAAATCAATGAATATTGTAAATGTACAAACAGTAATTTCTCCGCATTGCAAGGTGCAATTCTGAAATTTTTTGCTTTTTCCTGCTCCTCTTAGCATGATAAAGAAGATTCAAAGAGAGTAAGATGCCAGCTCCTTTCATTCAGTCAGTAGCTTCAATCATTTCTGGACGTTTTTCAATGGCAAAAATCAATGAATATTGTAAATGCACAAATAGTAATTTCTCCGCATTGCAAGGTGCAATTCTGAAATTTTTTGCTTTTTCCTGCTCCTCTTAGCATGATAAAGAAGATTCAAAGAGAGTGAGATGCCAGCTCCTTTCATTCAGTCAGTAGCTTCAATCATTTCTGGACGTTTTTCAATGGCAAAAATCAATGAATATTGTAAATGCACAAACCGTAATTTCTCCGCATTGCAAGGTGCAATTCTGAAATTTTTTGCTTTTTCCTGCTCCTCTTAGCATGATAAAGAAGATTCAAAGAGAGTGAGATGCCAGCTCCTTTCATTCAGTCAGTAGCTTCAAACATTTCTGGTATATGAATAACATGATGTTTTTCAATGGCAAAAATCAATGAATATTGTAAATGCACAAACAGTAATTTCTCCGCATTGCAAGGTGCAATTCTGAATTTTTTTGCTTTTTCCTGCTCCTCTTAGCATGATAAATAAGATTCAAAGAGAGTGAGATGCCAGCTCCTTTCATTCAGTCAGTAGCTTCAATCATTTCTGGATGTTTTTCAATGGCAAAAATCAATGAATATTGTAAATGCACAAACAGTAATTTCTCCGCATTGCAAGGTGCAATTCTGAAATTTTTTGCTTTTTCCTGCTCCTCTTAGCATGATAAAGAAGATTCAAAGAGAGTGAGATGCCAGCTCCTTTCATTCAGTCAGTAGCTTCAATCATTTCTGGTATATGAATAACATGATGTTTTTCAATGGCAAAAATCAATGAATATTGTAAATGCACAAACAGTAATTTCTCCGCATTGCAAGGTGCAATTCTGAAATTTTTTGCTTTTTCCTGCTCCTCTTAGCATGATAAAGAAGACTCAAAGAGAGTGAGATGCCAGCTCCTTTCATTCAGTCAGTAGCTTCAATCATTTCTGGACGTTTTTCAATGGCAAAAATCAATGAATATTAAAAATGCACAAACAGTAATTTCTCCGCATTGCAAGGTGCAATTCTGAAATTTTTTGCTTTTTCCTGCTCCTCTTAGCATGATAAAGAAGATTCAAAGAGAGTGAGATGCCAGCTCCTTTCATTCAGTCAGTAGCTTTAATCATTTCTGGACGTTTTTCAATGGCAAAAATCAATGAATATTGTAAATGCACAAACAGTAATTTCTCCGCATTGCAAGGTGCAATTCTGAAATTTTTTGCTTTTTCCTGCTCCTCTTAGCATGATAAAGAAGATTCAAAGAGAGTGAGATGCCAGCTCCTTTCATTCAGTCAGTAGCTTCAAACATTTCTGGTATATGAATAACATGATGTTTTTCAATGGCAAAAATCAATGAATATTGTAAATGCACAAACAGTAATTTCTCCGCATTGCAAGGTGCAATTCTGAAATTTTTTGCTTTTTCCTGCTCCTCTTAGCATGATAAAGAAGATTCAAAGAGAGTGAGATACCAGCTCCTTTCATTCAGTCAGTAGCTTCAATCATTTCTGGACGTTTTTCAATGGCAAAAATCAATGAATATTGTAAATGCACAAACAGTAATTTCTCCGCATTGCAAGGTGCAATTCTGAAATTTTTTGCTTTTTCCTGCTCCTCTTAGCATGATAAAGAAGATTCAATGAGAGTGAGATGCCAGCTCCTTTCATTCAGTCAGTAGCTTCAAACATTTCTGGTATATGAATAACATGATGTTTTTCAATGGCAAAAATCAATGAATATTGTAAATGCACAAACAGTAATTTCTCCGCATTGCAAGGTGCAATTCTGAAATTTTTTGCTTTTTCCTGCTCCTCTTAGCATGATAAAGAAGATTCAAAGAGAGTGAGATGCCAGCTCCTTTCATTCAGTCAGTAGCTTCAATAATTTCTGGACGTTTTTCAATGGCAAAAATCAATGAATATTGTAAATGCACAAACAGTAATTTCTCCGCATTGCAAGGTGCAATTCTGAAATTTTTTGCTTTTTCCTGCTCCTCTTAGCATGATAAAGAAGATTCAAAGAGAGTGAGATGCCAGCTCCTTTCATTCAGTCAGTAGCTTCAAACATTTCTGGTATATGAATAACATGATGTTTTTCAATGGCAAAAATCAATGAATATTGTAAATGCACAAACAGTAATTTCTCCGCATTGCAAGGTGCAATTCTGAAATTTTTTGCTTTTTCCTGCTCCTCTTAGCATGATAAAGAAGATTCAAAGAGAGTGAGATGCCAGCTCCTTTCATTCAGTCAGTAGCTTCAAACATTTCTGGTATATGAATAACATGTTTTTCAATGGCAAAAATCAATGAATATTGTAAATGCACAAACAGTAATTTCTCCGCATTGCAAGGTGCAATTCTGAAATTTTTTGCTTTTTCCTGCTCCTCTTAGCATGATAAAGAAGATTCAAAGAGAGTGAGATGCCAGCTCCTTTCATTCAGTCAGTAGTTTCAAACATTTCTAGTATATGAATAACATGATGTTTTTCAATGGCAAAAATCAATGAATATTGTAAATGCACAAACAGTAATTTCTCCGCATTGCAAGGTGCAATTCTGAAATTTTTCGCTTTTTCCTGCTCCTCTTAGCATTATAAAGAAGATTCAAAGAGAGTGAGATGCCAGCTCCTTTCATTCAGTCAGTAGCTTCAATCATTTCTGGACGTTTTTCAATGGCAAAAATCAATGAATATTGTAAATGCACAAACAGTAATTTCTCCGCATTGCAAGGTGCAATTCTGAAATTTTTAGCTTTTTCCTGCTCCTCTTAGCATGATAAAGAAGATTCAAAGAGAGTGAGATGTCAGCTCCTTTCATTCAGTCAGTAGCTTCAAACATTTCTGGTATATGAATAACATGATGTTTTTCAATGGCAAAAATCAATGAATATTGTAAATGCACAAACAGTAATTTCTCCGCATTGCAAGGTGCAATTCTGAAATTTTTTGCTTTTTCCTGCTCCTCTTTGCATTATAAAGAAGATTCAAAGAGAGTGAGATGCCAGCTCCTTTCATTCAGTCAGTAGCTTCAATCATTTCTGGACGTTTTTCAATGGCAAAAATCAATGAATATTGTAAATGCACAAACAGTAATTTCTCCGCATTGCAAGGTGCAATTCTGAAATTTTTTGCTTTTTCCTGCTCCTCTTAGCATGATAAAGAAGATTCAAAGAGAGTGAGATGCCAGCTCCTTTCATTCAGTCAGTAGCTTCAATCATTTCTGGACGTTTTTCAATGGCAAAAATCAATGAATATTGTAAATGCACAAACAGTAATTTCTCCGCATTGCAAGGTGCAATTCTGAAATTTTTTGCTTTTTCCTGCTCCTCTTAGCATGATAAAGAAGATTCAATGAGAGTGAGATGCCAGCTCCTTTCATTCAGTCAGTAGCTTCAAACATTTCTGGTATATGAATAACATGATGTTTTTCAATGGCAAAAATCAATGAATATTGTAAATGCACAAACAGTAATTTCTCCGCATTGCAAGGTGCAATTCTGAAATTTTTTGCTTTTTCCTGCTCCTCTTAGCATGATAAAGAAGATTCAAAGAGAGTGAGATACCAGCTCCTTTCATTCAGTCAGTAGCTTCAATCATTTCTGGACGTTTTTCAATGGCAAAAATCAATGAATATTGTAAATGTACAAACAGTAATTTCTCCGCATTGCAAGGTGCAATTCTGAAATTTTTTGCTTTTTCCTGCTCCTCTTAGCATGATAAAGAAGATTCAAAGAGAGTAAGATGCCAGCTCCTTTCATTCAGTCAGTAGCTTCAATCATTTCTGGACGTTTTTCAATGGCAAAAATCAATGAATATTGTAAATGCACAAACAGTAATTTCTCCGCATTGCAAGGTGCAATTCTGAAATTTTTTGCTTTTTCCTGCTCCTCTTAGCATGATAAAGAAGATTCAAAAAGAGTGAGATGCCAGCTCCTTTCATTCAGTCAGTAGCTTCAATCATTTCTGGACGTTTTTCAATGGCAAAAATCAATGAATATTGTAAATGCACAAACAGTAATTTCTCCGCATTGCAAGGTGCAATTCTGAAATTTTTTGCTTTTTCCTGCTCCTCTTAGCATGATAAAGAAGATTCAAAGAGAGTGAGATGCCAGCTCCTTTCATTCAGTCAGTAGCTTCAAACATTTCTGGTATATGAATAACATGATGTTTTTCAATGGCAAAAATCAATGAATATTGTAAATGCACAAACAGTAATTTCTCCGCATTGCAAGGTGCAATTCTGAAATTTTTTGCTTTTTCCTGCTCCTCTTAGCATGATAAATAAGATTCAAAGAGAGTGAGATGCCAGCTCCTTTCATTCAGTCAGTAGCTTCAATCATTTCTGGATGTTTTTCAATGGCAAAAATCAATGAATATTGTAAATGCACAAACAGTAATTTCTCCGCATTGCAAGGTGCAATTCTGAAATTTTTTGCTTTTTCCTGCTCCTCTTCGCATGATAAAGAAGATTCAAAGAGAGTGAGATGCCAGCTCCTTTCATTCAGTCAGTAGCTTCAATCATTTCTGGACGTTTTTCAATGGCAAAAATCAATGAATATTGTAAATGCACAAACAGTAATTTCTCCGCATTGCAAGGTGCAATTCTGAAATTTTTTGCTTTTTCCTGCTCCTCTTAGCATGATAAAGAAGATTCAAAGAGAGTGAGATGCCAGCTCCTTTCATTCAGTCAGTAGCTTCAAACATTTCTGGTATATGAATAACATGATGTTTTTCAATGGCAAAAATCAATGAATATTGTAAATGCACAAACAGTAATTTCTCCGCATTGCAAGGTGCAATTCTGAAATTTTTTGCTTTTTCCTGCTCCTCTTAGCATGATAAAGAAGATTCAAAGAGAGTGAGATACCAGCTCCTTTCATTCAGTCAGTAGCTTCAATCATTTCTGGACGTTTTTCAATGGCAAAAATCAATGAATATTGTAAATGCACAAACAGTAATTTCTCCGCATTGCAAGGTGCAATTCTGAAATTTTTTGCTTTTTCCTGCTCCTCTTAGCATGATAAAGAAGATTCAAGGAGAGTGAGATGCCAGCTCCTTTCATTCAGTCAGTAGCTTCAATCATTTCTGGACGTTTTTCAATGGCAAAAATCAATGAATATTGTAAATGCACAGACAGTAATTTCTCCGCATTGCAAGGTGCAATTCTGAAATTTTTTGCTTTTTCCTGCTCCTCTTAGCATGATAAAGAAGATTCAAAGAGAGTGAGATGTCAGCTCCTTTCATTCAGTCAGTAGCTTCAAACATTTCTGGTATATGAATAACATGATGTTTTTCAATGGCAAAAATCAATGAATATTGTAAATGCACAAACAGTAATTTCTCCGCATTGCAAGGTGCAATTCTGAAATTTTTAGCTTTTTCCTGCTCCTCTTTGCATGATAAAGAAGATTCAAAGAGAGTGAGATACCAGCTCCTTTCATTCAGTCAGTAGCTTCAATCATTTCTGGACGTTTTTCAATGGCAAAAATCAATGAATATTGTAAATGCACAAACAGTAATTTCTCCGCATTGCAAGGTGCAATTCTGAAATTTTTTGCTTTTTCCTGCTCCTCTTAGCATGATAAAGAAGATTCAAGGAGAGTGAGATGCCAGCTCCTTTCATTCAGTCAGTAGCTTCAATCATTTCTGGACGTTTTTCAATGGCAAAAATCAATGAATATTGTAAATGCACAGACAGTAATTTCTCCGCATTGCAAGGTGCAATTCTGAAATTTTTTGCTTTTTCCTGCTCCTCTTAGCATGATAAAGAAGATTCAAAGAGAGTGAGATGTCAGCTCCTTTCATTCAGTCAGTAGCTTCAAACATTTCTGGTATATGAATAACATGATGTTTTTCAATGGCAAAAATCAATGAATATTGTAAATGCACAAACAGTAATTTCTCCGCATTGCAAGGTGCAATTCTGAAATTTTTAGCTTTTTCCTGCTCCTCTTTGCATGATAAAGAAGATTCAAAGAGAGTGAGATGCCAGCTACTTTCATTCAGTCAGTAGCTTCAATCATTTCTGGACGTTTTTCAATGGCAAAAATCAATGAATATTGTAAATGCACAAACAGTAATTTCTCCGCATTGCAAGGTGCAATTCTGAAATTTTTTGCTTTTTCCTGCTCCTCTTAGCATGGTAAAGAAGATTCAAAGAGAGTGAGATGCCAGCTCCTTTCATTCAGTCAGTATCTTCAATCATTTCTTGACGTATTTCAATGGCAAAAATCAATGAATATTGTAAATGCACAAACAGTAATTTCTCCGCATTGCAAGGTGCAATTCTGAAATTTTTTGCTTTTTCCTGCTCCTCTTAGCATGATAAAGAAGATTCAAAGAGAGTGAGATGCCAGCTCCTTTCATTCAGTCAGTAGCTTCAAACATTTCTGGTATATGAATAACATGATGTTTTTCAATGGCAAAAATCAATGAATATTGTAAATGCACAAACAGTAATTTCTCCGCATTGCAAGGTGCAATTCTGAAATTTTTTGCTTTTTCCTGCTCCTCTTAGCATGATAAAGAAGATTCAAAGAGAGTGAGATGCCAGCTCCTTTCATTCAGTCAGTAGTTTCAAACATTTCTGGTATATGAATAACATGATGTTTTTCAATTGCAAAAATCAATGAATATTGTAAATGCACAAACAGTAATTTCTCCGCATTGCAAGGTGCAATTCTGAAATTTTTTGCTTTTTCCTGCTCCTCTTAGCATTATAAAGAAGATTCAAAGAGAGTGAGATGCCAGCTCCTTTCATTCAGTCAGTAGCTTCAATCATTTCTGGACGTTTTTCAATGGCAAAAATCAATGAATATTGTAAATGCACAAACAGTAATTTCTCCGCATTGCAAGGTGCAATTCTGAAATTTTTTGCTTTTTCCTGCTCCTCTTAGCATGATAAAGAAGATTCAAAGAGAGTGAGAAGTCAGCTCCTTTCATTCAGTCAGTAGCTTCAAACATTTCTGGTATATGAATAACATGATGTTTTTCAATGGCAAAAATCAATGAATATTGTAAATGCACAAACAGTAATTTCTCCGCATTGCAAGGTGCAATTCTGAAATTTTTTGCTTTTTCCTGCTCCTCTTTGCATGATAAAGAAGATTCAAAGAGAGTGAGATGCCAGCTCCTTTCATTCAGTCAGTAGCTTCAATCATTTCTGGACGTTTTTCAATGGCAAAAATCAATGAATATTGTAAATGCACAAACAGTAATTTCTCCGCATTGCAAGGTGCAATTCTGAAATTTTTTGCTTTTTCCTGCTCCTCTTAGCATGATAAAGAAGATTCAAAGAGAGTGAGATGCCAGCTCCTTTCATTCAGTCAGTAGCTTCAATCATTTCTGGACGTTTTTCAATGGCAAAAATCAATGAATATTGTAAATGCACAAACAGTAATTTCTCCGCATTGCAAGGTGCAATTCTGAAATTTTTTGCTTTTTCCTGCTCCTCTTAGCATGATAAAGAAGATTCAATGAGAGTGAGATGCCAGCTCCTTTCATTCAGTCAGTAGCTTCAAACATTTCTGGTATATGAATAACATGATGTTTTTCAATGGCAAAAATCAATGAATATTGTAAATGCACAAACAGTAATTTCTCCGCATTGCAAGGTGCAATTCTGAAATTTTTTGCTTTTTCCTGCTCCTCTTAGCATGATAAAGAAGATTCAAAGAGAGTGAGATACCAGCTCCTTTCATTCAGTCAGTAGCTTCAATCATTTCTGGACGTTTTTCAATGGCAAAAATCAATGAATATTGTAAATGTACAAACAGTAATTTCTCCGCATTGCAAGGTGCAATTCTGAAATTTTTTGCTTTTTCCTGCTCCTCTTAGCATGATAAAGAAGATTCAAAGAGAGTAAGATGCCAGCTCCTTTCATTCAGTCAGTAGCTTCAATCATTTCTGGACGTTTTTCAATGGCAAAAATCAATGAATATTGTAAATGCACAAACAGTAATTTCTCCGCATTGCAAGGTGCAATTCTGAAATTTTTTGCTTTTTCCTGCTCCTCTTAGCATGATAAAGAAGATTCAAAAAGAGTGAGATGCCAGCTCCTTTCATTCAGTCAGTAGCTTCAATCATTTCTGGACGTTTTTCAATGGCAAAAATCAATGAATATTGTAAATGCACAAACAGTAATTTCTCCGCATTGCAAGGTGCAATTCTGAAATTTTTTGCTTTTTCCTGCTCCTCTTAGCATGATAAAGAAGATTCAAAGAGAGTGAGATGCCAGCTCCTTTCATTCAGTCAGTAGCTTCAAACATTTCTGGTATATGAATAACATGATGTTTTTCAATGGCAAAAATCAATGAATATTGTAAATGCACAAACAGTAATTTCTCCGCATTGCAAGGTGCAATTCTGAAATTTTTTGCTTTTTCCTGCTCCTCTTAGCATGATAAATAAGATTCAAAGAGAGTGAGATGCCAGCTCCTTTCATTCAGTAAGTAGCTTCAATCATTTCTGGATGTTTTTCAATGGCAAAAATCAATGAATATTGTAAATGCACAAACAGTAATTTCTCCGCATTGCAAGGTGCAATTCTGAAATTTTTTGCTTTTTCCTGCTCCTCTTCGCATGATAAAGAAGATTCAAAGAGAGTGAGATGCCAGCTCCTTTCATTCAGTCAGTAGCTTCAATCATTTCTGGACGTTTTTCAATGGCAAAAATCAATGAATATTGTAAATGCACAAACAGTAATTTCTCCGCATTGCAAGGTGCAATTCTGAAATTTTTTGCTTTTTCCTGCTCCTCTTAGCATGATAAAGAAGATTCAAAGAGAGTGAGATGCCAGCTCCTTTCATTCAGTCAGTAGCTTCAAACATTTCTGGTATATGAATAACATGATGTTTTTCAATGGCAAAAATCAATGAATATTGTAAATGCACAAACAGTAATTTCTCCGCATTGCAAGGTGCAATTCTGAAATTTTTTGCTTTTTCCTGCTCCTCTTAGCATGATAAAGAAGATTCAAAGAGAGTGAGATACCAGCTCCTTTCATTCAGTCAGTAGCTTCAATCATTTCTGGACGTTTTTCAATGGCAAAAATCAATGAATATTGTAAATGCACAAACAGTAATTTCTCCGCATTGCAAGGTGCAATTCTGAAATTTTTTGCTTTTTCCTGCTCCTCTTAGCATGATAAAGAAGATTCAAGGAGAGTGAGATGCCAGCTCCTTTCATTCAGTCAGTAGCTTCAATCATTTCTGGACGTTTTTCAATGGCAAAAATCAATGAATATTGTAAATGCACAGACAGTAATTTCTCCGCATTGCAAGGTGCAATTCTGAAATTTTTTGCTTTTTCCTGCTCCTCTTAGCATGATAAAGAAGATTCAAAGAGAGTGAGATGTCAGCTCCTTTCATTCAGTCAGTAGCTTCAAACATTTCTGGTATATGAATAACATGATGTTTTTCAATGGCAAAAATCAATGAATATTGTAAATGCACAAACAGTAATTTCTCCGCATTGCAAGGTGCAATTCTGAAATTTTTAGCTTTTTCCTGCTCCTCTTTGCATGATAAAGAAGATTCAAAGAGAGTGAGATACCAGCTCCTTTCATTCAGTCAGTAGCTTCAATCATTTCTGGACGTTTTTCAATGGCAAAAATCAATGAATATTGTAAATGCACAAACAGTAATTTCTCCGCATTGCAAGGTGCAATTCTGAAATTTTTTGCTTTTTCCTGCTCCTCTTAGCATGATAAAGAAGATTCAAGGAGAGTGAGATGCCAGCTCCTTTCATTCAGTCAGTAGCTTCAATCATTTCTGGACGTTTTTCAATGGCAAAAATCAATGAATATTGTAAATGCACAGACAGTAATTTCTCCGCATTGCAAGGTGCAATTCTGAAATTTTTTGCTTTTTCCTGCTCCTCTTAGCATGATAAAGAAGATTCAAAGAGAGTGAGATGTCAGCTCCTTTCATTCAGTCAGTAGCTTCAAACATTTCTGGTATATGAATAACATGATGTTTTTCAATGGCAAAAATCAATGAATATTGTAAATGCACAAACAGTAATTTCTCCGCATTGCAAGGTGCAATTCTGAAATTTTTAGCTTTTTCCTGCTCCTCTTTGCATGATAAAGAAGATTCAAAGAGAGTGAGATGCCAGCTACTTTCATTCAGTCAGTAGCTTCAATCATTTCTGGACGTTTTTCAATGGCAAAAATCAATGAATATTGTAAATGCACAAACAGTAATTTCTCCGCATTGCAAGGTGCAATTCTGAAATTTTTTGCTTTTTCCTGCTCCTCTTAGCATGGTAAAGAAGATTCAAAGAGAGTGAGATGCCAGCTCCTTTCATTCAGTCAGTATCTTCAATCATTTCTTGACGTATTTCAATGGCAAAAATCAATGAATATTGTAAATGCACAAACAGTAATTTCTCCGCATTGCAAGGTGCAATTCTGAAATTTTTTGCTTTTTCCTGCTCCTCTTAGCATGATAAAGAAGATTCAAAGAGAGTGAGATGCCAGCTCCTTTCATTCAGTCAGTAGCTTCAAACATTTCTGGTATATGAATAACATGATGTTTTTCAATGGCAAAAATCAATGAATATTGTAAATGCACAAACAGTAATTTCTCCGCATTGCAAGGTGCAATTCTGAAATTTTTTGCTTTTTCCTGCTCCTCTTAGCATGATAAAGAAGATTCAAAGAGAGTGAGATGCCAGCTCCTTTCATTCAGTCAGTAGTTTCAAACATTTCTGGTATATGAATAACATGATGTTTTTCAATTGCAAAAATCAATGAATATTGTAAATGCACAAACAGTAATTTCTCCGCATTGCAAGGTGCAACTCTGAAATTTTTTGCTTTTTCCTGCTCCTCTTAGCATTATAAAGAAGATTCAAAGAGAGTGAGATGCCAGCTCCTTTCATTCAGTCAGTAGCTTCAATCATTTCTGGACGTTTTTCAATGGCAAAAATCAATGAATATTGTAAATGCACAAACAGTAATTTCTCCGCATTGCAAGGTGCAATTCTGAAATTTTTTGCTTTTTCCTGCTCCTCTTAGCATGATAAAGAAGATTCAAAGAGAGTGAGAAGTCAGCTCCTTTCATTCAGTCAGTAGCTTCAAACATTTCTGGTATATGAATAACATGATGTTTTTCAATGGCAAAAATCAATGAATATTGTAAATGCACAAACAGTAATTTCTCCGCATTGCAAGGTGCAATTCTGAAATTTTTTGCTTTTTCCTGCTCCTCTTTGCATGATAAAGAAGATTCAAAGAGAGTGAGATGCCAGCTCCTTTCATTCAGTCAGTAGCTTCAATCATTTCTGGACGTTTTTCAATGGCAAAAATCAATGAATATTGTAAATGCACAAACAGTAATTTCTCCGCATTGCAAGGTGCAATTCTGAAATTTTTTGCTTTTTCCTGCTCCTCTTAGCATGATAAAGAAGATTCAAAGAGAGTGAGATGCCAGCTCCTTTCATTCAGTCAGTAGCTTCAATCATTTCTGGACGTTTTTCAATGGCAAAAATCAATGAATATTGTAAATGCACAAACAGTAATTTCTCCGCATTGCAAGGTGCAATTCTGAAATTTTTTGCTTTTTCCTGCTCCTCTTAGCATGATAAAGAAGATTCAATGAGAGTGAGATGCCAGCTCCTTTCATTCAGTCAGTAGCTTCAATCATTTCTGGACGTTTTTCAATGGCAAAAATCAATGAATATTGTAAATGTACAAACAGTAATTTCTCCGCATTGCAAGGTGCAATTCTGAAATTTTTTGCTTTTTCCTGCTCCTCTTAGCATGATAAAGAAGATTCAAAGAGAGTAAGATGCCAGCTCCTTTCATTCAGTCAGTAGCTTCAATCATTTCTGGACGTTTTTCAATGGCAAAAATCAATGAATATTGTAAATGCACAAATAGTAATTTCTCCGCATTGCAAGGTGCAATTCTGAAATTTTTTGCTTTTTCCTGCTCCTCTTAGCATGATAAAGAAGATTCAAAGAGAGTGAGATGCCAGCTCCTTTCATTCAGTCAGTAGCTTCAATCATTTCTGGACGTTTTTCAATGGCAAAAATCAATGAATATTGTAAATGCACAAACCGTAATTTCTCCGCATTGCAAGGTGCAATTCTGAAATTTTTTGCTTTTTCCTGCTCCTCTTAGCATGATAAAGAAGATTCAAAGAGAGTGAGATGCCAGCTCCTTTCATTCAGTCAGTAGCTTCAAACATTTCTGGTATATGAATAACATGATGTTTTTCAATGGCAAAAATCAATGAATATTGTAAATGCACAAACAGTAATTTCTCCGCATTGCAAGGTGCAATTCTGAATTTTTTTGCTTTTTCCTGCTCCTCTTAGCATGATAAATAAGATTCAAAGAGAGTGAGATGCCAGCTCCTTTCATTCAGTCAGTAGCTTCAATCATTTCTGGATGTTTTTCAATGGCAAAAATCAATGAATATTGTAAATGCACAAACAGTAATTTCTCCGCATTGCAAGGTGCAATTCTGAAATTTTTTGCTTTTTCCTGCTCCTCTTAGCATGATAAAGAAGATTCAAAGAGAGTGAGATGCCAGCTCCTTTCATTCAGTCAGTAGCTTCAATCATTTCTGGTATATGAATAACATGATGTTTTTCAATGGCAAAAATCAATGAATATTGTAAATGCACAAACAGTAATTTCTCCGCATTGCAAGGTGCAATTCTGAAATTTTTTGCTTTTTCCTGCTCCTCTTAGCATGATAAAGAAGACTCAAAGAGAGTGAGATGCCAGCTCCTTTCATTCAGTCAGTAGCTTCAATCATTTCTGGACGTTTTTCAATGGCAAAAATCAATGAATATTAAAAATGCACAAACAGTAATTTCTCCGCATTGCAAGGTGCAATTCTGAAATTTTTTGCTTTTTCCTGCTCCTCTTAGCATGATAAAGAAGATTCAAAGAGAGTGAGATGCCAGCTCCTTTCATTCAGTCAGTAGCTTTAATCATTTCTGGACGTTTTTCAATGGCAAAAATCAATGAATATTGTAAATGCACAAACAGTAATTTCTCCGCATTGCAAGGTGCAATTCTGAAATTTTTTGCTTTTTCCTGCTCCTCTTAGCATGATAAAGAAGATTCAAAGAGAGTGAGATGCCAGCTCCTTTCATTCAGTCAGTAGCTTCAAACATTTCTGGTATATGAATAACATGATGTTTTTCAATGGCAAAAATCAATGAATATTGTAAATGCACAAACAGTAATTTCTCCGCATTGCAAGGTGCAATTCTGAAATTTTTTGCTTTTTCCTGCTCCTCTTAGCATGATAAAGAAGATGCAAAGAGAGTGAGATACCAGCTCCTTTCATTCAGTCAGTAGCTTCAATCATTTCTGGACGTTTTTCAATGGCAAAAATCAATGAATATTGTAAATGCACAAACAGTAATTTCTCCGCATTGCAAGGTGCAATTCTGAAATTTTTTGCTTTTTCCTGCTCCTCTTAGCATGATAAAGAAGATTCAAAGAGAGTGAGATGCCAGCTCCTTTCATTCAGTCAGTAGCTTCAATCATTTCTGGTATATGAATAACATGATGTTTTTCAATGGCAAAAATCAATGAATATTGTAAATGCACAAACAGTAATTTCTCCGCATTGCAAGGTGCAATTCTGAAATTTTTTGCTTTTTCCTGCTCCTCTTAGCATGATAAAGAAGACTCAAAGAGAGTGAGATGCCAGCTCCTTTCATTCAGTCAGTAGCTTCAATCATTTCTGGACGTTTTTCAATGGCAAAAATCAATGAATATTAAAAATGCACAAACAGTAATTTCTCCGCATTGCAAGGTGCAATTCTGAAATTTTTTGCTTTTTCCTGCTCCTCTTAGCATGATAAAGAAGATTCAAAGAGAGTGAGATGCCAGCTCCTTTCATTCAGTCAGTAGCTTTAATCATTTCTGGACGTTTTTCAATGGCAAAAATCAATGAATATTGTAAATGCACAAACAGTAATTTCTCCGCATTGCAAGGTGCAATTCTGAAATTTTTTGCTTTTTCCTGCTCCTCTTAGCATGATAAAGAAGATTCAAAGAGAGTGAGATGCCAGCTCCTTTCATTCAGTCAGTAGCTTCAAACATTTCTGGTATATGAATAACATGATGTTTTTCAATGGCAAAAATCAATGAATATTGTAAATGCACAAACAGTAATTTCTCCGCATTGCAAGGTGCAATTCTGAAATTTTTTGCTTTTTCCTGCTCCTCTTAGCATGATAAAGAAGATTCAAAGAGAGTGAGATACCAGCTCCTTTCATTCAGTCAGTAGCTTCAATCATTTCTGGACGTTTTTCAATGGCAAAAATCAATGAATATTGTAAATGCACAAACAGTAATTTCTCCGCATTGCAAGGTGCAATTCTGAAATTTTTTGCTTTTTCCTGCTCCTCTTAGCATGATAAAGAAGATTCAATGAGAGTGAGATGCCAGCTCCTTTCATTCAGTCAGTAGCTTCAAACATTTCTGGTATATGAATAACATGATGTTTTTCAATGGCAAAAATCAATGAATATTGTAAATGCACAAACAGTAATTTCTCCGCATTGCAAGGTGCAATTCTGAAATTTTTTGCTTTTTCCTGCTCCTCTTAGCATGATAAAGAAGATTCAAAGAGAGTGAGATGCCAGCTCCTTTCATTCAGTCAGTAGCTTCAATAATTTCTGGACGTTTTTCAATGGCAAAAATCAATGAATATTGTAAATGCACAAACAGTAATTTCTCCGCATTGCAAGGTGCAATTCTGAAATTTTTTGCTTTTTCCTGCTCCTCTTAGCATGATAAAGAAGATTCAAAGAGAGTGAGATGCCAGCTCCTTTCATTCAGTCAGTAGCTTCAAACATTTCTGGTATATGAATAACATGATGTTTTTCAATGGCAAAAATCAATGAATATTGTAAATGCACAAACAGTAATTTCTCCGCATTGCAAGGTGCAATTCTGAAATTTTTTGCTTTTTCCTGCTCCTCTTAGCATGATAAAGAAGATTCAAAGAGAGTGAGATGCCAGCTCCTTTCATTCAGTCAGTAGCTTCAAACATTTCTGGTATATGAATAACATGTTTTTCAATGGCAAAAATCAATGAATATTGTAAATGCACAAACAGTAATTTCTCCGCATTGCAAGGTGCAATTCTGAAATTTTTTGCTTTTTCCTGCTCCTCTTAGCATGATAAAGAAGATTCAAAGAGAGTGAGATGCCAGCTCCTTTCATTCAGTCAGTAGTTTCAAACATTTCTAGTATATGAATAACATGATGTTTTTCAATGGCAAAAATCAATGAATATTGTAAATGCACAAACAGTAATTTCTCCGCATTGCAAGGTGCAATTCTGAAATTTTTCACTTTTTCCTGCTCCTCTTAGCATTATAAAGAAGATTCAAAGAGAGTGAGATGCCAGCTCCTTTCATTCAGTCAGTAGCTTCAATCATTTCTGGACGTTTTTCAATGGCAAAAATCAATGAATATTGTAAATGCACAAACAGTAATTTCTCCGCATTGCAAGGTGCAATTCTGAAATTTTTAGCTTTTTCCTGCTCCTCTTAGCATGATAAAGAAGATTCAAAGAGAGTGAGATGTCAGCTCCTTTCATTCAGTCAGTAGCTTCAAACATTTCTGGTATATGAATAACATGATGTTTTTCAATGGCAAAAATCAATGAATATTGTAAATGCACAAACAGTAATTTCTCCGCATTGCAAGGTGCAATTCTGAAATTTTTTGCTTTTTCCTGCTCCTCTTTGCATTATAAAGAAGATTCAAAGAGAGTGAGATGCCAGCTCCTTTCATTCAGTCAGTAGCTTCAATCATTTCTGGACGTTTTTCAATGGCAAAAATCAATGAATATTGTAAATGCACAAACAGTAATTTCTCCGCATTGCAAGGTGCAATTCTGAAATTTTTTGCTTTTTCCTGCTCCTCTTAGCATGATAAAGAAGATTCAAAGAGAGTGAGATGCCAGCTCCTTTCATTCAGTCAGTAGCTTCAATCATTTCTGGACGTTTTTCAATGGCAAAAATCAATGAATATTGTAAATGCACAAACAGTAATTTCTCCGCATTGCAAGGTGCAATTCTGAAATTTTTTGCTTTTTCCTGCTCCTCTTAGCATGATAAAGAAGATTCAATGAGAGTGAGATGCCAGCTCCTTTCATTCAGTCAGTAGCTTCAAACATTTCTGGTATATGAATAACATGATGTTTTTCAATGGCAAAAATCAATGAATATTGTAAATGCACAAACAGTAATTTCTCCGCATTGCAAGGTGCAATTCTGAAATTTTTTGCTTTTTCCTGCTCCTCTTAGCATGATAAAGAAGATTCAAAGAGAGTGAGATACCAGCTCCTTTCATTCAGTCAGTAGCTTCAATCATTTCTGGACGTTTTTCAATGGCAAAAATCAATGAATATTGTAAATGTACAAACAGTAATTTCTCCGCATTGCAAGGTGCAATTCTGAAATTTTTTGCTTTTTCCTGCTCCTCTTAGCATGATAAAGAAGATTCAAAGAGAGTAAGATGCCAGCTCCTTTCATTTAGTCAGTAGCTTCAATCATTTCTGGACGTTTTTCAATGGCAAAAATCAATGAATATTGTAAATGCACAAACAGTAATTTCTCCGCATTGCAAGGTGCAATTCTGAAATTTTTTGCTTTTTCCTGCTCCTCTTAGCATGATAAAGAAGATTCAAAGAGAGTGAGATGCCAGCTCCTTTCATTCAGTCAGTAGCTTCAATCATTTCTGGACGTTTTTCAATGGCAAAAATCAATGAATATTGTAAATGCACAAACAGTAATTTCTCCGCATTGCAAGGTGCAATTCTGAAATTTTTTGCTTTTTCCTGCTCCTCTTAGCATGATAAAGAAGATTCAAAGAGAGTGAGATGCCAGCTCCTTTCATTCAGTCAGTAGCTTCAAACATTTCTGGTATATGAATAACATGATGTTTTTCAATTGCAAAAATCAATGAATATTGTAAATGCACAAACAGTAATTTCTCCGCATTGCAAGGTGCAATTCTGAAATTTTTTGCTTTTTCCTGCTCCTCTTAGCATGATAAATAAGATTCAAAGAGAGTGAGATGCCAGCTCCTTTCATTCAGTCAGTAGCTTCAATCATTTCTGGATGTTTTTCAATGGCAAAAATCAATGAATATTGTAAATGCACAAACAGTAATTTCTCCGCATTGCAAGGTGCAATTCTGAAATTTTTTGCTTTTTCCTGCTCCTCTTCGCATGATAAAGAAGATTCAAAGAGAGTGAGATGCCAGCTCCTTTCATTCAGTCAGTAGCTTCAATCATTTCTGGACGTTTTTCAATGGCAAAAATCAATGAATATTGTAAATGCACAAACAGTAATTTCTCCGCATTGCAAGGTGCAATTCTGAAATTTTTTGCTTTTTCCTGCTCCTCTTAGCATGATAAAGAAGATTCAAAGAGAGTGAGATGCCAGCTCCTTTCATTCAGTCAGTAGCTTCAAACATTTCTGGTATATGAATAACATGATGTTTTTCAATGGCAAAAATCAATGAATATTGTAAATGCACAAACAGTAATTTCTCCGCATTGCAAGGTGCAATTCTGAAATTTTTTGCTTTTTCCTGCTCCTCTTAGCATGATAAAGAAGATTCAAAGAGAGTGAGATACCAGCTCCTTTCATTCAGTCAGTAGCTTCAATCATTTCTGGACGTTTTTCAATGGCAAAAATCAATGAATATTGTAAATGCACAAACAGTAATTTCTCCGCATTGCAAGGTGCAATTCTGAAATTTTTTGCTTTTTCCTGCTCCTCTTAGCATGATAAAGAAGATTCAAGGAGAGTGAGATGCCAGCTCCTTTCATTCAGTCAGTAGCTTCAATCATTTCTGGACGTTTTTCAATGGCAAAAATCAATGAATATTGTAAATGCACAGACAGTAATTTCTCCGCATTGCAAGGTGCAATTCTGAAATTTTTTGCTTTTTCCTGCTCCTCTTAGCATGATAAAGAAGATTCAAAGAGAGTGAGATGTCAGCTCCTTTCATTCAGTCAGTAGCTTCAAACATTTCTGGTATATGAATAACATGATGTTTTTCAATGGCAAAAATCAATGAATATTGTAAATGCACAAACAGTAATTTCTCCGCATTGCAAGGTGCAATTCTGAAATTTTTAGCTTTTTCCTGCTCCTCTTTGCATGATAAAGAAGATTCAAAGAGAGTGAGATGCCAGCTCCTTTCATTCAGTCAGTAGCTTCAATCATTTCTGGACGTTTTTCAATGGCAAAAATCAATGAATATTGTAAATGCACAAACAGTAATTTCTCCGCATTGCAAGGTGCAATTCTGAAATTTTTTGCTTTTTCCTGCTCCTCTTAGCATGGTAAAGAAGATTCAAAGAGAGTGAGATGCCAGCTCCTTTCATTCAGTCAGTATCTTCAATCATTTCTGGACGTATTTCAATGGCAAAAATCAATGAATATTGTAAATGCACAAACAGTAATTTCTCCGCATTGCAAGGTGCAATTCTGAAATTTTTTGCTTTTTCCTGCTCCTCTTAGCATGATAAAGAAGATTCAAAGAGAGTGAGATGCCAGCTCCTTTCATTCAGTCAGTAGCTTCAAACATTTCTGGTATATGAATAACATGATGTTTTTCAATGGCAAAAATCAATGAATATTGTAAATGCACAAACAGTAATTTCTCCGCATTGCAAGGTGCAATTCTGAAATTTTTTGCTTTTTCCTGCTCCTCTTAGCATGATAAAGAAGATTCAAAGAGAGTGAGATGCCAGCTCCTTTCATTCAGTCAGTAGTTTCAAACATTTCTGGTATATGAATAACATGATGTTTTTCAATTGCAAAAATCAATGAATATTGTAAATGCACAAACAGTAATTTCTCCGCATTGCAAGGTGCAATTCTGAAATTTTTTGCTTTTTCCTGCTCCTCTTAGCATTATAAAGAAGATTCAAAGAGAGTGAGATGACAGCTCCTTTCAATCAGTCAGTAGCTTCAATCATTTCTGGACGTTTTTCAATGGCAAAAATCAATGAATATTGTAAATGCACAAACAGTAATTTCTCCGCATTGCAAGGTGCAATTCTGAAATTTTTTGCTTTTTCCTGCTCCTCTTAGCATGATAAAGAAGATTCAAAGAGAGTGAGAAGTCAGCTCCTTTCATTCAGTCAGTAGCTTCAAACATTTCTGGTATATGAATAACATGATGTTTTTCAATGGCAAAAATCAATGAATATTGTAAATGCACAAACAGTAATTTCTCCGCATTGCAAGGTGCAATTCTGAAATTTTTTGCTTTTTCCTGCTCCTCTTTGCATGATAAAGAAGATTCAAAGAGAGTGAGATGCCAGCTCCTTTCATTCAGTCAGTAGCTTCAATCATTTCTGGACGTTTTTCAATGGCAAAAATCAATGAATATTGTAAATGCACAAACAGTAATTTCTCCGCATTGCAAGGTGCAATTCTGAAATTTTTTGCTTTTTCCTGCTCCTCTTAGCATGATAAAGAAGATTCAAAGAGAGTGAGATGCCAGCTCCTTTCATTCAGTCAGTAGCTTCAATCATTTCTGGACGTTTTTCAATGGCAAAAATCAATGAATATTGTAAATGCACAAACAGTAATTTCTCCGCATTGCAAGGTGCAATTCTGAAATTTTTTGCTTTTTCCTGCTCCTCTTAGCATGATAAAGAAGATTCAATGAGAGTGAGATGCCAGCTCCTTTCATTCAGTCAGTAGCTTCAAACATTTCTGGTATATGAATAACATGATGTTTTTCAATGGCAAAAATCAATGAATATTGTAAATGCACAAACAGTAATTTCTCCGCATTGCAAGGTGCAATTCTGAAATTTTTTGCTTTTTCCTGCTCCTCTTAGCATGACAAAGAAGATTCAAAGAGAGTGAGATGCCAGCTCCTTTCATTCAGTCAGTAGCTTCAATCATTTCTGGACGTTTTTCAATGGCAAAAATCAATGAATATTGTAAATGCACAAACAGTAATTTCTCCGCATTGCAAGGTGCAATTCTGAAATTTTTTGCTTTTTCCTGCTCCTCTTAGCATGATAAAGAAGATTCAATGAGAGTGAGATGCCAGCTCCTTTCATTCAGTCAGTAGCTTCAAACATTTCTGGTATATGAATAACATGATGTTTTTCAATGGCAAAAATCAATGAATATTGTAAATGCACAAACAGTAATTTCTCCGCATTGCAAGGTGCAATTCTGAAATTTTTTGCTTTTTCCTGCTCCTCTTAGCATGATAAAGAAGATTCAAAGAGAGTGAGATGCCAGCTCCTTTCATTCAGTCAGTAGCTTCAATCATTTCTGGACGTTTTTCAATGGCAAAAATCAATGAATATTGTAAATGCACAAACAGTAATTTCTCCGCATTGCAAGGTGCAATTCTGAAATTTTTTGCTTTTTCCTGCTCCTCTTAGCATGATAAAGAAGATTCAAAGAGAGTGAGATGCCAGCTCCTTTCATTCAGTCAGTAGCTTCAAACATTTCTGGTATATGAATAACATGATGTTTTTCAATGGCAAAAATCAATGAATATTGTAAATGCACAAACAGTAATTTCTCCGCATTGCAAGGTGCAATTCTGAAATTTTTTGCTTTTTCCTGCTCCTCTTAGCATGATAAAGAAGATTCAAAGAGAGTGAGATGCCAGCTCCTTTCATTCAGTCAGTAGCTTCAAACATTTCTGGTATATGAATAACATGTTTTTCAATGGCAAAAATCAATGAATATTGTAAATGCACAAACAGTAATTTCTCCTCATTGCAAGGTGCAATTCTGAAATTTTTTGCTTTTTCCTGCTCCTCTTAGCATGATAAAGAAGATTCAAAGAGAGTGAGATGCCAGCTCCTTTCATTCAGTCAGTAGCTTCAATCATTTCTGGACGTTTTTCAATGGCAAAAATCAATGAATATTGTAAATGCACAAACAGTAATTTCTCCGCATTGCAAGGTGCAATTCTGAAATTTTTTGCTTTTTCCTGCTCCTCTTAGCATGATAAAGAAGATTCAAAGAGAGTGAGATGCCAGCTCCTTTCATTCAGTCAGTAGTTTCAAACATTTCTGGTATATGAATAACATGATGTTTTTCAATTGCAAAAATCAATGAATATTGTAAATGCACAAACAGTAATTTCTCCGCATTGCAAGGTGCAATTCTGAAATTTTTTGCTTTTTCCTGCTCCTCTTAGCATTATAAAGAAGATTCAAAGAGAGTGAGATGCCAGCTCCTTTCATTCAGTCAGTAGCTTCAATCATTTCTGGACGTTTTTCAATGGCAAAAATCAATGAATATTGTAAATGCACAAACAGTAATTTCTCCGCATTGCAAGGTGCAATTCTGAAATTTTTTGCTTTTTCCTGCTCCTCTTAGCATGATAAAGAAGATTCAAAGAGAGTGAGATGCCAGCTCCTTTCATTCAGTCAGTAGCTTCAAACATTTCTGGTATATGAATAACATGTTTTTCAATGGCAAAAATCAATGAATATTGTAAATGCACAAACAGTAATTTCTCCTCATTGCAAGGTGCAATTCTGAAATTTTTTGCTTTTTCCTGCTCCTCTTAGCATGATAAAGAAGATTCAAAGAGAGTGAGATGCCAGCTCCTTTCATTCAGTCAGTAGCTTCAATCATTTCTGGACGTTTTTCAATGGCAAAAATCAATGAATATTGTAAATGCACAAACAGTAATTTCTCCGCATTGCAAGGTGCAATTCTGAAATTTTTTGCTTTTTCCTGCTCCTCTTAGCATGATAAAGAAGATTCAAAGAGAGTGAGATGCCAGCTCCTTTCATTCAGTCAGTAGTTTCAAACATTTCTGGTATATGAATAACATGATGTTTTTCAATTGCAAAAATCAATGAATATTGTAAATGCACAAACAGTAATTTCTCCGCATTGCAAGGTGCAATTCTGAAATTTTTTGCTTTTTCCTGCTCCTCTTAGCATTATAAAGAAGATTCAAAGAGAGTGAGATGCCAGCTCCTTTCATTCAGTCAGTAGCTTCAATCATTTCTGGACGTTTTTCAATGGCAAAAATCAATGAATATTGTAAATGCACAAACAGTAATTTCTCCGCATTGCAAGGTGCAATTCTGAAATTTTTTGCTTTTTCCTGCTCCTCTTAGCATGATAAAGAAGATTCAAAGAGAGTGAGATGTCAGCTCCTTTCATTCAGTCAGTAGCTTCAAACATTTCTGGTATATGAATAACATGATGTTTTTCAATGGCAAAAATCAATGAATATTGTAAATGCACAAACAGTAATTTCTCCGCATTGCAAGGTGCAATTCTGAAATTTTTTGCTTTTTCCTGCTCCTCTTTGCATGATAAAGAAGATTCAAAGAGAGTGAGATGCCAGCTCCTTTCGTTCAGTCAGTAGCTTCAATCATTTCTGGACGTTTTTCAATGGCAAAAATCAATGAATAATGTAAATGCACAAACAGTAATTTCTCCGCATTGCAAGGTGCAATTCTGAAATTTTTTGCTTTTTCCTGCTCCTCTTAGCATGATAAAGAAGATTCAAAGAGAGTGAGATGCCAGCTCCTTTCATTCAGTCAGTAGCTTCAATCATTTCTGGACGTTTTTCAATGGCAAAAATCAATGAATATTGTAAATGCACAAACAGTAATTTCTCCGCATTGCAAGGTGCAATTCTGAAATTTTTTGCTTTTTCCTGCTCCTCTTAGCATGATAAAGAAGATTCAATGAGAGTGAGATGCCAGCTCCTTTCATTCAGTCAGTAGCTTCAAACATTTCTGGTATATGAATAACATGATGTTTTTCAATGGCAAAAATCAATGAATATTGTAAATGCACAAACAGTAATTTCTCCGCATTGCAAGGTGAAATTCTGAAATTTTTTGCTTTTTCCTGCTCCTCTTAGCATGACAAAGAAGATTCAAAGAGAGTGAGATGCCAGCTCCTTTCATTCAGTCAGTAGCTTCAATCATTTCTGGACGTTTTTCAATGGCAAAAATCAATGAATATTGTAAATGCACAAACAGTAATTTCTCCGCATTGCAAGGTGCAATTCTGAAATTTTTTGCTTTTTCCTGCTCCTCTTAGCATGACAAAGAAGATTCAAAGAGAGTGAGATGCCAGCTCCTTTCATTCAGTCAGTAGCTTCAATCATTTCTGGACGTTTTTCAATGGCAAAAATCAATGAATATTGTAAATGCACAAACAGTAATTTCTCCGCATTGCAAGGTGCAATTCTGAAATTTTTTGCTTTTTCCTGCTCCTCTTAGCATGATAAAGAAGATTCAAAGAGAGTGAGATGCCAGCTCCTTTCATTCAGTCAGTAGCTTCAAACATTTCTGGTATATGAATAACATGATGTTTTTCAATGGCAAAAATCAATGAATATTATAAATGCACAAACAGTAATTTCTCCGCATTACAAGGTGCAATTCTGAAATTTTTTGCTTTTTCCTGCTCCTCTTAGCATGATAAAGAAGATTCAAAGAGAGTGAGATGCCAGCTCCTTTCATTCAGTCAGTAGCTTCAAACATTTCTGGTATATTAATAACATGTTTTTCAATGGCAAAAATCAATGAATATTGTTAATGCACAAACAGTAATTTCTCCTCATTGCAAGGTGCAATTCTGAAATTTTTTGCTTTTTCCTGCTCCTCTTAGCATGATAAATAAGATTCAAAGAGAGTGAGATGCCAGCTCCTTTCATTCAGTCAGTAGCTTCAATCATTTCTGGACGTTTTTCAATGGCAAAAATCAATGAATATTGTAAATGCACAAACAGTAATTTCTCCGCATTGCAAGGTGCAATTCTGAAATTTTTTGCTTTTTCCTGCTCCTCTTAGCATGATAAAGAAGATTCAAAGAGAGTGAGATGCCAGCTCCTTTCATTCAGTCAGTAGCTTCAAACATTTCTGGTATATGAATAACATGATGTTTTTCAATGGCAAAAATCAATGAATATTGTAAATGCACAGACAGTAATTTCTCCGCATTGCAAGGTGCAATTCTGAAATTTTTTGCTTTTTCCTGCTCCTCTTAGCATGATAAAGAACATTCAAAGAGAGTGAGATGCCAGCTCCTTTCATTCAGTCAGTAGCTTCAATCATTTCTGGACGTTTTTCAATGGAAAAAATCAATGAATATTGTAAATGCACAAACAGTAATTTCTCCGCATTGCAAGGTGCAATTCTGAAATTTTTTGCTTTTTCCTGCTCCTCTTAGCATGATAAAGAAGATTCAAAGAGAGTGAGATGCCAGCTCCTTTCATTCAGTCAGTAGCTTCAAACATTTCTGGTATATGAATAACATGATGTTTTTCAATGGCAAAAATCAATGAATATTGTAAATGCACAAACAGTAATTTCTCCGCATTGCAAGGTGCAATTCTGAAATTTTTTGCTTTTTCCTGCTCCTCTTAGCATGATAAAGAAGATTCAAAGAGAGTGAGATGCCAGCTCCTTTCATTCAGTCAGTAGCTTCAATCATTTCTGGACGTTTTTCAATGGCAAAAATCAATGAATATTGTAAATGCACAAACAGTAATTTCTCCGCATTGCAAGGTGCAATTCTGAAATTTTTTGCTTTTTCCTGCTCCTCTTAACATGATAAAGAAGATTCAAAGAGAGTGAGATGCCAGCTCCTTTCATTCAGTCAGTAGCTTCAATCATTTCTGGACGTTTTTCAATGGCAAAAATCAATGAATATTGTAAATGCACAAACAGTAATTTCTCCGCATTGCAAGGTGCAATTCTGAAATTTTTTGCTTTTTCCTGCTCCTCTTAGCATGATAAAGAAAATTCACAGAGAGTGAGATGCCAGCTCCTTTCATTCAGTCAGTAGCTTCAAACATTTCTGGTATATAAATAACATGATGTTTTTCAATGGCAAAAATCAATGAATATTGTAAATGCACAAACAGTAATTTCTCCGCATTGCAAGGTGCAATTCTGAAATTTTTTGCTTTTTCCTGCTCCTCTTAGCATGATAAAGAAGATTCAAAGAGTGAGATGCCAGCTCCTTTCATTCAGTCAGTAGCTTCAATCATTTCTGGACGTTTTTCAATGGCAAAAATCAATGAATATTGTAAATACACAAACAGTAATTTCTCCGCATTGCAAGGTGCAATTCTGAAATTTTTTGCTTTTTCCTGCTCCTCTTAGCATGATAAAGAAGATTCAAAGAGAGTGAGATGCCAGCTCCTTTCATTCAGTCAGTAGCTTCAATCATTTCTGGAAGTTTTTCAATGGCAAAAATCAATGAATATTGTAAATGCACAAACAGTAATTTCTCCACATTGCAAGGTGCAATTCTGAAATTTTTTGCTTTTTCCTGCTCCTCTTAGCATGATAAAGAAAATTCAAAGAGAGTGAGATGCCAGCTCCTTTCATTCAGTCAGTAGCTTCAAACATTTCTGGTATATGAATAACATGATGTTTTTCAATGGCAAAAATCAATGAATATTGTAAATGCACAAACAGTAATTTCTCCGCATTGCAAGGTGCAATTCTGAAATTTTTTGCTTTTTCCTGCTCCTCATAGCATGATAAAGAATATTCAAAGAGAGTGAGATGCCAGCTCCTTTCATTCAGTCAGTAGCTTCAATCATTTCTGGATGTTTTTCAATGGCAAAAATCAATGAATATTGTAAATGCACAAACAGTAATTTCTCCGCATTGCAAGGTGCAATTCTGAAATTTTTTGCTTTTTCCTGCTCCTCTTAGCATGATAAAGAAGATTCAAAGAGAGTGAGATGCCAGCTCCTTTCATTCAGTCAGTAGCTTCAAACATTTCTGGTATATGAATAACATGATGTTTTTCAATGGCAAAAAACAATGAATATTGTAAATGCACAAACAGTAATTTCTCCGCATTGCAAGGTGCAATTCTGAAATTTTTTGCTTTTTCCTGCTCCTCTTAGCATGATAAAGAAGATTCAAAGAGAGTGAGATGCCAGCTCCTTTCATTCAGTCAGTAGCTTCAATCATTTCTGGACGTTTTTCAATGGCAAAAATCAATGAATATTGTAAATGCACAAACAGTAATTTCTCCGCATTGCAAGGTGCAATTCTGAAATTTTTTGCTTTTTCCTGCTCCTCTTAGCATGATAAAGAAGATTCAAAGAGAGTGAGATGCCAGCTCCTTTCATTCAGTCAGTAGTTTCAAACATTTCTGGTATATGAATAACATGATGTTTTTCAATTGCAAAAATCAATGAATATTGTAAATGCACAAACAGTAATTTCTCCGCATTGCAAGGTGCAATTCTGAAATTTTTTGCTTTTTCCTGCTCCTCTTAGCATTATAAAGAAGATTCAAAGAGAGTGAGATGCCAGCTCCTTTCATTCAGTCAGTAGCTTCAATCATTTCTGGACGTTTTTAAATGGCAAAAATCAATGAATATTGTAAATGCACAAACAGTAATTTCTCCGCATTGCAAGGTGCAATTCTGAAATTTTTTGCTTTTTCCTGCTCCTCTTAGCATGATAAAGAAGATTCAAAGAGAGTGAGATGTCAGCTCCTTTCATTCAGTCAGTAGCTTCAAACATTTCTGGTATATGAATAACATGATGTTTTTCAATGGCAAAAATCAATGAATATTGTAAATGCACAAACAGTAATTTCTCCGCATTGCAAGGTGCAATTCTGAAATTTTTTGCTTTTTCCTGCTCCTCTTTGCATGATAAAGAAGATTCAAAGAGAGTGAGATGCCAGCTCCTTTCATTCAGTCAGTAGCTTCAATCATTTCTGGACGTTTTTCAATGGCAAAAATCAATGAATAATGTAAATGCACAAACAGTAATTTCTCCGCATTGCAAGGTGCAATTCTGAAATTTTTTGCTTTTTCCTGCTCCTCTTAGCATGATAAAGAAGATTCAAAGAGAGTGAGATGCCAGCTCCTTTCATTCAGTCAGTAGCTTCAATCATTTCTGGACGTTTTTCAATGGCAAAAATCAATGAATATTGTAAATGCACAAACAGTAATTTCTCCGCATTGCAAGGTGCAATTCTGAAATTTTTTGCTTTTTCCTGCTCCTCTTAGCATGATAAAGAAGATTCAATGAGAGTGAGATGCCAGCTCCTTTCATTCAGTCAGTAGCTTAAAACATTTCTGGTATATGAATAACATGATGTTTTTCAATGGCAAAAATCAATGAATATTGTAAATGCACAAACAGTAATTTCTCCGCATTGCAAGGTGCAATTCTGAAATTTTTTGCTTTTTCCTGCTCCTCTTAGCATGACAAAGAAGATTCAAAGAGAGTGAGATGCCAGCTCCTTTCATTCAGTCAGTAGCTTCAATCATTTCTGGACGTTTTTCAATGGCAAAAATCAATGAATATTGTAAATGCACAAACAGTAATTTCTCCGCATTGCAAGGTGCAATTCTGAAATTTTTTGCTTTTTCCTGCTCCTCTTAGCATGACAAAGAAGATTCAAAGAGAGTGAGATGCCAGCTCCTTTCATTCAGTCAGTAGCTTCAATCATTTCTGGACGTTTTTCAATGGCAAAAATCAATGAATATTGTAAATGCACAAACAGTAATTTCTCCGCATTGCAAGGTGCAATTCTGAAATTTTTTGCTTTTTCCTGCTCCTCTTAACATGATAAAGAAGATTCAAAGAGAGTGAGATGCCAGCTCCTTTCATTCAGTCAGTAGCTTCAATCATTTCTGGACGTTTTTCAATGGCAAAAATCAATGAATATTGTAAATGCACAAACAGTAATTTCTCCGCATTGCAAGGTGCAATTCTGAAATTTTTTGCTTTTTCCTGCTCCTCTTAGCATGATAAAGAAAATTCACAGAGAGTGAGATGCCAGCTCCTTTCATTCAGTCAGTAGCTTCAAACATTTCTGGTATATAAATAACATGATGTTTTTCAATGGCAAAAATCAATGAATATTGTAAATGCACAAACAGTAATTTCTCCGCATTGCAAGGTGCAATTCTGAAATTTTTTGCTTTTTCCTGCTCCTCTTAGCATGATAAAGAAGATTCAAAGAGTGAGATGCCAGCTCCTTTCATTCAGTCAGTAGCTTCAATCATTTCTGGACGTTTTTCAATGGCAAAAATCAATGAATATTGTAAATACACAAACAGTAATTTCTCCGCATTGCAAGGTGCAATTCTGAAATTTTTTGCTTTTTCCTGCTCCTCTTAGCATGATAAAGAAGATTCAAAGAGAGTGAGATGCCAGCTCCTTTCATTCAGTCAGTAGCTTCAATCATTTCTGGAAGTTTTTCAATGGCAAAAATCAATGAATATTGTAAATGCACAAACAGTAATTTCTCCACATTGCAAGGTGCAATTCTGAAATTTTTTGCTTTTTCCTGCTCCTCTTAGCATGATAAAGAAAATTCAAAGAGAGTGAGATGCCAGCTCCTTTCATTCAGTCAGTAGCTTCAAACATTTCTGGTATATGAATAACATGATGTTTTTCAATGGCAAAAATCAATGAATATTGTAAATGCACAAACAGTAATTTCTCCGCATTGCAAGGTGCAATTCTGAAATTTTTTGCTTTTTCCTGCTCCTCATAGCATGATAAAGAATATTCAAAGAGAGTGAGATGCCAGCTCCTTTCATTCAGTCAGTAGCTTCAATCATTTCTGGATGTTTTTCAATGGCAAAAATCAATGAATATTGTAAATGCACAAACAGTAATTTCTCCGCATTGCAAGGTGCAATTCTGAAATTTTTTGCTTTTTCCTGCTCCTCTTAGCATGATAAAGAAGATTCAAAGAGAGGGAGATGCCAGCTCCTTTCATTCAGTCAGTAGCTTCAAACATTTCTGGTATATGAATAACATGATGTTTTTCAATGGCAAAAATCAATGAATATTGTAAATGCACAAACAGTAATTTCTCCGCATTGCAAGGTGCAATTCTGAAATTTTTTGCTTTTTCCTGCTCCTCTTAGCATGATAAAGAAGATTCAAAGAGAGTGAGATGCCAGCTCCTTTCATTCAGTCAGTAGCTTCAATCATTTCTGGACGTTTTTCAATGGCAAAAATCAATGAATATTGTAAATGCACAAACAGTAATTTCTCCGCATTGCAAGGTGCAATTCTGAAATTTTTTGCTTTTTCCTGCTCCTCTTAGCATGATAAAGAAGATTCAAAGAGAGTGAGATGCCAGCTCCTTTCATTCAGTCAGTAGTTTCAAACATTTCTGGTATATGAATAACATGATGTTTTTCAATTGCAAAAATCAATGAATATTGTAAATGCACAAACAGTAATTTCTCCGCATTGCAAGGTGCAATTCTGAAATTTTTTGCTTTTTCCTGCTCCTCTTAGCATTATAAAGAAGATTCAAAGAGAGTGAGATGCCAGCTCCTTTCATTCAGTCAGTAGCTTCAATCATTTCTGGACGTTTTTCAATGGCAAAAATCAATGAATATTGTAAATGCACAAACAGTAATTTCTCCGCATTGCAAGGTGCAATTCTGAAATTTTTTGCTTTTTCCTGCTCCTCTTAGCATGATAAAGAAGATTCAAAGAGAGTGAGATGTCAGCTCCTTTCATTCAGTCAGTAGCTTCAAACATTTCTGGTATATGAATAACATGATGTTTTTCAATGGCAAAAATCAATGAATATTGTAAATGCACAAACAGTAATTTCTCCGCATTGCAAGGTGCAATTCTGAAATTTTTTGCTTTTTCCTGCTCCTCTTTGCATGATAAAGAAGATTCAAAGAGAGTGAGATGCCAGCTCCTTTCATTCAGTCAGTAGCTTCAATCATTTCTGGACGTTTTTCAATGGCAAAAATCAATGAATAATGTAAATGCACAAACAGTAATTTCTCCGCATTGCAAGGTGCAATTCTGAAATTTTTTGCTTTTTCCTGCTCCTCTTAGCATGATAAAGAAGATTCAAAGAGAGTGAGATGCCAGCTCCTTTCATTCAGTCAGTAGCTTCAATCATTTCTGGACGTTTTTCAATGGCAAAAATCAATGAATATTGTAAATGCACAAACAGTAATTTCTCCGCATTGCAAGGTGCAATTCTGAAATTTTTTGCTTTTTCCTGCTCCTCTTAGCATGATAAAGAAGATTCAATGAGAGTGAGATGCCAGCTCCTTTCATTCAGTCAGTAGCTTCAAACATTTCTGGTATATGAATAACATGATGTTTTTCAATGGCAAAAATCAATGAATATTGTAAATGCACAAACAGTAATTTCTCCGCATTGCAAGGTGCAATTCTGAAATTTTTTGCTTTTTCCTGCTCCTCTTAGCATGACAAAGAAGATTCAAAGAGAGTGAGATGCCAGCTCCTTTCATTCAGTCAGTAGCTTCAATCATTTCTGGACGTTTTTCAATGGCAAAAATCAATGAATATTGTAAATGCACAAACAGTAATTTCTCCGCATTGCAAGGTGCAATTCTGAAATTTTTTGCTTTTTCCTGCTCCTCTTAGCAAGACAAAGAAGATTCAAAGAGAGTGAGATGCCAGCTCCTTTCATTCAGTCAGTAGCTTCAATCATTTCTGGACGTTTTTCAATGGCAAAAATCAATGAATATTGTAAATGCACAAACAGTAATTTCTCCGCATTGCAAGGTGCAATTCTGAAATTTTTTGCTTTTTCCTGCTCCTCTTAGCATGATAAAGAAGATTCAAAGAGAGTGAGATGCCAGCTCCTTTCATTCAGTCAGTAGCTTCAAACATTTCTGGTATATGAATAACATGATGTTTTTCAATGGCAAAAATCAATGAATATTATAAATGCACAAACAGTAATTTCTCCGCATTACAAGGTGCAATTCTGAAATTTTTTGCTTTTTCCTGCTCCTCTTAGCATGATAAAGAAGATTCAAAGAGAGTGAGATGCCAGCTCCTTTCATTCAGTCAGTAGCTTCAAACATTTCTGGTATATTAATAACATGTTTTTCAATGGCAAAAATCAATGAATATTGTTAATGCACAAACAGTAATTTCTCCTCATTGCAAGGTGCAATTCTGAAATTTTTTGCTTTTTCCTGCTCCTCTTAGCATGATAAATAAGATTCAAAGAGAGTGAGATGCCAGCTCCTTTCATTCAGTCAGTAGCTTCAATCATTTCTGGACGTTTTTCAATGGCAAAAATCAATGAATATTGTAAATGCACAAACAGTAATTTCTCCGCATTGCAAGGTGCAATTCTGAAATTTTTTGCTTTTTCCTGCTCCTCTTAGCATGATAAAGAAGATTCAAAGAGAGTGAGATGCCAGCTCCTTTCATTCAGTCAGTAGTTTCAAACATTTCTGGTATATGAATAACATGATGTTTTTCAAATGCAAAAATCAATGAATATTGTAAATGCACAAACAGTAATTTCTCCGCATTGCAAGGTGCAATTCTGAAATTTTTTGCTTTTTCCTGCTCCTCTTAGCATTATAAAGAAGATTCAAAGAGAGTGAGATGCCAGCTCCTTTCATTCAGTCAGTAGCTTCAATCATTTCTGGACGTTTTTCAATGGCAAAAATCAATGAATATTGTAAATGCACAAACAGTAATTTCTCCGCATTGCAAGGTGCAATTCTGAAATTTTTTGCTTTTTCCTGCTCCTCTTAGCATGATAAAGAAGATTCAAAGAGAGTGAGATGTCAGCTCCTTTCATTCAGTCAGTAGCTTCAAACATTTCTGGTATATGAATAACATGATGTTTTTCAATGGCAAAAATCAATGAATATTGTAAATGCACAAACAGTCATTTCTCCGCATTGCAAGGTGCAATTCTGAAATTTTTTGCTTTTTCCTGCTCCTCTTTGCATGATAAAGAAGATTCAAAGAGAGTGAGATGCCAGCTCCTTTCATTCAGTCAGTAGCTTCAATCATTTCTGGACGTTTTTCAATGGCAAAAATCAATGAATAATGTAAATGCACAAACAGTAATTTCTCCGCATTGCAAGGTGCAATTCTGAAATTTTTTGCTTTTTCCTGCTCCTCTTAGCATGATAAAGAAGATTCAAAGAGAGTGAGATGCCAGCTCCTTTCATTCAGTCAGTAGCTTCAATCATTTCTGGACGTTTTTCAATGGCAAAAATCAATGAATATTGTAAATGCACAAACAGTAATTTCTCCGCATTGCAAGGTGCAATTCTGAAATTTTTTGCTTTTTCCTGCTCCTCTTAGCATGATAAAGAAGATTCAATGAGAGTGAGATGCCAGCTCCTTTCATTCAGTCAGTAGCTTCAAACATTTCTGGTATATGAATAACATGATGTTTTTCAATGGCAAAAATCAATGAATATTGTAAATGCACAAACAGTAATTTCTCCGCATTGCAAGGTGCAATTCTGAAATTTTTTGCTTTTTCCTGCTCCTCTTAGCATGACAAAGAAGATTCAAAGAGAGTGAGATGCCAGCTCCTTTCATTCAGTCAGTAGCTTCAATCATTTCTGGACGTTTTTCAATGGCAAAAATCAATGAATATTGTAAATGCACAAACAGTAATTTCTCCGCATTGCAAGGTGCAATTCTGAAATTTTTTGCTTTTTCCTGCTCCTCTTAGCATGACAAAGAAGATTCAAAGAGAGTGAGATGCCAGCTCCTTTCATTCAGTCAGTAGCTTCAATCATTTCTGGACGTTTTTCAATGGCAAAAATCAATGAATATTGTAAATGCACAAACAGTAATTTCTCCGCATTACAAGGTGCAATTCTGAAATTTTTTGCTTTTTCCTGCTCCTCTTAGCATGATAAAGAAGATTCAAAGAGAGTGAGATGCCAGCTCCTTTCATTCAGTCAGTAGCTTCAAACATTTCTGGTATATTAATAACATGTTTTTCAATGGCAAAAATCAATGAATATTGTTAATGCACAAACAGTAATTTCTCCTCATTGCAAGGTGCAATTCTGAAATTTTTTGCTTTTTCCTGCTCCTCTTAGCATGATAAATAAGATTCAAAGAGAGTGAGATGCCAGCTCCTTTCATTCAGTCAGTAGCTTCAATCATTTCTGGACGTTTTTCAAAGGCAAAAATCAATGAATATTGTAAATGCACAAACAGTAATTTCTCCGCATTGCAAGGTGCAATTCTGAAATTTTTTGCTTTTTCCTGCTCCTCTTAGCATGATAAAGAAGATTCAAAGAGAGTGAGATGCCAGCTCCTTTCATTCAGTCAGTAGCTTCAAACATTTCTGGTATATGAATAACATGATGTTTTTCAATGGCAAAAATCAATGAATATTGTAAATGCACAGACAGTAATTTCTCCGCATTGCAAAGTGCAATTCTGAAATTTTTTGCTTTTTCCTGCTCCTCTTAGCATGATAAAGAAGATTCAAAGAGAGTGAGATGCCAGCTCCTTTCATTCAGTCAGTAGCTTCAATCATTTCTGGACGTTTTTCAATGGAAAAAATCAATGAATATTGTAAATGCACAAACAGTAATTTCTCCGCATTGCAAGGTGCAATTCTGAAATTTTTTGCTTTTTCCTGCTCCTCTTAGCATGATAAAGAAGATTCAAAGAGAGTGAGATGCCAGCTCCTTTCATTCAGTCAGTAGCTTCAAACATTTCTGGTATATGAATAACATGATGTTTTTCAATGGCAAAAATCAATGAATATTGTAAATGCACAAACAGTAATTTCTCCGCATTGCAAGGTGCAATTCTGAAATTTTTTGCTTTTTCCTGCTCCTCTTAGCATGATAAAGAAGATTCAAAGAGAGTGAGATGCCAGCTCCTTTCATTCAGTCAGTAGCTTCAATCATTTCTGGACGTTTTTCAATGGCAAAAATCAATGAATATTGTAAATGCACAAACAGTAATTTCTCCGCATTGCAAGGTGCAATTCTGAAATTTTTTGCTTTTTCCTGCTCCTCTTAACATGATAAAGAAGATTCAAAGAGAGTGAGATGCCAGCTCCTTTCATTCAGTCAGTAGCTTCAATCATTTCTGGACGTTTTTCAATGGCAAAAATCAATGAATATTGTAAATGCACAAACAGTAATTTCTCCGCATTGCAAGGTGCAATTCTGAAATTTTTTGCTTTTTCCTGCTCCACTTAGCATGATAAAGAAAATTCACAGAGAGTGAGATGCCAGCTCCTTTCATTCAGTCAGTAGCTTCAAACATTTCTGGTATATAAATAACATGATGTTTTTCAATGGCAAAAATCAATGAATATTGTAAATGCACAAACAGTAATTTCTCCGCATTGCAAGGTGCAATTCTGAAATTTTTTGCTTTTTCCTGCTCCTCTTAGCATGATAAAGAAGATTCAAAGAGTGAGATGCCAGCTCCTTTCATTCAGTCAGTAGCTTCAATCATTTCTGGACGTTTTTCAATGGCAAAAATCAATGAATATTGTAAATACACAAACAGTAATTTCTCCGCATTGCAAGGTGCAATTCTGAAATTTTTTGCTTTTTCCTGCTCCTCTTAGCATGATAAAGAAGATTCAAAGAGAGTGAGATGCCAGCTCCTTTCATTCAGTCAGTAGCTTCAATCATTTCTGGACGTTTTTCAATGGCAAAAATCAATGAATATTGTAAATGCACAAACAGTAATTTCTCCGCATTGCAAGGTGCAATTCTGAAATTTTTTGCTTTTTCCTGCTCCTCTTAGCATGATAAAGAAGATTCAAAGAGAGTGAGATGCCAGCTCCTTTCATTCAGTCAGTAGCTTCAAACATTTCTGGTATATGAATAACATGTTTTTCAATGGCAAAAATCAATGAATATTGTAAATGCACAAACAGTAATTTCTCCTCATTGCAAGGTGCAATTCTGAAATTTTTTGCTTTTTCCTGCTCCTCTTAGCATGATAAAGAAGATTGAAAGAGAGTGAGATGCCAGCTCCTTTCATTCAGTCAGTAGCTTCAATCATTTCTGGACGTTTTTCAATGGCAAAAATCAATGAATATTGTAAATGCACAAACAGTAATTTCTCCGCATTGCAAGGTGCAATTCTGAAATTTTTTGCTTTTTCCTGCTCCTCTTAGCATGATAAAGAAGATTCAAAGAGAGTGAGATGCCAGCTCCTTTCATTCAGTCAGTAGTTTCAAACATTTCTGGTATATGAATAACATGATGTTTTTCAATTGCAAAAATCAATGAATATTGTAAATGCACAAACAGTAATTTCTCCGCATTGCAAGGTGCAATTCTGAAATTTTTTGCTTTTTCCTGCTCCTCTTAGCATTATAAAGAAGATTCAAAGAGAGTGAGATGCCAGCTCCTTTCATTCAGTCAGTAGCTTCAATCATTTCTGGACGTTTTTCAATGGCAAAAATCAATGAATATTGTAAATGCACAAACAGTAATTTCTCCGCATTGCAAGGTGCAATTCTGAAATTTTTTGCTTTTTCCTGCTCCTCTTAGCATGATAAAGAAGATTCAAAGAGAGTGAGATGTCAGCTCCTTTCATTCAGTCAGTAGCTTCAAACATTTCTGGTATATGAATAACATGATGTTTTTCAATGGCAAAAATCAATGAATATTGTAAATGCACAAACAGTAATTTCTCCGCATTGCAAGGTGCAATTCTGAAATTTTTTGCTTTTTCCTGCTCCTCTTTGCATGATAAAGAAGATTCAAAGAGAGTGAGATGCCAGCTCCTTTCATTCAGTCAGTAGCTTCAATCATTTCTGGACGTTTTTCAATGGCAAAAATCAATGAATAATGTAAATGCACAAACAGTAATTTCTCCGCATTGCAAGGTGCAATTCTGAAATTTTTTGCTTTTTCCTGCTCCTCTTAGCATGATAAAGAAGATTCAAAGAGAGTGAGATGCCAGCTCCTTTCATTCAGTCAGTAGCTTCAATCATTTCTGGACGTTTTTCAATGGCAAAAATCAATGAATATTGTAAATGCACAAACAGTAATTTCTCCGCATTGCAAGGTGCAATTCTGAATTTTTTTGCTTTTTCCTGCTCCTCTTAGCATGATAAAGAAGATTCAATGAGAGTGAGATGCCAGCTCCTTTCATTCAGTCAGTAGCTTCAAACATTTCTGGTATATGAATAACATGATGTTTTTCAATGGCAAAAATCAATGAATATTGTAAATGCACAAACAGTAATTTCTCCGCATTGCAAGGTGCAATTCTGAAATTTTTTGCTTTTTCCTGCTCCTCTTAGCATGACAAAGAAGATTCAAAGAGAGTGAGATGCCAGCTCCTTTCATTCAGTCAGTAGCTTCAATCATTTCTGGACGTTTTTCAATGGCAAAAATCAATGAATATTGTAAATGCACAAACAGTAATTTCTCCGCATTGCAAGGTGCAATTCTGAAATTTTTTGCTTTTTCCTGCTCCTCTTAGCATGACAAAGAAGATTCAAAGAGAGTGAGATGCCAGCTCCTTTCATTCAGTCAGTAGCTTCAATCATTTCTGGACGTTTTTCAATGGCAAAAATCAATGAATATTGTAAATGCACAAACAGTAATTTCTCCGCATTGCAAGGTGCAATTCTGAAATTTTTTGCTTTTTCCTGCTCCTCTTAGCATGATAAAGAAGATTCAAAGAGAGTGAGATGCCAGCTCCTTTCATTCAGTCAGTAGCTTCAAACATTTCTGGTATATGAATAACATGATGTTTTTCAATGGCAAAAATCAATGAATATTATAAATGCACAAACAGTAATTTCTCCGCATTACAAGGTGCAATTCTGAAATTTTTTGCTTTTTCCTGCTCCTCTTAGCATGATAAAGAAGATTCAAAGAGAGTGAGATGCCAGCTCCTTTCATTCAGTCAGTAGCTTCAAACATTTCTGGTATATTAATAACATGTTTTTCAATGGCAAAAATCAATGAATATTGTTAATGCACAAACAGTAATTTCTCCTCATTGCAAGGTGCAATTCTGAAATTTTTTGCTTTTTCCTGCTCCTCTTAGCATGATAAATAAGATTCAAAGAGAGTGAGATGCCAGCTCCTTTCATTCAGTCAGTAGCTTCAATCATTTCTGGACGTTTTTCAATGGCAAAAATCAATGAATATTGTAAATGCACAAACAGTAATTTCTCCGCATTGCAAGGTGCAATTCTGAAATTTTTTGCTTTTTCCTGCTCCTCTTAGCATGATAAAGAAGATTCAAAGAGAGTGAGATGCCAGCTCCTTTCATTCAGTCAGTAGCTTCAAACATTTCTGGTATATGAATAACATGATGTTTTTCAATGGCAAAAATCAATGAATATTGTAAATGCACAGACAGTAATTTCTCCGCATTGCAAGGTGCAATTCTGAAATTTTTTGCTTTTTCCTGCTCCTCTTAGCATGATAAAGAACATTCAAAGAGAGTGAGATGCCAGCTCCTTTCATTCAGTCAGTAGCTTCAATCATTTCTGGACGTTTTTCAATGGAAAAAATCAATGAATATTGTAAATGCACAAACAGTAATTTCTCCGCATTGCAAGGTGCAATTCTGAAATTTTTTGCTTTTTCCTGCTCCTCTTAGCATGATAAAGAAGATTCAAAGAGAGTGAGATGCCAGCTCCTTTCATTCAGTCAGTAGCTTCAAACATTTCTGGTATATGAATAACATGATGTTTTTCAATGGCAAAAATCAATGAATATTGTAAATGCACAAACAGTAATTTCTCCGCATTGCAAGGTGCAATTCTGAAATTTTTTGCTTTTTCCTGCTCCTCTTAGCATGATAAAGAAGATTCAAAGAGAGTGAGATGCCAGCTCCTTTCATTCAGTCAGTAGCTTCAATCATTTCTGGACGTTTTTCAATGGCAAAAATCAATGAATATTGTAAATGCACAAACAGTAATTTCTCCGCATTGCAAGGTGCAATTCTGAAATTTTTTGCTTTTTCCTGCTCCTCTTAACATGATAAAGAAGATTCAAAGAGAGTGAGATGCCAGCTCCTTTCATTCAGTCAGTAGCTTCAATCATTTCTGGACGTTTTTCAATGGCAAAAATCAATGAATATTGTAAATGCACAAACAGTAATTTCTCCGCATTGCAAGGTGCAATTCTGAAATTTTTTGCTTTTTCCTGCTCCTCTTAGCATGATAAAGAAGATTCAAAGAGAGTGAGATGCCAGCTCCTTTCATTCAGTCAGTAGCTTCAAACATTTCTGGTATATGAATAACATGATGTTTTTCAATGGCAAAAATCAATGAATATTGTAAATGCACAAACAGTAATTTCTCCGCATTGCAAGGTGCAATTCTGAAATTTTTTGCTTTTTCCTGCTCCTCTTAGCATGACAAAGAAGATTCAAAGAGAGTGAGATGCCAGCTCCTTTCATTCAGTCAGTAGCTTCAATCATTTCTGGACGTTTTTCAATGGCAAAAATCAATGAATATTGTAAATGCACAAACAGTAATTTCTCCGCATTGCAAGGTGCAATTCTGAAATTTTTTGCTTTTTCCTGCTCCTCTTAGCATGACAAAGAAGATTCAAAGAGAGTGAGATGCCAGCTCCTTTCATTCAGTCAGTAGCTTCAATCATTTCTGGACGTTTTTCAATGGCAAAAATCAATGAATATTGTAAATGCACAAACAGTAATTTCTCCGCATTGCAAGGTGCAATTCTGAAATTTTTTGCTTTTTCCTGCTCCTCTTAGCATGATAAAGAAGATTCAAAGAGAGTGAGATGCCAGCTCCTTTCATTCAGTCAGTAGCTTCAAACATTTCTGGTATATGAATAACATGATGTTTTTCAATGGCAAAAATCAATGAATATTATAAATGCACAAACAGTAATTTCTCCGCATTACAAGGTGCAATTCTGAAATTTTTTGCTTTTTCCTGCTCCTCTTAGCATGATAAAGAAGATTCAAAGAGAGTGAGATGCCAGCTCCTTTCATTCAGTCAGTAGCTTCAAACATTTCTGGTATATTAATAACATGTTTTTCAATGGCAAAAATCAATGAATATTGTTAATGCACAAACAGTAATTTCTCCTCATTGCAAGGTGCAATTCTGAAATTTTTTGCTTTTTCCTGCTCCTCTTAGCATGATAAATAAGATAAGATTCAAAGAGAGTGAGATGCCAGCTCCTTTCATTCAGTCAGTAGCTTCAAACATTTCTGGTATATGAATAACATGATGTTTTTCAATGGCAAAAATCAATGAATATTGTAAATGCACAGACAGTAATTTCTCCGCATTGCAAGGTGCAATTCTGAAATTTTTTGCTTTTTCCTGCTCCTCTTAGCATGATAAAGAACATTCAAAGAGAGTGAGATGCCAGCTCCTTTCATTCAGTCAGTAGCTTCAATCATTTCTGGACGTTTTTCAATGGAAAAAATCAATGAATATTGTAAATGCACAAACAGTAATTTCTCCGCATTGAAAGGTGCAATTCTGAAATTTTTTGCTTTTTCCTGCTCCTCTTAGCATGATAAAGAAGATTCAAAGAGAGTGAGATGCCAGCTCCTTTCATTCAGTCAGTAGCTTCAAACATTTCTGGTATATGAATAACATGATGTTTTTCAATGGCAAAAATCAATGAATATTGTAAATGCACAAACAGTAATTTCTCCGCATTGCAAGGTGCAATTCTGAAATTTTTTGCTTTTTCCTGCTCCTCTTAGCATGATAAAGAAGATTCAAAGAGAGTGAGATGCCAGCTCCTTTCATTCAGTCAGTAGCTTCAATCATTTCTGGACATTTTTCAATGGCAAAAATCAATGAATATTGTAAATGCACAAACAGTAATTTCTCCGCATTGCAAGGTGCAATTCTGAAATTTTTTGCTTTTTCCTGCTCCTCTTAACATGATAAAGAAGATTCAAAGAGAGTGAGATGCCAGCTCCTTTCATTCAGTCAGTAGCTTCAATCATTTCTGGACGTTTTTCAATGGCAAAAATCAATGAATATTGTAAATGCACAAACAGTAATTTCTCCGCATTGCAAGGTGCAATTCTGAAATTTTTTGCTTTTTCCTGCTCCTCTTAGCATGATAAAGAAGATTCAAAGAGAGTGAGATGCCAGCTCCTTTCATTCAGTCAGTAGCTTCAAACATTTCTGGTATATGAATAACATGATGTTTTTCAATGGCAAAAATCAATGAATATTATAAATGCACAAACAGTAATTTCTCCGCATTACAAGGTGCAATTCTGAAATTTTTTGCTTTTTCCTGCTCCTCTTAGCATGATAAAGAAGATTCAAAGAGAGTGAGATGCCAGCTCCTTTCATTCAGTCAGTAGCTTCAAACATTTCTGGTATATTAATAACATGTTTTTCAATGGCAAAAATCAATGAATATTGTTAATGCACAAACAGTAATTTCTCCTCATTGCAAGGTGCAATTCTGAAATTTTTTGCTTTTTCCTGCTCCTCTTAGCATGATAAATAAGATAAGATTCAAAGAGAGTGAGATGCCAGCTCCTTTCATTCAGTCAGTAGCTTCAAACATTTCTGGTATATGAATAACATGATGTTTTTCAATGGCAAAAATCAATGAATATTGTAAATGCACAGACAGTAATTTCTCCGCATTGCAAGGTGGAATTCTGAAATTTTTTGCTTTTTCCTGCTCCTCTTAGCATGATAAAGAACATTCAAAGAGAGTGAGATGCCAGCTCCTTTCATTCAGTCAGTAGCTTCAATCATTTCTGGACGTTTTTCAATGGCAAAAATCAATGAATATTGTAAATGCACAAACAGTAATTTCTCCGCATTGCAAGGTGCAATTCTGAAATTTTTTGCTTTTTCCTGCTCCTCTTAGCATGACAAAGAAGATTCAAAGAGAGTGAGATGCCAGCTCCTTTCATTCAGTCAGTAGCTTCAATCATTTCTGGACGTTTTTCAATGGCAAAAATCAATGAATATTGTAAATGCACAAACAGTAATTTCTCCGCATTGCAAGGTGCAATTCTGAAATTTTTTGCTTTTTCCTGCTCCTCTTAGCATGATAAAGAAGATTCAAAGAGAGTGAGATGCCAGCTCCTTTCATTCAGTCAGTAGCTTCAAACATTTCTGGTATATGAATAACATGATGTTTTTCAATGGCAAAAATCAATGAATATTATAAATGCACAAACAGTAATTTCTCCGCATTACAAGGTGCAATTCTGAAATTTTTTGCTTTTTCCTGCTCCTCTTAGCATGATAAAGAAGATTCAAAGAGAGTGAGATGCCAGCTCCTTTCATTCAGTCAGTAGCTTCAAACATTTCTGGTATATTAATAACATGTTTTTCAATGGCAAAAATCAATGAATATTGTTAATGCACAAACAGTAATTTCTCCTCATTGCAAGGTGCAATTCTGAAATTTTTTGCTTTTTCCTGCTCCTCTTAGCATGATAAATAAGATAAGATTCAAAGAGAGTGAGATGCCAGCTCCTTTCATTCAGTCAGTAGCTTCAAACATTTCTGGTATATGAATAACATGATGTTTTTCAATGGCAAAAATCAATGAATATTGTAAATGCACAGACAGTAATTTCTCCGCATTGCAAGGTGCAATTCTGAAATTTTTTGCTTTTTCCTGCTCCTCTTAGCATGATAAAGAACATTCAAAGAGAGTGAGATGCCAGCTCCTTTCATTCAGTCAGTAGCTTCAATCATTTCTGGACGTTTTTCAATGGAAAAAATCAATGAATATTGTAAATGCACAAACAGTAATTTCTCCGCATTGCAAGGTGCAATTCTGAAATTTTTTGCTTTTTCCTGCTCCTCTTAGCATGATAAAGAAGATTCAAAGAGAGTGAGATGCCAGCTCCTTTCATTCAGTCAGTAGCTTCAAACATTTCTGGTATATGAATAACATGATGTTTTTCAATGGCAAAAATCAATGAATATTGTAAATGCACAAACAGTAATTTCTCCGCATTGCAAGGTGCAATCTGAAATTTTTTGCTTTTTCCTGCTCCTCTTAGCATGATAAAGAAGATTCAAAGAGAGTGAGATGCCAGCTCCTTTCATTCAGTCAGTAGCTTCAATCATTTCTGGACATTTTTCAATGGCAAAAATCAATGAATATTGTAAATGCACAAACAGTAATTTCTCCGCATTGCAAGGTGCAATTCTGAAATTTTTTGCTTTTTCCTGCTCCTCTTAACATGATAAAGAAGATTCAAAGAGAGTGAGATGCCAGCTCCTTTCATTCAGTCAGTAGCTTCAATCATTTCTGGACGTTTTTCAATGGCAAAAATCAATGAATATTGTAAATGCACAAACAGTAATTTCTCCGCATTGCAAGGTGCAATTCTGAAATTTTTTGCTTTTTCCTGCTCCTCTTAGCATGATAAAGAAGATTCAAAGAGAGTGAGATGCCAGCTCCTTTCATTCAGTCAGTAGCTTCAAACATTTCTGGTATATGAATAACATGATGTTTTTCAATGGCAAAAATCAATGAATATTATAAATGCACAAACAGTAATTTCTCCGCATTACAAGGTGCAATTCTGAAATTTTTTGCTTTTTCCTGCTCCTCTTAGCATGATAAAGAAGATTCAAAGAGAGTGAGATGCCAGCTCCTTTCATTCAGTCAGTAGCTTCAAACATTTCTGGTATATTAATAACATGTTTTTCAATGGCAAAAATCAATGAATATTGTTAATGCACAAACAGTAATTTCTCCTCATTGCAAGGTGCAATTCTGAAATTTTTTGCTTTTTCCTGCTCCTCTTAGCATGATAAATAAGATAAGATTCAAAGAGAGTGAGATGCCAGCTCCTTTCATTCAGTCAGTAGCTTCAAACATTTCTGGTATATGAATAACATGATGTTTTTCAATGGCAAAAATCAATGAATATTGTAAATGCACAGACAGTAATTTCTCCGCATTGCAAGGTGCAATTCTGAAATTTTTTGCTTTTTCCTGCTCCTCTTAGCATGATAAAGAACATTCAAAGAGAGTGAGATGCCAGCTCCTTTCATTCAGTCAGTAGCTTCAATCATTTCTGGACGTTTTTCAATGGAAAAAATCAATGAATATTGTAAATGCACAAACAGTAATTTCTCCGCATTGCAAGGTGCAATTCTGAAATTTTTTGCTTTTTCCTGCTCCTCTTAGCATGATAAAGAAGATTCAAAGAGAGTGAGATGCCAGCTCCTTTCATTCAGTCAGTAGCTTCAAACATTTCTGGTATATGAATAACATGATGTTTTTCAATGGCAAAAATCAATGAATACTGTAAATGCACAAACAGTAATTTCTCCGCATTGCAAGGTGCAATTCTGAAATTTTTTGCTTTTTCCTGCTCCTCTTAGCATGATAAAGAAGATTCAAAGAGAGTGAGATGCCAGCTCCTTTCATTCAGTCAGTAGCTTCAATCATTTCTGGACATTTTTCAATGGCAAAAATCAATGAATATTGTAAATGCACAAACAGTAATTTCTCCGCATTGCAAGGTGCAATTCTGAAATTTTTTGCTTTTTCCTGCTCCTCTTAACATGATAAAGAAGATTCAAAGAGAGTGAGATGCCAGCTCCTTTCATTCAGTCAGTAGCTTCAATCATTTCTGGACGTTTTTCAATGGCAAAAATCAATGAATATTGTAAATGCACAAACAGTAATTTCTCCGCATTGCAAGGTGCAATTCTGAAATTTTTTGCTTTTTCCTGCTCCTCTTAGCATGATAAAGAAGATTCAAAGAGAGTGAGATGCCAGCTCCTTTCATTCAGTCAGTAGCTTCAAACATTTCTGGTATATGAATAACATGATGTTTTTCAATGGCAAAAATCAATGAATATTGTAAATGCACAAACAGTAATTTCTCCGCATTGCAAGGTGCAATTCTGAAATTTTTTGCTTTTTCCTGCTCCTCTTAGCATGATAAAGAAGATTCAAAGAGAGTGAGATGCCAGCTCCTTTCATTCAGTCAGTAGCTTCAATCATTTCTGGACGTTTTTCAATGGCAAAAATCAATGAATATTGTAAATGCACAAACAGTAATTTCTCCGCATTGCAAGGTGCAATTCTGAAATTTTTTGCTTTTTCCTGCTCCTCTTAACATGATAAAGAAGATTCAAAGAGAGTGAGATGCCAGCTCCTTTCATTCAGTCAGTAGCTTCAATCATTTCTGGACGTTTTTCAATGGCAAAAATCAATGAATATTGTAAATGCACAAACAGTAATTTCTCCACATTGCAAGGTGCAATTCTGAAATTTTTTGCTTTTTCCTGCTCCTCTTAGCATGATAAAGAAAATTCACAGAGAGTGAGATGCCAGCTCCTTTCATTCAGTCAGTAGCTTCAAACATTTCTGGTATATAAATAACATGATGTTTTTCAATGGCAAAAATCAATGAATATTGTAAATGCACAAACAGTAATTTCTCCGCATTGCAAGGTGCAATTCTGAAATTTTTTGCTTTTTCCTGCTCCTCTTAGCATGATAAAGAAGATTCAAAGAGTGAGATGCCAGCTCCTTTCATTCTGTCAGTAGCTTCAATCATTTCTGGACGTTTTTCAATGGCAAAAATCAATGAATATTGTAAATACACAAACAGTAATTTCTCCGCATTGCAAGGTGCAATTCTGAAATTTTTTGCTTTTTCCTGCTCCTCTTAGCATGATAAAGAAGATTCAAAGAGAGTGAGATGCCAGCTCCTTTCATTCAGTCAGTAGCTTCAATCATTTCTGGAAGTTTTTCAATGGCAAAAATCAATGAATATTGTAAATGCACAAACAGTAATTTCTCCACATTGCAAGGTGCAATTCTGAAATTTTTTGCTTTTTCCTGCTCCTCTTAGCATGATAAAGAAAATTCAAAGAGAGTGAGATGCCAGCTCCTTTCATTCAGTCAGTAGCTTCAAACATTTCTGGTATATGAATAACATGATGTTTTTCAATGGCAAAAATCAATGAATATTGTAAATGCACAAACAGTAATTTCTCCGCATTGCAAGGTGCAATTCTGAAATTTTTTGCTTTTTCCTGCTCCTCATAGCATGATAAAGAATATTCAAAGAGAGTGAGATGCCAGCTCCTTTCATTCAGTCAGTAGCTTCAATCATTTCTGGATGTTTTTCAATGGCAAAAATCAATGAATATTGTAAATGCACAAACAGTAATTTCTCCGCATTGCAAGGTGCAATTCTGAAATTTTTTGCATTTTCCTGCTCCTCTTAGCATGATAAAGAAGATTCAAAGAGAGTGAGATGCCAGCTCCTTTCATTCAGTCAGTAGCTTCAAACATTTCTGGTATATGAATAACATGATGTTTTTCAATGGCAAAAATCAATGAATATTGTAAATGCACAAACAGTAATTTCTCCGCATTGCAAGGTGCAATTCTGAAATTTTTTGCTTTTTCCTGCTCCTCTTAGCATGATAAAGAAGATTCAAAGAGAGTGAGATGCCAGCTCCTTTCATTCAGTCAGTAGCTTCAATCATTTATGGACGTTTTTCAATGGCAAAAATCAATGAATATTGTAAATGCACAAACAGTAATTTCTCCGCATTGCAAGGTGCAATTCTGAAATTTTTTGCTTTTTCCTGCTCCTCTTAGCATGATAAAGAAGATTCAAAGAGAGTGAGATGCCAGCTCCTTTCATTCAGTCAGTAGCTTCAAACATTTCTGGTATATGAATAACATGATGTTTTTCAATGGCAAAAATCAATGAATCTTGTAAATGCACAAACAGTAATTTCTCCGCATTGCAAGGTGCAATAATGAAATTTTTTGCTTTTTCCTGCTCCTCTTAGCATGATAAAGAAGATTCAAAGAGAGTGAGATGCCAGCTCCTTTCATTCAGTCAGTAGCTTCAATCATTTCTGGAAGTTTTTCAATGGCAAAAATCAATGAATATTGTAAATGCACAAACAGTAATTTCTCCACATTGCAAGGTGCAATTCTGAAATTTTTTGCTTTTTCCTGCTCCTCTTAGCATGATAAAGAAAATTCAAAGAGAGTGAGATGCCAGCTCCTTTCATTCAGTCAGTAGCTTCAAACATTTCTGGTATATGAATAACATGATGTTTTTCAATGGCAAAAATCAATGAATATTGTAAATGCACAAACAGTAATTTCTCCGCATTGCAAGGTGCAATTCTGAAATTTTTTGCTTTTTCCTGCTCCTCATAGCATGATAAAGAATATTCAAAGAGAGTGAGATGCCAGCTCCTTTCATTCAGTCAGTAGCTTCAATCATTTCTGGATGTTTTTCAATGGCAAAAATCAATGAATATTGTAAATGCACAAACAGTAATTTCTCCGCATTGCAAGGTGCAATTCTGAAATTTTTTGCATTTTCCTGCTCCTCTTAGCATGATAAAGAAGATTCAAAGAGAGTGAGATGCCAGCTCCTTTCATTCAGTCAGTAGCTTCAAACATTTCTGGTATATGAATAACATGATGTTTTTCAATGGCAAAAATCAATGAATATTGTAAATGCACAAACAGTAATTTCTCCGCATTGCAAGGTGCAATTCTGAAATTTTTTGCTTTTTCCTGCTCCTCTTAGCATGATAAAGAAGATTCAAAGAGAGTGAGATGCCAGCTCCTTTCATTCAGTCAGTAGCTTCAATCATTTATGGACGTTTTTCAATGGCAAAAATCAATGAATATTGTAAATGCACAAACAGTAATTTCTCCGCATTGCAAGGTGCAATTCTGAAATTTTTTGCTTTTTCCTGCTCCTCTTAGCATGATAAAGAAGATTCAAAGAGAGTGAGATGCCAGCTCCTTTCATTCAGTCAGTAGCTTCAAACATTTCTGGTATATGAATAACATGATGTTTTTCAATGGCAAAAATCAATGAATCTTGTAAATGCACAAACAGTAATTTCTCTGCATTGCAAGGTGCAATAATGAAATTTTTTGCTTTTTCCTGCTCCTCTTAGCATGATAAAGAAGATTCAAAGAGAGTGAGATGCCAGCTCCTTTCATTCAGTCAGTAGCTTCAATCATTTCTGGACGTTTTTCAATGGCAAAAATCAATGAATATTGTAAATGCACAAACAGTAATTTCTCCGCATTGCAAGGTGCAATTCTGAAATTTTTTGCTTTTTCCTGCTCCTCTTAGCATGATAAAGAAGATTCAAAGAGAGTGAGATGCCAGCTCCTTTCATTCAGTCAGTAGCTTCAAACATTTCTGGTATATGAATAACATGATGTTTTTCAATGACAAAAATCAATGAATATTGTAAATGCACAAACAGTAATTTCTCCGCATTGCAAGGTGCAATTCTGAAATTTTTTGCTTTTTCCTGCTCCTCTTAGCACGATAAAGAAGATTCAAAGAGAGTGAGATGCCAGCTCCTTTCATTCAGTCAGTAGCTTCAAACATTTCTGGTATATGAATAACATGATGTTTTTCAATGGCAAAAATCAATGAATATTGTAAATGCACAAACAGTAATTTCTCCGCATTGCAAGGTGCAATTCTGAAATTTTTTGCTTTTTCCTGCTCCTCTTAGCATGATAAAGACGATTCAAAGAGAGTGAGATGCCAGCTCCTTTCCTTCAGTCAGTAGCTTCAAACATTTCTGGTATATGAATAACATGATGTTTTTCAATGGCAAAAATCAATGAATATTGTAAATGCACAAACAGTAATTTCTCCGCATTGCAAGGTGCAATTCTGAAATTTATTGCTTTTTCCTGCTCCTCTTAGCATGATAAATAAGATTCAAAGAGAGTGAGATGCCAGCTCCTTTCATTCAGTCAGTAGCTTCAATCATTTCTGGATGTTTTTCAATGGCAAAAATCAATGAATATTGTAAATGCACAAACAGTAATTTCTCCGCATTGCAAGGTGCAATTCTGAAATTTTTTGCTTTTTCCTGCTCCTCTTAGCATGATAAAGAAGATTCAAAGAGAGTGAGATGCCAGCTCCTTTCATTCAGTCAGTAGCTTCAATCATTTCTGGAAGTTTTTCAATGGCAAAAATCAATGAATATTGTAAATGCACAAACAGTAATTTCTCCGCATTGCAAGGTGCAATTCTGAAATTTTTTGCTTTTTCCTGCTCCTCTTAGCATGATAAAGAAGATTCAAAGAGAGTGAGATGCCAGCTCCTTTCATTCAGTCAGTAGCTTCAAACATTTCTGGTATATGAATAACATGATGTTTTTCAATGGCAAAAATCAATGAATATTGTAAATGCACAAACAGTAATTTCTCCGCATTGCAAGGTGCAATTCTGAAATTTTTTGCTTTTTCCTGCTCCTCTTAGCATGATAAAGAAGATTCAAAGAGAGTGAGATGCCAGCTCCTTTCATTCAGTCAGTAGCTTCAATCATTTCTGGACGTTTTTCAATGGCAAAAATCAATGAATATTGTAAATGCACAAACAGTAATTTCTCCGCATTGCAAGGTGCAATTCTGAAATTTTTTGCTTTTTCCTGCTCCTCTTAGCATGATAAAGAAGATTCAAAGAGAGTGAGATGCCAGCTCCTTTCATTCAGTCAGTAGCTTCAAACATTTCTGGTATATGAATAACATGATGTTTTTCAATGGCAAAAATCAATGAATATTGTAAATGCACAAACAGTAATTTCTCCGCATTGCAAGGTGCAATAATGAAATTTTTTGCTTTTTCCTGCTCCTCTTAGCATGATAAAGAAGATTCAAAGAGAGTGAGATGCCAGCTCCTTTCATTCAGTCAGTAGCTTCAATCATTTCTGGACATTTTTCAATGGCAAAAATCAATGAATATTGTAAATGCACAAACAGTAATTTCTCCGCATTGCAAGGTGCAATTCTGAAATTTTTTGCTTTTTCCTGCTCCTCTTAGCATGATAAAGAAGATTCAAAGAGAGTGAGATGCCAGCTCCTTTCATTCAGTCAGTAACTTCAATCATTTCTGGACGTTTTTCAATGGCAAAAATCAATGAATATTGTAAATGCACAAACAGTAATTTCTCCGCATTGCAAGGTGCAATTCTGAAATTTTTTCTTTTTCCTGCTCCTCTTAGCATAATAAAGAAGATTCAAAGAGAGTGAGATGCCAGCTCCTTTCATTCAGTCAGTAGCTTCAAACATTTCTGGTATATGAATAACATGATGTTTTTCAATGACAAAAATCAATGAATATTGTAAATGCACAAACAGTAATTTCTCCGCATTGCAAGGTGCAATTCTGAAATTTTTTGCTTTTTCCTGCTCCTCTTAGCATGATAAAGAAGATTCAAAGAGAGTGAGATGCCAGCTCCTTTCATTCAGTCAGTAGCTTCAAACATTTCTGGTATATGAATAACATGATGTTTTTCAATGGCAAAAATCAATGAATATTGTAAATGCACAAACAGTAATTTCTCCGCATTGCAAGGTGCAATTCTGAAATTTTTTGCTTTTTCCTGCTCCTCTTAGCATGATAGAGAAGATTCAAAGAGAGTGAGATGCCAGCTCCTTTCATTCAGTCAGTAGCTTCAAACATTTCTGGTATATGAATAACATGATGTTTTTCAATGGCAAAAATCAATGAATATTGTAAATGCACAAATAGTAATTTCTCCGCATTGCAAGGTGCAATTCTGAAATTTTTTGCTTTTTCCTGCTCCTCTTAGCATGATAAAGAAGATTCAAAGAGAGTGAGATGCCAGCTCCTTTCATTCAGTCAGTAGCTTCAATCATTTCTGGACGTTTTTCAATGGCAAAAATCAATGAATATTGTAAATGCACAAACAGTAATTTCTCCGCATTGCAAGGTGCAATTCTGAAATTTTTTGCTTTTTCCTGCTCCTCTTAGCATGATAAAGAAGATTCAAAGAGAGTGAGATGCCAGCTCCTTTCATTCAGTCAGTAGCTTCAAACATTTCTGGTACATGAATAACATGATGTTTTTCAATTGCAAAAATCAATGAATATTGTAAATGCACAAACAGTAATTTCTCCGCATTGCAAGGTGCAATTCTGAAATTTTTTGCTTTTTCCTGCTCCTCTTAGCATGATAAAGAAGATTCAAAGAGCGTGAAATGCCAGCTCCTTTCATTCAGTCAGTAGCTTCAATCATTTCTGGACGTTTTTCAATGGCAAAAATCAATGAATATTGGAAATGCACAAACAGTAATTTCTCCGCATTGCAAGGTGCAATTCTGAAATTTTTTGCTTTTTCCTGCTCCTCTTAGCATGATAAAGAAGATTCAAAGAGAGTGAGATGCCAGCTCCTTTCATTCAGTCAGTAGCTTCAAACATTTCTGATATATGAATAACATGATGTTTTTCAATGGCAAAAATCAATGAATATTGTAAATGCACAAACAGTAATTTCTCCGCATTGCAAGGTGCAATTCTGAAATTTTTTGCTTTTTCCTGCTCCTCTTAGCATGATAAAGAAGATTCAAAGAGAGTGAGATGCCAGCTCCTTTCATTCAGTCAGTAGCTTCAATCATTTCTGGACGTTTTTCAATGGCAAAAATCAATGAATATTGTAAATGCACAAACAGTAATTTCTCCGCATTGCAAGGTGCAATTCTGAAATTTTTTGCTTTTTCCTGCTCCTCTTAGCATGATAAAGAAGATTCAAAGAGAGTGAGATGCCAGCTCCTTTCATTCAGTCAGTAGCTTCAATCATTTCTGGACGTTTTTCAATGGCAAAAATCAATGAATATTGTAAATGCACAAACAGTAATTTCTCCGCATTGCAAGGTGCAATTCTGAAATTTTTTGCTTTTTCCTGCTCCTCTTAGCATGATAAACAAGATTCAAAGAGCGTGAGATGCCAGCTCCTTTCATTCAGTCAGTAGCTTCAATCATTTCTGGACGTTTTTCAATGGCAAAAATCAATGAATATTGTAAATGCACAAACAGTAATTTCTCCGCATTGCAAGGTGCAATTCTGAAATTTTTTGCTTTTTCCTGCTCCTCTTAGCATGATAAAGAAGATTCAAAGAGAGTGAGATGCCAGCTCCTTTCATTCAGTCAGTAGCTTCAAACATTCCTGGTATATGAATAACATGATGCTTTTCAATGGCAAAAATCAATGAATATTGTAAATGCACAAACAGTAATTTCTCCGCATTGCAAGGTGCAATTCTGAAATTTTTTGCTTTTTCCTGCTCCTCTTAGCATGATAAAGAAGATTCAAAGAGAGTGAGATGCCAGCTCCTTTCATTCAGTCAGTAGCTTCAATCATTTCTGGTATATGAATAACATGATGTTTTTCAATGGCAAAAATCAATGAATATTGTAAATGCACAAACAGTAATTTCTCCGCATTGCAAGGTGCAATTCTGAAATTTTTTGCTTTTTCCTGCTCCTCTTAGCATGATAAAGAAGATTCAAAGAGAGTGAGATGCCAGCTCCTTTCATTCAGTCAGGAGCTTCAATCATTTCTGGTATATGAATAACATGATGTTTTTCAATGGCAAAAATCAATGAATATTGTAAGTGCACAAACAGTAATTTCTCCGCATTGCAAGGTGCAATTCTGAAATTTTTTGCTTTTTCCTGCTCCTCTTAGCATGATAAAGAAGATTCAAAGAGAGTGAGATGCCAGCTCCTTTCATTCAGTCAGTAGCTTCAATCATTTCTGGACGTTTTTCAATGGCAAAAATCAATGAATATTGTAAATGCACAAACAGTAATTTCTCCGCATTGCAAGGTGCAATTCTGAAATTTTTTGCTTTTTCCTGCTCCTCTTAGCATGATAAAGAAGATTCAAAGAGAGTGAGATGCCAGCTCCTTTCATTCAGTCAGCAGCTTCAATCATTTCTGGACGTTTTTCAATGGCAAAAATCAATGAATATTGAAAATGCACAAACAGTAATTTCTCCGCATTGCAAGGTGCAATTCTGAAATTTTTTACTTTTTCCTGCTCCTCTTAGCATGATAAAGAAGATTCAAAGAGAGTGAGATGCCAGCTCCTTTCATTCAGTCAGTAGCTTCAATCATTTCTGGTATATGAATAACATGATATTTTTCAATGGCAAAAATCAATGAATATTGTAAATGCACAAACAGTAATTTCTCCGCATTGCAAGGTGCAATTCTGAAATTTTTTGCTTTTTCCTGCTCCTCTTAGCATGATAAAGAAGATTCAAAGAGAGTGAGATGCCAGCTCCTTTCATTCAGTCAGCAGCTTCAATCATTTCTGGTATATGAATAACATGATGTTTTTCAATGGCAAAAATCAATGAATATTGTAAGTGCACAAACAGTAATTTCTCCGCATTGCAAGGTGCAATTCTGAAATTTTTTGCTTTTTCCTGCTCCTCTTAGCATGATAAAGAAGATTCAAAGAGAGTGAGATGCCAGCTCCTTTCATTCAGTCAGTAGCTTAAATCATTTCTGGACGTTTTTCAATGGCAAAAATCAATGAATATTGTAAATGCACAAACAGTAATTTCTACGCATTGCAAGGTGCAATTCTGAAATTTTTTGCTTTTTCCTGCTCCTCTTAGCATGATAAAGAAGATTCAAAGAGAGTGAGATGCCAGCTCCTTTCATTCAGTCAGTAGCTTCAATCATTTCTGGACGTTTTTCAATGGCAAAAATCAATGAATATTGAAAATGCACAAACAGTAATTTCTCCGCATTGCAAGGTGCAATTCTGAAATTTTTTGCTTTTTCCTGCTCCTCTTAGCATGATAAAGAAGATTCAAAGAGAGTGAGATGCCAGCTCCTTTCATTCAGTCAGTAGCTTCAAACATTTCTGGTATATGAATAACATGATGTTTTTCAATGGCAAAAATCAATGAATATTGTAAATGCACAAACAGTAATTTCTCCGCATTGCAAGGTGCAATTCTGAAATTTTTTGCTTTTTCCTGCTCCTCTTAGCATGATAAAGAAGATTCAAAGAGAGTGAGATGCCAGCTCCTTTCGTTCAGTCAGTAGCTTCAATCATTTCTGGACGTTTTTCAATGGCAAAAATCATTGAATATTGTAAATGCACAAACAGTAATTTCTCCGCATTGCAAGGTGCAATTCTGAAATTTTTTACTTTTTCCTGCTCCTCTTAGCATGATAAAGAAGATTCAAAGAGAGTGAGATGCCAGCTCCTTTCATTCAGTCAGTAGCTTCAATCATTTCTGGTATATGAATAACATGATGTTTTTCAATGGCAAAAATCAATGAATATTGTAAATGCACAAAGAGTAATTTCTCCGCATTGCAAGGTGCAATTCTGAAATTTTTTGCTTTTTCCTGCTCCTCTTAGCATGATAAAGAAGATTCAAAGAGAGTGAGATGCCAGCTCCTTTCATTCAGTCAGTAGCTTCAATCATTTCTGGACGTTTTTCAATGGCAAAAATCAATGAATATTGTAAATGCACAAACAGTAATTTCTCCGCATTGCAAGGTGCAATTCTGAAATTTTTTGCTTTTTCCTGCTCCTCTTAGCATGATAAAGAAGATTCAAAGAGAGTGAGATGCCAGCTCCTTTCATTCAGTCAGTAGCTTCAATCATTTCTGGTAAATGAATAACATGATGTTTTTCAATGGCAAAAATCAATGAATTTTGTAAATGCACAAACAGTAATTTCTCCGCATTGCAAGGCGCAATTCTGAAATTTTTTGCTTTTTCCTGCTCCTCTTAGCATGATAAAGAAGATTCAAAGAGAGTGAGATGCCAGCTCCTTTCATTCAGTCAGTAGCTTCAATCATTTCTGGACGTTTTTCAATGGCAAAAATCAATGAATATTGTAAATGCACAAACAGTAATTTCTCCGCATTGCAAGGTGCAATTCTGAAATTTTTTGATTTTTCCTGCTCCTCTTAGCATGATAAAGGAGATTCAAAGAGAGTGAGATGCCAGCTCCTTTCATTCAGTCAGTAGCTTCAATCATTTCTGGATGTTTTTCAATGGCAAAAATCAATGAATATTGTAAATGCACAAACAGTAATTTCTCCGCATTGCAAGGTGCAATTCTGAAATTTTTTGCTTTTTCCTGCTCCTCTTAGCATGATAAAGAAGATTCAAAGAGAGTGAGGTGCCAGCTCCTTTCATTCAGTCAGTAGCTTCAAACATTTCTGGTATATGAATAACATGTTTTTCAATGGCAAAAATCAATGAATATTGTAAATGCACAAACAGTAATTTCTCCGCATTGCAAGGTGCAATTCTGAAATTTTTTGCTTTTTCCTGCTCCTCTTAGCATGATAAAGAAGATTCAAAGAGAGTGAGATGCCAGATCCTTTCATTCAGTCAGTAGCTTCAATCATTTCTGGACGTTTTTCAATGGCAAAAATCAATGAATATTGTAAATGCACAAACAGTAATTTCTCCGCATTGCAAGGTGCAATTCTGAAATTTTTTGCTTTTTCCTGCTCCTCTTAGCATGATAAAGAAGATTCAAAGAGAGTGAGATGCCAGCTCCTTTCATTCAGTCAGTAGCTTTAATCATTTCTGGATGTTTTAAAATGGCAAAAATCAATGAATATTGTAAATGCACAAACTGTAATTTCTCCGCATTGCAAGCTGCAATTCTGAAATTTTTTGCTTTTTCCTGCTCCTCTTAGCATGATAAAGAAGATTCAAAGAGAGTGAGATGCCAGCTCCTTTCAGTCAGTCAGTAGCTTCAATCATTTCTGGACGTTTTTCAATGGCAAAAATCAATGAATATTGTAAATGCACAAACAGTAATTTCTCCGCATTGCAAGGTGCAATTCTGAAATTTTTTGCTTTTTCCTGCTCCTCTTAGCATGATAAAGAAGATTCAAAGAGAGTGAGATGCCAGCTCCTTTCATTCAGTCAGTAGCTTCAAACATTTCTGGTATATGAATAACATGATGCTTTTCACTGGCAAAAATCAATGAATATTGTAAATGCACAAACAGTAATTTCTCCGCATTGCAAGGTGCAAGTCTGAAATTTTTTGCTTTTTCCTGCTCCTCTTAGCATGATAAAGAAGATTCAAAGAGAGTGAGATGCCAGCTCCTTTCATTCAGTCAGTAGCTTCAATCATTTCTGGACGTTTTTCAATGGTAAAAATCAATGAATATTGTAAATGCACAAACAGTAATTTCTCCGCATTGCAAGGTGCAATTCTGAAATTTTTTGCTTTTTCCTGCTCCTCTTAGCATGATAAAGAAGATTCAAAGAGAGTGAGATACCAGCTCCTTTCATTCAGTCAGTAGCTTCAATCATTTCTGGACGTTTTTCAATGGCAAAAATCAATGAATATTGTAAATGCACAAACAGTAATTTCTCCGCATTGCAAGGTGCAATTCTGAAATTTTTTGCTTTTTCCTGCTCCTCTTAGCATGATAAAGAAGATTCAAAGAGAGTGAGATGCCAGCTCCTTTCATTCAGTCAGTAGCTTCAATCATTTCTGGTAAATGAATAACATGATGTTTTTCAATGGCAAAAATCAATGAATTTTGTAAATGCACAAACAGTAATTTCTCCGCATTGCAAGGCGCAATTCTGAAATTTTTTGCTTTTTCCTGCTCCTCTTAGCATGATAAAGAAGATTCAAAGAGAGTGAGATGCCAGCTCCTTTCATTCAGTCAGTAGCTTCAATCATTTCTGGACGTTTTTCAATGGCAAAAATCAATGAATATTGTAAATGCACAAACAGTAATTTCTCCGCATTGCAAGGTGCAATTCTGAAATTTTTTGCTTTTTCCTGCTCCTCTTAGCATGATAAAGAAGATTCAAAGAGAGTGAGATGCCAGCTCCTTTCATTCAGTCAGTAGCTTCAATCATTTCTGGTATATGAATAACATGATGTTTTTCAATGGCAAAAATCAATGAATATTGTAAATGCACAAACAGTAATTTCTCCGCATTGCAAGGTGCAATTCTGAAATTTTTTGCTTTTTCCTGCTCCTCTTAGCATGATAAAGAAGATTCAAAGAGAGTGAGATGCCAGCTCCTTTCATTCAGTCAGGAGCTTCAATCATTTCTGGTATATGAATAACATGATGTTTTTCAATGGCAAAAATCAATGAATATTGTAAGTGCACAAACAGTAATTTCTCCGCATTGCAAGGTGCAATTCTGAAATTTTTTGCTTTTTCCTGCTCCTCTTAGCATGATAAAGAAGATTCAAAGAGAGTGAGATGCCAGCTCCTTTCATTCAGTCAGTAGCTTCAATCATTTCTGGACGTTTTTCAATGGCAAAAATCAATGAATATTGTAAATGCACAAACAGTAATTTCTCCGCATTGCAAGGTGCAATTCTGAAATTTTTTGCTTTTTCCTGCTCCTCTTAGCATGATAAAGAAGATTCAAAGAGAGTGAGATACCAGCTCCTTTCATTCAGTCAGTAGCTTCAATCATTTCTGGACGTTTTTCAATGGCAAAAATCAATGAATATTGTAAATGCACAAACAGTAATTTCTCCGCATTGCAAGGTGCAATTCTGAAATTTTTTGCTTTTTCCTGCTCCTCTTAGCATGATAAAGAAGATTCAAAGAGAGTGAGATGCCAGCTCCTTTCATTCAGTCAGTAGCTTCAATCATTTCTGGTAAATGAATAACATGATGTTTTTCAATGGCAAAAATCAATGAATTTTGTAAATGCACAAACAGTAATTTCTCCGCATTGCAAGGCGCAATTCTGAAATTTTTTGCTTTTTCCTGCTCCTCTTAGCATGATAAAGAAGATTCAAAGAGAGTGAGATGCCAGCTCCTTTCATTCAGTCAGTAGCTTCAATCATTTCTGGACGTTTTTCAATGGCAAAAATCAATGAATATTGTAAATGCACAAACAGTAATTTCTCCGCATTGCAAGGTGCAATTCTGAAATTTTTTGCTTTTTCCTGCTCCTCTTAGCATGATAAAGAAGATTCAAAGAGAGTGAGATGCCAGCTCCTTTCATTCAGTCAGTAGCTTCAATCATTTCTGGTATATGAATAACATGATGTTTTTCAATGGCAAAAATCAATGAATATTGTAAATGCACAAACAGTAATTTCTCCGCATTGCAAGGTGCAATTCTGAAATTTTTTGCTTTTTCCTGCTCCTCTTAGCATGATAAAGAAGATTCAAAGAGAGTGAGATGCCAGCTCCTTTCATTCAGTCAGGAGCTTCAATCATTTCTGGTATATGAATAACATGATGTTTTTCAATGGCAAAAATCAATGAATATTGTAAGTGCACAAACAGTAATTTCTCCGCATTGCAAGGTGCAATTCTGAAATTTTTTGCTTTTTCCTGCTCCTCTTAGCATGATAAAGAAGATTCAAAGAGAGTGAGATGCCAGCTCCTTTCATTCAGTCAGTAGCTTCAATCATTTCTGGACGTTTTTCAATGGCAAAAATCAATGAATATTGTAAATGCACAAACAGTAATTTCTCCGCATTGCAAGGTGCAATTCTGAAATTTTTTGCTTTTTCCTGCTCCTCTTAGCATGATAAAGAAGATTCAAAGAGAGTGAGATGCCAGCTCCTTTCATTCAGTCAGTAGCTTCAATCATTTCTGGACGTTTTTCAATGGCAAAAATCAATGAATATTGAAAATGCACAAACAGTAATTTCTCCGCATTGCAAGGTGCAATTCTGAAATTTTTTGCTTTTTCCTGCTCCTCTTAGCATGATAAAGAAGATTCAAAGAGAGTGAGATGCCAGCTCCTTTCATTCAGTCAGTAGCTTCAAACATTTCTGGTATATGAATAACATGATGTTTTTCAATGGCAAAAATCAATGAATATTGTAAATGCACAAACAGTAATTTCTCCGCATTGCAAGGTGCAATTCTGAAATTTTTTGCTTTTTCCTGCTCCTCTTAGCATGATAAAGAAGATTCAAAGAGAGTGAGATGCCAGCTCCTTTCGTTCAGTCAGTAGCTTCAATCATTTCTGGACGTTTTTCAATGGCAAAAATCATTGAATATTGTAAATGCACAAACAGTAATTTCTCCGCATTGCAAGGTGCAATTCTGAAATTTTTTACTTTTTCCTGCTCCTCTTAGCATGATAAAGAAGATTCAAAGAGAGTGAGATGCCAGCTCCTTTCATTCAGTCAGTAGCTTCAATCATTTCTGGTAAATGAATAACATGATGTTTTTCAATGGCAAAAATCAATGAATTTTGTAAATGCACAAACAGTAATTTCTCCGCATTGCAAGGCGCAATTCTGAAATTTTTTGCTTTTTCCTGCTCCTCTTAGCATGATAAAGAAGATTCAAAGAGAGTGAGATGCCAGCTCCTTTCATTCAGTCAGTAGCTTCAATCATTTCTGGACGTTTTTCAATGGCAAAAATCAATGAATATTGTAAATGCACAAACAGTAATTTCTCCGCATTGCAAGGTGCAATTCTGAAATTTTTTGATTTTTCCTGCTCCTCTTAGCATGATAAAGGAGATTCAAAGAGAGTGAGATGCCAGCTCCTTTCATTCAGTCAGTAGCTTCAATCATTTCTGGATGTTTTTCAATGGCAAAAATCAATGAATATTGTAAATGCACAAACAGTAATTTCTCCGCATTGCAAGGTGCAATTCTGAAATTTTTTGCTTTTTCCTGCTCCTCTTAGCATGATAAAGAAGATTCAAAGAGAGTGAGGTGCCAGCTCCTTTCATTCAGTCAGTAGCTTCAAACATTTCTGGTATATGAATAACATGTTTTTCAATGGCAAAAATCAATGAATATTGTAAATGCACAAACAGTAATTTCTCCGCATTGCAAGGTGCAATTCTGAAATTTTTTGCTTTTTCCTGCTCCTCTTAGCATGATAAAGAAGATTCAAAGAGAGTGAGATGCCAGATCCTTTCATTCAGTCAGTAGCTTCAATCATTTCTGGACGTTTTTCAATGGCAAAAATCAATGAATATTGTAAATGCACAAACAGTAATTTCTCCGCATTGCAAGGTGCAATTCTGAAATTTTTTGCTTTTTCCTGCTCCTCTTAGCATGATAAAGAAGATTCAAAGAGAGTGACATGCCAGCTCCTCTCATTCAGTCAGTAGCTTCAATCATTTCTGGATGTTTTAAAATGGCAAAAATCAATGAATATTGTAAATGCACAAACTGTAATTTCTCCGCATTGCAAGCTGCAATTCTGAAATTTTTTGCTTTTTCCTGCTCCTCTTAGCATGATAAGGAAGATTCAAAGAGAGTGAGATGCCAGCTCCTTTCATTCAGTCAGTAGCTTCAAACATTTCTGGTATATGAATAACATGATGTTTTTCAATGGCAAAAATCAATGAATATTGTAAATGCACAAACAGTAATTTCTCCGCATTGCAAGGTGCAAGTCTGAAATTTTTTGCTTTTTCCTGCTCCTCTTAGCATGATAAAGAAGATTCAAAGAGAGTGAGATGCCAGCTCCTTTCATTCAGTCAGTAGCTTCAATCATTTCTGGACGTTTTTCAATGGTAAAAATCAATGAATATTGTAAATGCACAAACAGTAATTTCTCCGCATTGCAAGGTGCAATTCTGAAATTTTTTGCTTTTTCCTGCTCCTCTTAGCATGATAAGGAAGATTCAAAGAGAGTGAGATGCCAGCTCCTTTCAGTCAGTCAGTAGCTTCAATCATTTCTGGACGTTTTTCAATGGCAAAAATCAATGAATATTGTAAATGCACAAACAGTAATTTCTCCGCATTGCAAGGTGCAATTCTGAAATTTTTTGCTTTTTCCTGCTCCTCTTAGCATGATAAAGAAGATTCAAAGAGAGTGAGATGCCAGCTCCTTTCATTCAGTCAGTAGCTTCAAACATTTCTGGTATATGAATAACATGATGTTTTTCAATGGCAAAAATCAATGAATATTGTAAATGCACAAACAGTAATTTCTCCGCATTGCAAGGTGCAAGTCTGAAATTTTTTGCTTTTTCCTGCTCCTCTTAGCATGATAAAGAAGATTCAAAGAGAGTGAGATGCCAGCTCCTTTCATTCAGTCAGTAGCTTCAATCATTTCTGGACGTTTTTCAATGGTAAAAATCAATGAATATTGTAAATGCACAAACAGTAATTTCTCCGCATTGCAAGGTGCAATTCTGAAATTTTTTGCTTTTTCCTGCTCCTCTTAGCATGATAAAGAAGATTCAAAGAGAGTGAGATACCAGCTCCTTTCATTCAGTCAGTAGCTTCAATCATTTCTGGACGTTTTTCAATGGCAAAAATCAATGAATATTGTAAATGCACAAACAGTAATTTCTCCGCATTGCAAGGTGCAATTCTGAAATTTTTTGCTTTTTCCTGCTCCTCTTAGCATGATAAAGAAGATTCAAAGAGAGTGAGATGCCAGCTCCTTTCATTCAGTCAGTAGCTTCAATCATTTCTGGTAAATGAATAACATGATGTTTTTCAATGGCAAAAATCAATGAATTTTGTAAATGCACAAACAGTAATTTCTCCGCATTGCAAGGCGCAATTCTGAAATTTTTTGCTTTTTCCTGCTCCTCTTAGCATGATAAAGAAGATTCAAAGAGAGTGAGATGCCAGCTCCTTTCATTCAGTCAGTAGCTTCAATCATTTCTGGACGTTTTTCAATGGCAAAAATCAATGAATATTGTAAATGCACAAACATTAATTTCTCCGCATTGCAAGGTGCAATTCTGAAATTTTTTGCTTTTTCCTGCTCCTCTTAGCATGATAAAGAAGATTCAAAGAGAGTGAGGTGCCAGCTCCTTTCATTCAGTCAGTAGCTTCAAACATTTCTGGTATATGAATAACATGTTTTTCAATGGCAAAAATCAATGAATATTGTAAATGCACAAACAGTAATTTCTCCGCATTGCAAGGTGCAATTCTGAAATTTTTTGCTTTTTCCTGCTCCTCTTAGCATGATAAAGAAGATTCAAAGAGAGTGAGATGCCAGCTCCTTTCATTCAGTCAGTAGCTTCAATCATTTCTGGACGTTTTTCAATGGCAAAAATCAATGAATATTGTAAATGCACAAACTGTAATTTCTCCGCATTGCAAGGTGCAATTCTGAAATTTTTTGCTTTTTCCTGCTCCTCTTAGCATGATAAAGAAGATTCAAAGAGAGTGAGATGCCAGCTCCTTTCATTCAGTCAGTAGCTTCAATCATTTCTGGACGTTTTTCAATGGCAAAAATCAATGAATATTGTAAATGCACAAACAGTAATTTCTCCGCATTGCAAGGTGCAATTCTGAAATTTTTTGCTTTTTCCTGCTCCTCTTAGCATGATAAAGAAGATTCAAAGAGAGTGAGATGCCAGCTCCTTTCATTCAGTCAGTAGCTTCAAACATTTCTGGTATATGAATAACATGATGTTTTTCAATGGCAAAAATCAATGAATATTGTAAATGCACAAACTGTAATTTCTCCGCATTGCAAGGTGCAATTCTGAAATTTTTTGCTTTTTCCTGCTCCTCTTAGCATGATAAAGAAGATTCAAAGAGAGTGAGATGCCAGCTCCTTTCATTCAGTCAGTAGCTTCAATCATTTCTGGACGTTTTTCAATGGCAAAAATCAATGAATATTGTAAATGCACAAACAGTAATTTCTCCGCATTGCAAGGTGCAATTCTGAAATTTTTTGCTTTTTCCTGCTCCTCTTAGCATGATAAAGAAGATTCAAAGAGAGTGAGATGCCAGCTCCTTTCATTCAGTCAGTAGCTTCAAACATTTCTGGTATATGAATAACATGATGTTTTTCAATGGCAAAAATCAATGAATATTGTAAATGCACAAACAGTAATTTCTCCGCATTGCAAGGTGCAATTCTGAAATTTTTTGCTTTTTCCTGCTCCTCTTAGCATGATAAAGAAGATTCAAAGAGAGTGAAATGCCAGCTCCTTTCGTTCAGTCAGTAGCTTCAATCATTTCTGGACGTTTTTCAATGGCAAAAATCATTGAATATTGTAAATGCACAAACAGTAATTTCTCCGCATTGCAAGGTGCAATTCTGAAATTTTTTACTTTTTCCTGCTCCTCTTAGCATGATAAAGAAGATTCAAAGTGAGTGAGATGCCAGCTCCTTTCATTCAGTCAGTAGCTTCAATCATTTCTGGTAAATGAATAACATGATGTTTTTCAATGGCAAAAATCAATGAATTTTGTAAATGCACAAACAGTAATTTCTCCGCATTGCAAGGCGCAATTCTGAAATTTTTTGCTTTTTCCTGCTCCTCTTAGCATGATAAAGAAGATTCAAAGAGAGTGAGATGCCAGCTCCTTTCATTCAGTCAGTAGCTTCAATCATTTCTGGACGTTTTTCAATGGCAAAAATCAATGAATATTGTAAATGCACAAACAGTAATTTCTCCGCATTGCAAGGTGCAATTCTGAAATTTTTTGCTTTTTCCTGCTCCTCTTAGCATGATAAAGAAGATTCAAAGAGAGTGAGATGCCAGCTCCTTTCATTCAGTCAGTAGCTTCAATCATTTCTGGACGTTTTTCAATGGCAAAAATCAATGAATATTGTAAATGCACAAACAGTAATTTCTCCGCATTGCAAGGTGCAATTCTGAAATTTTTTGCTTTTTCCTGCTCCTCTTAGCATGATAAAGAAGATTCAAAGAGAGTGAGGTGCCAGCTCCTTTCATTCAGTCAGTAGCTTCAAACATTTCTGGTATATGAATAACATGTTTTTCAATGGCAAAAATCAATGAATATTGTAAATGCACAAACAGTAATTTCTCCGCATTGCAAGGTGCAATTCTGAAATTTTTTGCTTTTTCCTGCTCCTCTTAGCATGATAAAGAAGATTCAAAGAGAGTGAGATGCCAGCTCCTTTCATTCAGTCAGTAGCTTCAATCATTTCTGGACGTTTTTCAATGGCAAAAATCAATGAATATTGTAAATGCACAAACAGTAATTTCTCCGCATTGCAAGGTGCAATTCTGAAATTTTTTGCTTTTTCCTGCTCCTCTTAGCATGATAAAGAAGATTCAAAGAGAGTGAGATGCCAGCTCCTTTCATTCAGTCAGTAGCTTCAATCATTTCTGGACGTTTTTCAATGGCAAAAATCAATGAATATTGTAAATGCACAAACAGTAATTTCTCCGCATTGCAAGGTGCAATTCTGAAATTTTTTGATTTTTCCTGCTCCTCTTAGCATGATAAAGGAGATTCAAAGAGAGTGAGATGCCAGCTCCTTTCATTCAGTCAGTAGCTTCAATCATTTCTGGATGTTTTTCAATGGCAAAAATCAATGAATATTGTAAATGCACAAACAGTAATTTCTCCGCATTGCAAGGTGCAATTCTGAAATTTTTTGCTTTTTCCTGCTCCTCTTAGCTTGATAAAGAAGATTCAAAGAGAGTGAGATGCCAGCTCCTTTCATTCAGTCAGTAGCTTCAATCATTTCTGGATGTTTTAAAATGGCAAAAATCAATGAATATTGTAAATGCACAAACTGTAATTTCTCCGCATTGCAAGCTGCAATTCTGAAATTTTTTGCTTTTTCCTGCTCCTCTTAGCATGATAAGGAAGATTCAAAGAGAGTGAGATGCCAGCTCCTTTCAGTCAGTCAGTAGCTTCAATCATTTCTGGACGTTTTTCAATGGCAAAAATCAATGAATATTGTAAATGCACAAACAGTAATTTCTCCGCATTGCAAGGTGCAATTCTGAAATTTTTTGCTTTTTCCTGCTCCTCTTAGCATGATAAAGAAGATTCAAAGAGAGTGAGATGCCAGCTCCTTTCATTCAGTCAGTAGCTTCAAACATTTCTGGTATATGAATAACATGATGTTTTTCAATGGCAAAAATCAATGAATATTGTAAATGCACAAACAGTAATTTCTCCGCATTGCAAGGTGCAAGTCTGAAATTTTTTGCTTTTTCCTGCTCCTCTTAGCATGATAAAGAAGATTCAAAGAGAGTGAGATGCCAGCTCCTTTCATTCAGTCAGTAGCTTCAATCATTTCTGGACGTTTTTCAATGGTAAAAATCAATGAATATTGTAAATGCACAAACAGTAATTTCTCCGCATTGCAAGGTGCAATTCTGAAATTTTTTGCTTTTTCCTGCTCCTCTTAGCATGATAAGGAAGATTCAAAGAGAGTGAGATGCCAGCTCCTTTCAGTCAGTCAGTAGCTTCAATCATTTCTGGACGTTTTTCAATGGCAAAAATCAATGAATATTGTAAATGCACAAACAGTAATTTCTCCGCATTGCAAGGTGCAATTCTGAAATTTTTTGCTTTTTCCTGCTCCTCTTAGCATGATAAAGAAGATTCAAAGAGAGTGAGATGCCAGCTCCTTTCATTCAGTCAGTAGCTTCAAACATTTCTGGTATATGAATAACATGATGTTTTTCAATGGCAAAAATCAATGAATATTGTAAATGCACAAACAGTAATTTCTCCGCATTGCAAGGTGCAAGTCTGAAATTTTTTGCTTTTTCCTGCTCCTCTTAGCATGATAAAGAAGATTCAAAGAGAGTGAGATGCCAGCTCCTTTCATTCAGTCAGTAGCTTCAATCATTTCTGGACGTTTTTCAATGGTAAAAATCAATGAATATTGTAAATGCACAAACAGTAATTTCTCCGCATTGCAAGGTGCAATTCTGAAATTTTTTGCTTTTTCCTGCTCCTCTTAGCATGATAAAGAAGATTCAAAGAGAGTGAGATACCAGCTCCTTTCATTCAGTCAGTAGCTTCAATCATTTCTGGACGTTTTTCAATGGCAAAAATCAATGAATATTGTAAATGCACAAACAGTAATTTCTCCGCATTGCAAGGTGCAATTCTGAAATTTTTTGCTTTTTCCTGCTCCTCTTAGCATGATAAAGAAGATTCAAAGAGAGTGAGATGCCAGCTCCTTTCATTCAGTCAGTAGCTTCAAACATTTCTGGTATATGAAAAACATGTTTTTCAATGGCAAAAATCAATGAATATTGTAAATGCACAAACAGTAATATCTCCACATTGCAAGGTGCAATTCTGAAATTTTTTGCTTTTTCCTGTTAATCCTAGCATTGATAAAGAAGATTCAAAGAGAGTGAGATGCCAGCTCCTTTCATTCAGTCAGTAGCTTCAAACATTTCTGGTATATGAAAAACATGTTTTTCAATGGCAAAAATCAATGAATATTGTAAATGCACAAACAGTAATATCTCCACATTGCAAGGTGCAATTCTGAAATTTTTTGCTTTTTCCTGCTAATCCTAGCATGATAAAGAAGATTCAAAGAGAGTGAGATGCCAGCTCCTTTCATTCAGTCAGTAGCTTCAAACATTTCTGGTATATGAAAAACATGTTTTTCAATGGCAAAAATCAATGAATATTGTAAATGCACAAACAGTAATATCTCCACATTGCACGGTGCAATTCTGAAATTTTTAGCTTTTTCCTGTTAATCCTAGCATGATAAAGAAGATTCAAAGAGAGTGAGATGCCAGCTCCTTTCATTCAGTCAGTAGCTTCAAACATTTCTGGTATATGAAAAACATGTTTTTCAATGGCAAAAATCAATGAATATTGTAAATGCACAAACAGTAATATCTCCACATTGCAAGGTGCAATTCTGAAATTTTTTGCTTTTTCCTGCTAATCCTAGCATGATAAAGAAGATTCAAAGAGAGTGAGATGCCAGCTCCTTTCATTCAGTCAGTAGCTTCAAACATTTCTGGTATATGAAAAACATGTTTTTCAATGGCAAAAATCAATGAATATTGTAAATGCACAAACAGTAATATCTCCACATTGCAAGGTGCAATTCTGAAATTTTTTGCTTTTTCCTGTTAATCCTAGCATGATAAAGAAGATTCAAAGAGAGTGAGATGCCAGCTCCTTTCATTCAGTCAGTAGCTTCAAACATTTCTGGTATATGAAAAACATGTTTTTCAATGGCAAAAATCAATGAATATTGTAAATGCACAAACAGTAATATCTCCACATTGCAAGGTGCAATTCTGAAATTTTTTGCTTTTTCCTGCTAATCCTAGCATGATAAAGAAGATTCAAAGAGAGTGAGATGCCAGCTCCTTTCATTCAGTCAGTAGCTTCAAACATTTCTGGTATATGAAAAACATGTTTTTCAATGGCAAAAATCAATGAATATTGTAAATGCACAAACAGTAATATCTCCACATTGCACGGTGCAATTCTGAAATTTTTAGCTTTTTCCTGTTAATCCTAGCATGATAAAGAAGATTCAAAGAGAGTGAGATGCCAGCTCCTTTCATTCAGTCAGTAGCTTCAAACATTTCTGGTATATGAAAAACATGTTTTTCAATGGCAAAAATCAATGAATATTGTAAATGCACAAACAGTAATATCTCCACATTGCAAGGTGCAATTCTGAAATTTTTTGCTTTTTCCTGCTAATCCTAGCATGATAAAGAAGATTCAAAGAGAGTGAGATGCCAGCTCCTTTCATTCAGTCAGTAGCTTCAAACATTTCTGGTATATGAAAAACATGTTTTTCAATGGCAAAAATCAATGAATATTGTAAATTCACAAACAGTAATATCTCAACATTGCACGGTGCAATTCTGAAATTTTTAGCTTTTTCCTGTTAATCCTAGCATGATAAAGAAGATTCAAAGAGAGTGAGATGCCAGCTCCTTTCATTCAGTCAGTAGCTTCAAACATTTCTGGTATATGAAAAACATGTTTTTCAATGGCAAAAATCAATGAATATTGTAAATGCACAAACAGTAATATCTCCACATTGCAAGGTGCAATTCTGAAATTTTTTGCTTTTTCCTGTTAATCCTAGCATGATAAAGAAGATTCAAAGAGAGTGAGATGCCAGCTCCTTTCATTCAGTCAGTAGCTTCAAACATTTCTGGTATATGAAAAACATGTTTTTCAATGGCAAAAATCAATGAATATTGTAAATGCACAAACAGTAATATCTCCACATTGCAAGGTGCAATTCTGAAATTTTTTGCTTTTTCCTGCTAATCCTAGCATGATAAAGAAGATTCAAAGAGAGTGAGATGCCAGCTCCTTTCATTCAGTCAGTAGCTTCAAACATTTCTGGTATATGAAAAACATGTTTTTCAATGGCAAAAATCAATGAATATTGTAAATGCACAAACAGTAATATCTCCACATTGCACGGTGCAATTCTGAAATTTTTAGCTTTTTCCTGTTAATCCTAGCATGATAAAGAAGATTCAAAGAGAGTGAGATGCCAGCTCCTTTCATTCAGTCAGTAGCTTCAAACATTTCTGGTATATGAAAAACATGTTTTTCAATGGCAAAAATCAATGAATATTGTAAATGCACAAACAGTAATATCTCCACATTGCAAGGTGCAATTCTGAAATTTTTTGCTTTTTCCTGCTAATCCTAGCATGATAAAGAAGATTCAAAGAGAGTGAGATGCCAGCTCCTTTCATTCAGTCAGTAGCTTCAAACATTTCTGGTATATGAAAAACATGTTTTTCAATGGCAAAAATCAATGAATATTGTAAATGCACAAACAGTAATATCTCCACATTGCAAGGTGCAATTCTGAAATTTTTTGCTTTTTCCTGTTAATCCTAGCATGATAAAGAAGATTCAAAGAGAGTGAGATGCCAGCTCCTTTCATTCAGTCAGTAGCTTCAAACATTTCTGGTATATGAAAAACATGTTTTTCAATGGCAAAAATCAATGAATATTGTAAATGCACAAACAGTAATATCTCCACATTGCAAGGTGCAATTCTGAAATTTTTTGCTTTTTCCTGCTAATCCTAGCATGATAAAGAAGGTTCAAAGAGAGTGAGATGCCAGCTCCTTTCATTCAGTCAGTAGCTTCAAACATTTCTGGTATATGAAAAACATGTTTTTCAATGGCAAAAATCAATGAATATTGTAAATGCACAAACAGTAATATCTCCACATTGCACGGTGCAATTCTGAAATTTTTAGCTTTTTCCTGTTAATCCTAGCATGATAAAGAAGATTCAAAGAGAGTGAGATGCCAGCTCCTTTCATTCAGTCAGTAGCTTCAAACATTTCTGGTATATGAAAAACATGTTTTTCAATGGCAAAAATCAATGAATATTGTAAATGCACAAACAGTAATATCTCCACATTGCAAGGTGCAATTCTGAAATTTTTTGCTTTTTCCTGCTAATCCTAGCATGATAAAGAAGATTCAAAGAGAGTGAGATGCCAGCTCCTTTCATTCAGTCAGTAGCTTCAAACATTTCTGGTATATGAAAAACATGTTTTTCAATGGCAAAAATCAATGAATATTGTAAATGCACAAACAGTAATATCTCAACATTGCACGGTGCAATTCTGAAATTTTTAGCTTTTTCCTGTTAATCCTAGCATGATAAAGAAGATTCAAAGAGAGTGAGATGCCAGCTCCTTTCATTCAGTCAGTAGCTTCAAACATTTCTGGTATATGAAAAACATGTTTTTCAATGGCAAAAATCAATGAATATTGTAAATGCACAAACAGTAATATCTCCACGTTGCAAGGTGCAATTCTGAAATTTTTTGCTTTTTCCTGTTAATCCTAGCATGATAAAGAAGATTCAAAGAGAGTGAGATGCCAGCTCCTTTCATTCAGTCAGTAGCTTCAAACATTTCTGGTATATGAAAAACATGTTTTTCAATGGCAAAAATCAATGAATATTGTAAATGCACAAACAGTAATATCTCCACATTGCAAGGTGCAATTCTGAAATTTTTTGCTTTTTCCTGCTAATCCTAGCATGATAAAGAAGATTCAAAGAGAGTGAGATGCCAGCTCCTTTCATTCAGTCAGTAGCTTCAAACATTTCTGGTATATGAAAAACATGTTTTTCAATGGCAAAAATCAATGAATATTGTAAATGCACAAACAGTAATATCTCCACATTGCACGGTGCAATTCTGAAATTTTTAGCTTTTTCCTGTTAATCCTAGCATGATAAAGAAGATTCAAAGAGAGTGAGATGCCAGCTCCTTTCATTCAGTCAGTAGCTTCAAACATTTCTGGTATATGAAAAACATGTTTTTCAATGGCAAAAATCAATGAATATTGTAAATGCACAAACAGTAATATCTCCACATTGCAAGGTGCAATTCTGAAATTTTTTGCTTTTTCCTGCTAATCCTAGCATGATAAAGAAGATTCAAAGAGAGTGAGATGCCAGCTCCTTTCATTCAGTCAGTAGCTTCAAACATTTCTGGTATATGAAAAACATGTTTTTCAATGGCAAAAATCAATGAATATTGTAAATGCACAAACAGTAATATCTCCACATTGCACGGTGCAATTCTGAAATTTTTAGCTTTTTCCTGTTAATCCTAGCATGATAAAGAAGATTCAAAGAGAGTGAGATGCCAGCTCCTTTCATTCAGTCAGTAGCTTCAAACATTTCTGGTATATGAAAAACATGTTTTTCAATGGCAAAAATCAATGAATATTGTAAATGCACAAACAGTAATATCTCCACATTGCAAGGTGCAATTCTGAAATTTTTTGCTTTTTCCTGCTAATCCTAGCATGATAAAGAAGATTCAAAGAGAGTGAGATGCCAGCTCCTTTCATTCAGTCAGTAGCTTCAAACATTTCTGGTATATGAAAAACATGTTTTTCAATGGCAAAAATCAATGAATATTGTAAATGCACAAACAGTAATATCTCCACATTGCACGGTGCAATTATGAAATTTTTAGCTTTTTCCTGTTAATCCTAGCATGATAAAGAAGATTCAAAGAGAGTGAGATGCCAGCTCCTTTCATTCAGTCAGTAGCTTCAAACATTTCTGGTATATGAAAAACATGTTTTTCAATGGCAAAAATCAATGAATATTGTAAATGCACAAACAGTAATATCTCCACATTGCAAGGTGCAATTCTGAAATTTTTTGCTTTTTCCTGCTAATCCTAGCATGATAAAGAAGATTCAAAGAGAGTGAGATGCCAGCTCCTTTCATTCAGTCAGTAGCTTCAAACATTTCTGGTATATGAAAAACATGTTTTTCAATGGCAAAAATCAATGAATATTGTAAATGCACAAACAGTAATATCTCAACATTGCACGGTGCAATTCTGAAATTTTTAGCTTTTTCCTGTTAATCCTAGCATGATAAAGAAGATTCAAAGAGAGTGAGATGCCAGCTCCTTTCATTCAGTCAGTAGCTTCAAACATTTCTGGTATATGAAAAACATGTTTTTCAATGGCAAAAATCAATGAATATTGTAAATGCACAAACAGTAATATCTCCACATTGCAAGGTGCAATTCTGAAATTTTTTGCTTTTTCCTGTTAATCCTAGCATGATAAAGAAGATTCAAAGAGAGTGAGATGCCAGCTCCTTTCATTCAGTCAGTAGCTTCAAACATTTCTGGTATATGAAAAACATGTTTTTCAATGGCAAAAATCAATGAATATTGTAAATGCACAAACAGTAATATCTCCACATTGCAAGGTGCAATTCTGAAATTTTTTGCTTTTTCCTGCTAATCCTAGCATGATAAAGAAGATTCAAAGAGAGTGAGATGCCAGCTCCTTTCATTCAGTCAGTAGCTTCAAACATTTCTGGTATATGAAAAACATGTTTTTCAATGGCAAAAATCAATGAATATTGTAAATGCACAAACAGTAATATCTCCACATTGCACGGTGCAATTCTGAAATTTTTAGCTTTTTCCTGTTAATCCTAGCATGATAAAGAAGATTCAAAGAGAGTGAGATGCCAGCTCCTTTCATTCAGTCAGTAGCTTCAAACATTTCTGGTATATGAAAAACATGTTTTTCAATGGCAAAAATCAATGAATATTGTAAATGCACAAACAGTAATATCTCCACATTGCAAGGTGCAATTCTGAAATTTTTTGCTTTTTCCTGCTAATCCTAGCATGATAAAGAAGATTCAAAGAGAGTGAGATGCCAGCTCCTTTCATTCAGTCAGTAGCTTCAAACATTTCTGGTATATGAAAAACATGTTTTTCAATGGCAAAAATCAATGAATATTGTAAATGCACAAACAGTAATATCTCCACATTGCACGGTGCAATTCTGAAATTTTTAGCTTTTTCCTGTTAATCCTAGCATGATAAAGAAGATTCAAAGAGAGTGAGATGCCAGCTCCTTTCATTCAGTCAGTAGCTTCAAACATTTCTGGTATATGAAAAACATGTTTTTCAATGGCAAAAATCAATGAATATTGTAAATGCACAAACAGTAATATCTCCACATTGCAAGGTGCAATTCTGAAATTTTTTGCTTTTTCCTGCTAATCCTAGCATGATAAAGAAGATTCAAAGAGAGTGAGATGCCAGCTCCTTTCATTCAGTCAGTAGCTTCAAACATTTCTGGTATATGAAAAACATGTTTTTCAATGGCAAAAATCAATGAATATTGTAAATGCACAAACAGTAATATCTCCACATTGCAAGGTGCAATTCTGAAATTTTTTGCTTTTTCCTGCTAATCCTAGCATGATAAAGAAGATTCAAAGAGAGTGAGATGCCAGCTCCTTTCATTCAGTCAGTAGCTTCAAACATTTCTGGTATATGAAAAACATGTTTTTCAATGGCAAAAATCAATGAATATTGTAAATGCACAAACAGTAATATCTCCACATTGCACGGTGCAATTCTGAAATTTTTAGCTTTTTCCTGTTAATCCTAGCATGATAAAGAAGATTCAAAGAGAGTGAGATGCCAGCTCCTTTCATTCAGTCAGTAGCTTCAAACATTTCTGGTATATGAAAAACATGTTTTTCAATGGCAAAAATCAATGAATATTGTAAATGCACAAACAGTAATATCTCCACATTGCAAGGTGCAATTCTGAAATTTTTTGCTTTTTCCTGCTAATCCTAGCATGATAAAGAAGATTCAAAGAGAGTGAGATGGGGAGTGGCCTGAGCACAGGACGAGATGGCAGCTTGATCCTGAGCTCCCTGAGGGCTTCACTTTAAAGCTACTTTTTAAGCAACAAAAGAAGATTTTTTTCCAAAATTCTTATATAATTTGACTTCCTATCATTCAGGGATCATTTTGACACCAAGGAATCCCTGCTAACCCCATCAACCCTGGAGATGCTTTGTGCTCAGACATTTGGGTGAGGCTCAGAATCCACCATTGAAGTGACTCTGTAACGTGGCCCTACAGGATTGTGGACCCATTTATGCCCTTTTACCTCCGGACCCAGGATTACATCGTTTTATACCGGACTTAAGGACTACCAGCAGGCTTTATATGCAGCTGCGGTAAGTCCTGGTGAGCATTCCAGTCCTTGAGGCTGTGACGTGCCCCTTTAAGCTCACAGATCGGTGGGGGCACATATTTCTCTCACTTCATTTAACTGAACATTATATACTGGGCCCCCTGACTGTTGTCAGAGCTTATATTTAACCCACGGGGTGGCACATTCTGGTTCTGGTTCTGACACCCAGGCGATTATTGGCGGCCCTTTTCTTGTTTCCAGTCACTCTGCGGCCCTTTTCTTGTTTCCAGTCACTCTGCAACGTGACTCTGGAGTGACTGTGATAGCAGCGCAGGTCTGCTCTGCTCTGCTCCTGACCCCGGGAGCAGGACCTTACAGCAGCATCAGCTGTCCCGACACCGGACCCAAGAACAGAGGAGAAGAGGAGACTGAGATCGAGTTACTGGCGATATCCTGAATAAATCCCAGCTCTGCAATCTGCTATCACAGCCCCACGGAGGACCGGACCGGACCTGCAGGACCCCAACCCATAAAGAAGCGGCACTACCACCCCCGGACCAAATACAATCAACCCCACTGGACCCCGAGGACGAGACCCCTGCTGCCGGCGAGGGACTGAGAATCTAGCTTGTCCGACGCGGAGCTCAGGAGACTGGGACGGAGCGGGACTTCATATCTAAGGCTAAGGTTAGATAAGCCCCGGCTGATGCCAGGGCTCTTATTGGATTTCTGGGGTCCGTTGCTCAGGGTTCCGGGGCTGCTCCGGTAGTAGCGGTGTCCCCTTGTGTCCCTGTGAAGCTGCTGCGACCCTTTCCCCCCTCGGCTTACTGCCACCGCTGCTGTCTGCGCCCGGCTCTCTCCTCTCCGGCTGTTACCTGCACCTCAGGCTGTTCCCATAGTAGCGGTTCCCCCTCCTCTGCTCCGGAGCCGGCATCAGCTGTTTTCTCTGATGCCGGGCACTGCCGGTATATGTGACTGGTGTTTCCACGTTATATAGTGGCGGCGGTACCTCTCCTTCCTCTGACAAGGAGCCGCTCCGTTCCCCCTGCTTCCAGCTGTTGAGTGCCGCCGGTGCCGAGGTCCGTTCCAGCTACCCCCGCTGTGCCGCTCTGCTGTGTATGTTTCTGTGGTGCCTGGACCCTGCAGACCCCTGTGGCTGCCTCCCCCTCCTGTGACAGCGCCGCTGCGCTTTGATTTTTGCCTCTGGTCCCCCGCTGCATCAGCCCCGCTGCCCTCCACTGTCACACACTTCCAATCAGCTGATATTCTTTAAATCTCCTGCCTCCTGCTGCAGCGTAGCTCAGCACTGCTGTCCATGGTGCTGATCAAATTCTCCTGCCCTCTGCTGCAGCGTCGCTCTGCACTGCTGTCCATGGTGCTGATCTGAACTGCTGTCCATGGTGCTGATCTTGTATTGGTCTGTACTGCTGTCCATGGTGCTGATCTTGTATTAGTCTGTGCTGCTGTCCATGGTGCTGATCTGAACTGCTGTCCATGGTGCTGATCTTATATTAGTCTGTACTGCTGTCCATGGTGCTGAACTTATACCAGTCAATTTCTCCTGCCTCCTGCTGCAGCGTCGCTTTGAACTGCTGTCCAAGGTGCTGATTCTATATTAATACTGATACAGAGGTTTATTAAACTCCAAACGGTGTAATATAATTTTGACTGCGAGACTTGACTCTGAGGGGAGGGGGGGATAGAAGGATCTGTTTCTGCCCTCATATATATACCCTGTGTCTACGCTACTTGATATATATATAACAGTTGGTGCCCATGGAACTCTACAGATTTGCAAGCCTCCATAATAATTAGTTTCATGTTAAGAACTATATGTGCCTTTTATTTTTATCCCTCAGGTCAATTTCATTATTTTATTTTTTTTTGTTACTTTTGATTGTAATTCATATTTTAAGGATTGCATTTTAGGGGGTACATAATTTTGCAGTTTTTAAGGGTATTGATTGTCTCTTGTTGGACTGATATTTGTTTAACGCAAATTTCTTCTAGCCATTGTTCCCAGTCATTTTGCAACCTTAAAGTCTTTTGTCCACCCTTTAGGTTAAATATTTCTAGTGTCATTTTAGTGTTTTTTCTATAAATATATACCCATAGGTCTGATATTTTATAATGGCGGCTAATAAAAAAAATACCCAAAAGTCTTTGGAAGCTCCCCTTAAAACTAGTGCGGTTAGAGCGAAGTCCTCCCAACGCTTTTCATTTTCAAACCCATCAGAAGATGCTGTCAATACTGTCAGTCCACTTAAGTCCAGATCACCTCATAGAAATCTGGAAGACAGACAGAGTTCTAAAATAAGCTCTCCCACCAAAGAATCTTCTAAAAGTCTATTATCTCCAAAACCACAGAGAATTCCTGATGCTAAACCTGCCCCTTCTACCGTAGTTAAAGAAAAAAAAGTGGAAGAGATGGATATTTCCATCTCATCAAAGAGAAGGGACCCAGGAGCCTGGAGCAACAAGTATTCTTCACTGGCTACGAGTTCGGAGGAGGAATCCTCGGACACGTCTCCTAATCCTAGTCCAGATAAGAGACGTGCTAAAAAGGACTTTTCCCCTTCGTCCCCAGACCCTACGCTTAGTGTCCCGGTCAAAATGCCCATTTCACAAGAGTTGGGAAATACCGACCTTGGTTCATATCTGGACAATCTTTTAAAGACAATTGACAGAAATATGAAACTGGGCTTCGAGAAACAGGTAGACACCATGAAATCTACTTTGGAAGCTTTTGGTCTTAAATTGGAGGAAAACACTAAAAGACTTGAAACGGTGGAGGGAAGGGTAGAGTCTGTCTCTTCTGATAATCTAGAAATTAAATCTGAGCTTAAAAGACTCAGATTAAAAGTTGCGGATTTGGAGGATAGGAGTAGGAGAAATAATTTGAAAATTAGAGGCATATCTGAGGATGTTTCTCCCTCAGATATCTCGGCTTTTCTCAAAGACTTATTTCACAAGACAATCCCATCCCTTTCTGAGCAGGATCTTATCATTGATAGGGCCCATCGCTTATTTCGTCCGACCTCCATTTCCTCGGATCTTCCTAGGGATGTAATAGCTAGGTTACATTTCTTCTCGACCAAAGAGAGAATCTTGAATTATATCAGGGAAAATAGGACTTTTCCAGAGCCTTTCTCGCACCTAAAAATCTTCTCCGATTTTTCCAAAGAAACTATGGATGCAAGAAGGTCATACAAATTGACCACAGATAGACTGAGGGATATGAATATCCCATATAGGTGGGGCTTTCCAGTAAAGTTGCTGATTTTCTTTAACCGGAAAACATTCACTCTTACAGATCCTGATGAAGGCCCTAAATTTCTTGATTTTATAAAAGACATTCCCTACAAAGTTACAAAGGCACCCCACCGCTGAAATGATAAACACTACTCCCTCGGGAGTCCTCTTTAAAAATAATCTCATTTTATCACCTCACCTAACATGCTATAATAAATTTATCATTCTTCTTTATATTTAGCCTTCATGGTTTGTCCACATTATTTTTCCCCCCAATCTGAGGGAGAACCTTTTCGGTGAAGGTTCCCTCAGGAGATTTTTTGATTCGTTTTTTTTTCTTTTTCTTTGAATATTTGGTTATTGTTATTACTATCTTTGAATTAATATTAGAGATATTGTATTCCAGCTTTGATTGTCGGTTGATTTTATTTTTTGGGAATTTGTTGGACCAACTGACCCCTCTCCTTTTGACTTACTTTAATTATTAATTTACCTATGCCTATCAAGATCATCACCTATAATGTAAGAGGCCTAAACAGTCCCAATAAGAGATTCTCCCTTTGGAAGGAATTGGGTCATCTTGGTGCTGATGTTGCGTGTCTTCAGGAGACAAGGTTTGCCGAGGGAAAACACCCTACCTTCACCCACAAACGCTACCCTCATATATTTGAATCCACTAGCGACCGGAAAAAAGCCGGTGTAGCTACAGTGATCAGAGATTCTGTCCCATTTGAGTTTTTAGATCAGCATAGAGATGTCAATGGAAGGTTCCATATATTGCTCTGTAAACTGAATAATCATGAGTGCACTGTTGTTAACCTATACGCCCCAAATAAAAAGCAAATACCCTTTTTGAATAAGGTTTTTAGAAAGGTTGAAGAGGTTAGGAGAGGCGAATTGATTTTTTTGGGAGACTTCAACATGGTCCCGGACGGGCATATGGACTCTTCCTCCCCCAGCCGTCATTTATACCCGACGCTAAATAATTGGCTTTATAAAAATGAACTATTTGATACATTTAGATGTCTGCAAACTACCTCCAAAGAATTCTCCCATTTCTCGGATGCGCACCAAACGGCCTCTAGAATTGACTTAATAATAACTGACGTTTTTTCTTTACCCAAATTCTCTAACGTATCTATAGGCCTTAGGTCTCTATCAGATCATGCCCCTACGTCATGTGAAATTCATATTGGTCCTCTTATTAAAAATGGATTTCTTTGGAAATGTAGATCTTCACTTATTCATAACCCCAAAAACAAAAAAATTATTGAAAAAGCTATTTCTGATTATTTTAGGGAGAACGATACCCCAGATTTATCTAATCCCTTCTCCAGCTGGTGCGCTCACAAGGCCGTCCTTCGTGGTGTACTAATGCAGATATCCTCATCTGAAAAAAAAGAAAAAAGATCAAAAATTAATTCTCTTCAAAAACTGATTAGGGAAAAAGAATTAGAGCAAATTAATCTTCCTTCCCCTTCCCCAATAATTCAAAAAGAACTCTCAAATTTAAGGGTAGAGCTAAAATCAGAAATTTCTTCCTCCTATGATGCAATTATTCGGAAATCAAAATTTAATTACTATGCGGCTCTAAATAAACCTACCCGCTTTATGGCCCGCCTAGTCAAATGTAAAAGAGCAATTAATAGAATAGATAAAATAAAAAACAATAGTGGAATAACGTTTTGCCACCCTAAAGATATAGTGAACCAGTTTGCAAATTTTTACAAAAAACTCTACAACATCAAAACTGATCCTCTAATTTCCCATCCTCACCCAGATGCAATCAACAAATTTTTATCCTCCATTAACCTACCGAAATTGAGCCCTCTGGATCACGAGTCATTGAATAAGCCTTTTTCTAACCTTGAAATTATTAACACAATAAAGCAACTTAAAGATTTCAAGGCTCCGGGTCCAGATGGGTTCATCAATGAGTATTATAAAACTTTTTGTGACCTACTTTCTTCCCCTCTCACGAAAATTTTCAATCATGCTTCCTCAATAAGCTCCTTCCCCTCAGAAATGCTGGAAGCCACCATTACCCTAATACCCAAGTCTAAGGATGAGAGAGATAATGTTAAAAATTATAGGCCCATTTCGCTAATTAACACTGATATTAAGATATATTCGAAAATTCTGGCCAATCGTTTATCGACTATTCTCCCATCTCTCATCAACGATGATCAGATTGGCTTCGTTGGTGGGAGGCAAGCAACTGATGGCTCTAGAAGACTTCTGAATATTATTAAGGTGATAAATACGGCGAAACTCCCAACTTCATTGCTTGCTTTAGACGCTGAAAAAGCTTTCGACAGGTTAAATTGGCTATACCTTAAACTCACCCTTATTAAATTCGGTTTTGATAACAAATTTCTCTCTTCAATTATGGCCCTCTATTCTAACCCCCAAGCAAAAATTTATGTTAACAATTATCTCTCAAATCCAATCCCTATCACAAATGGTACTAGACAGGGTTGCCCACTTTCCCCCCTTCTCTTTGTCCTGGCTATGGAGCCTTTGGCACAGAGGATTAGAGAAAACACTGACATTAGGGGGATTTCTACCCCATCTCGAGAATTTAAAATTGGCCTCTTTGCAGATGATGTTATGCTTTCCTTGCTGGACCCAGTAAATTCGGTTGCGGAAGTTTCGAAGGTTCTAGAACTATTCTCTCAGATTTCTTATTTTAAGATCAATAATGAGAAGTCTAAACTTTTAAACATTAATCTGGACCGTCAGACGAGAGAGGTTTTACACTCGAGATTTTCCTTCGGTTTGGCTAAACGCAATCTGACTTATTTGGGGATCAGTATTGGTAAAACTATTAACTCAACAATTTCTGACAACCTGGTTCTGATTGAGGATATCGTCCGTGGAGATTTGATGGAATTTTTGAAAAGAGATTTGTCATGGTGGGGTAGAGTCCTCTCTATTAAGATGTTTGTTCTACCCAAAATCTTGTATTTTTTCCGCAACTTACCTTTAACTATTTCTCACATCTTTATTCAAAAAATTCAAAATCAGATTAATTCCTATGTCTGGGATAATAAACGTGCGAGGATATCTGCAGATATATTGTACAAGAATAAGTGCAACGGAGGTCTGAGCCACCCTAATATTTCCGCTTACTATTTGGCAAACCTCATCAAACAGAGCAGTAATTGGTTTAATTCTGACAGTCCCCCAGCTTGGATGACTCTGGAGACCTTCTTAAATAATGGTTCTTCTCCCCGTGAATTGTTACTTAGGCATCTCTTTAAACAGTGCACTCATGATTCTTCCCATCCTATTTTCCAGGCGATTATTGACGCCTGGAAAAAAATCGCCAAAAGAAAGAAAAAGAGTCCCCTAAGAGATTCTGATAGGGATAAGTTTTCTTTTGTCAAAAATTTTCCAATTGGTTTTGTTGCTGATCTGTATAACTCTTCCATTCCAGATCAATGGGACAATAAAGGGTTAAGGAAAATTGGAGACTTCTATGAAGCTTCTGCCTTTATTCCTTTCCAAACTCTTAAAAAAAGATTCAACTTACCTTCCTCTGATTTCTTTTTATACTCTCATTTAAAGAGCATTATTCTGGAATTTATTTCTGGTAAACTTATTGTTTCTGAAACCTCGGTGAACCTGTTAAGCAACCCATCCCACAAAATTTTTTGGAGCCTGAGACACATATATAACAGTTTCAATAATGATCTTTCCTTCCAAAAACACCTCTACATGATACGCTGGGAAAAAGATCTAAAACTCAATTTCCAATCCGATCAATGGGAGAGTGCTGTTCTTTTTTCTCAGGCCTCTAATATATCTATGCCCTTACAAGAGGCTTACTTCAAAATTCTAACCAGATGGTATTACACTCCAATCAGGCTTCACCATATAAAGCCCAGCAACTCTCCCCTTTGTTGGAGGGAGTGCGGCCTTAGGGGAGATCTTTTACATCTCTTTTGGAGCTGCCCTAAAATCCGGAATCTATGGGCTCAGATCTCTTCTTTGGTAGATGACCTTTTAGGCAGACCTGTAGTATTGACCCCTCAAATGGCTTTACTATCCTTAGATCTTGAACCATATAAGTCGTTTGAAAGATCTTTGGTGATTCACTTATTTTCAGTGTGTAAGAACGCATTGGCTTTTTATTGGAGAAAGTCACATGTCCCCACTTTGGAGGACTTAGTTGATAAGATGAATCTCCATAGAATATTTGAACTAAGATTTGCCCTTATCAACAATAATTTACTTAAATTTTCTAGGAAGTGGGATATTTGGCTCACTAAATTCCCTCAACCCTCTCATAACGCTGGAACATCTTAATGTGTGTCGTGTTTAGCTCATTAATATGTTTAATTTTTGCTAATGATAGTAATGTGTGTTTAAAGTGTTCAAATTTCTGTATTATCGTATATACTATTTGACGAACAAATTTCTCCCATCTTTCCTGATTATCCATTCCCGTTTGTTCCCTTTCCCTTTCCCTTCCCTCAGAATTTTTCCCTTATTATGAATATTCTTTTGTCACTACTTTTATGCTACGTGTGTTATTCCCCTGTTAAATTGTTTATTAAAAATAAAAAAATATGGTAAAACAAAGAGAGTGAGATGCCAGCTCCTTTCATTTAGTCAGTAGCTTCAAACATTTCTGGTATATGAAAAACATGTTTTTCAATGGCAAAAATCAATGAATATTGTAAATGCACAAACAGTAATATCTCCACATTGCACGGTGCAATTCTGAAATTTTTAGCTTTTTCCTGTTAATCCTAGCATGATAAAGAAGATTCAAAGAGAGTGAGATGCCAGCTCCTTTCATTCAGTCAGTAGCTTCAAACATTTCTGGTATATGAAAAACATGTTTTTCAATGGCAAAAATCAATGAATATTGTAAATGCACAAACAGTAATATCTCCACATTGCAAGGTGCAATTCTGAAATTCTTTGCTTTTTCCTGTTAATCCTAGCATGATAAAGAAGATTCAAAGAGAGTGAGATGCCAGCTCCTTTCATTCAGTCAGTAGCTTCAAACATTTCTGGTATATGAAAAACATGTTTTTCAATGGCAAAAATCAATGAATATTGTAAATGCACAAACAGTAATATCTCCACATTGCAAGGTGCAATTCTGAAATTTTTTGCTTTTTCCTGCTAATCCTAGCATGATAAAGAAGATTCAAAGAGAGTGAGATGCCAGCTCCTTTCATTCAGTCAGTAGCTTCAAACATTTCTGGTATATGAAAAACATGTTTTTCAATGGCAAAAATCAATGAATATTGTAAATGCACAAACAGTAATATCTCCACATTGCACGGTGCAATTCTGAAATTTTTAGCTTTTTCCTGTTAATCCTAGCATGATAAAGAAGATTCAAAGAGAGTGAGATGCCAGCTCCTTTCATTCAGTCAGTAGCTTCAAACATTTCTGGTATATGAAAAACATGTTTTTCAATGGCAAAAATCAATGAATATTGTAAATGCACAAACAGTAATATCTCCACATTGCAAGGTGCAATTCTGAAATTTTTTGCTTTTTCCTGCTAATCCTAGCATGATAAAGAAGATTCAAAGAGAGTGAGATGCCAGCTCCTTTCATTCAGTCAGTAGCTTCAAACATTTCTGGTATATGAAAAACATGTTTTTCAATGGCAAAAATCAATGAATATTGTAAATGCACAAACAGTAATATCTCCACATTGCACGGTGCAATTCTGAAATTTTTAGCTTTTTCCTGTTAATCCTAGCATGATAAAGAAGATTCAAAGAGAGTGAGATGCCAGCTCCTTTCATTCAGTCAGTAGCTTCAAACATTTCTGGTATATGAAAAACATGTTTTTCAATGGCAAAAATCAATGAATATTGTAAATGCACAAACAGTAATATCTCCACATTGCAAGGTGCAATTCTGAAATTTTTTGCTTTTTCCTGTTAATCCTAGCATGATAAAGAAGATTCAAAGAGAGTGAGATGCCAGCTCCTTTCATTCAGTCAGTAGCTTCAAACATTTCTGGTATATGAAAAACATGTTTTTCAATGGCAAAAATCAATGAATATTGTAAATGCACAAACAGTAATATCTCCACATTGCAAGGTGCAATTCTGAAATTTTTTGCTTTTTCCTGCTAATCCTAGCATGATAAAGAAGATTCAAAGAGAGTGAGATGCCAGCTCCTTTCATTCAGTCAGTAGCTTCAAACATTTCTGGTATATGAAAAACATGTTTTTCAATGGCAAAAATCAATGAATATTGTAAATGCACAAACAGTAATATCTCCACATTGCACGGTGCAATTCTGAAATTTTTAGCTTTTTCCTGTTAATCCTAGCATGATAAAGAAGATTCAAAGAGAGTGAGATGCCAGCTCCTTTCATTCAGTCAGTAGCTTCAAACATTTCTGGTATATGAAAAACATGTTTTTCAATGGCAAAAATCAATGAATATTGTAAATGCACAAACAGTAATATCTCCACATTGCAAGGTGCAATTCTGAAATTTTTTGCTTTTTCCTGCTAATCCTAGCATGATAAAGAAGATTCAAAGAGAGTGAGATGCCAGCTCCTTTCATTCAGTCAGTAGCTTCAAACATTTCTGGTATATGAAAAACATGTTTTTCAATGGCAAAAATCAATGAATATTGTAAATGCACAAACAGTAATATCTCCACATTGCACGGTGCAATTCTGAAATTTTTAGCTTTTTCCTGTTAATCCTAGCATGATAAAGAAGATTCAAAGAGAGTGAGATGCCAGCTCCTTTCATTCAGTCAGTAGCTTCAAACATTTCTGGTATATGAAAAACATGTTTTTCAATGGCAAAAATCAATGAATATTGTAAATGCACAAACAGTAATATCTCCACATTGCAAGGTGCAATTCTGAAATTTTTTGCTTTTTCCTGTTAATCCTAGCATGATAAAGAAGATTCAAAGAGAGTGAGATGCCAGCTCCTTTCATTCAGTCAGTAGCTTCAAACATTTCTGGTATATGAAAAACATGTTTTTCAATGGCAAAAATCAATGAATATTGTAAATGCACAAACAGTAATATCTCCACATTGCACGGTGCAATTCTGAAATTTTTAGCTTTTTCCTGTTAATCCTAGCATGATAAAGAAGATTCAAAGAGAGTGAGATGCCAGCTCCTTTCATTCAGTCAGTAGCTTCAAACATTTCTGGTATATGAAAAACATGTTTTTCAATGGCAAAAATCAATGAATATTGTAAATGCACAAACTAATATCTCCACATTGCACGGTGCAATGCTGAAATTTTTAGCTTTTTCCTGTTAATCCTAGCATGATAAAGAAGATTCAAAGAGAGTGAGATGCCAGCTCCTTTCATTCAGTCAGTAGCTTCAAACATTTCTGGTATATGAAAAACATGTTTTTCAATGGCAAAAATCAATGAATATTGTAAATGCACAAACAGTAATATCTCCACATTGCAAGGTGCAATTCTGAAATTTTTTGCTTTTTCCTGTTAATCCTAGCATGATAAAGAAGATTCAAAGAGAGTGAGATGCCAGCTCCTTTCATTCAGTCAGTAGCTTCAAACATTTCTGGTATATGAAAAACATGTTTTTCAATGGCAAAAATCAATGAATATTGTAAATGCACAAACAGTAATATCTCCACATTGCAAGGTGCAATTCTGAAATTTTTTGCTTTTTCCTGCTAATCCTAGCATGATAAAGAAGATTCAAAGAGAGTGAGATGCCAGCTCCTTTCATTCAGTCAGTAGCTTCAAACATTTCTGGTATATGAAAAACATGTTTTTCAATGGCAAAAATCAATGAATATTGTAAATGCACAAACAGTAATATCTCCACATTGCACGGTGCAATTCTGAAATTTTTAGCTTTTTCCTGTTAATCCTAGCATGATAAAGAAGATTCAAAGAGAGTGAGATGCCAGCTCCTTTCATTCAGTCAGTAGCTTCAAACATTTCTGGTATATGAAAAACATGTTTTTCAATGGCAAAAATCAATGAATATTGTAAATGCACAAACAGTAATATCTCCACATTGCAAGGTGCAATTCTGAAATTTTTTGCTTTTTCCTGCTAATACTAGCATGATAAAGAAGATTCAAAGAGAGTGAGATGCCAGCTCCTTTCATTCAGTCAGTAGCTTCAAACATTTCTGGTATATGAAAAACATGTTTTTCAATGGCAAAAATCAATGAATATTGTAAATGCACAAACAGTAATATCTCCACATTGCACGGTGCAATTCTGAAATTTTTAGCTTTTTCCTGTTAATCCTAGCATGATAAAGAAGATTCAAAGAGAGTGAGATGCCAGCTCCTTTCATTCAGTCAGTAGCTTCAAACATTTCTGGTATATGAAAAACATGTTTTTCAATGGCAAAAATCAATGAATATTGTAAATGCACAAACAGTAATATCTCCACATTGCAAGGTGCAATTCTGAAATTTTTTGCTTTTTCCTGCTAATCCTAGCATGATAAAGAAGATTCAAAGAGAGTGAGATGCCAGCTCCTTTCATTCAGTCAGTAGCTTCAAACATTTCTGGTATATGAAAAACATGTTTTTCAATGGCAAAAATCAATGAATATTGTAAATGCACAAACAGTAATATCTCCACATTGCACTGTGCAATTCTGAAATTTTTAGCTTTTTCATGTTAATCCTAGCATGATAAAGATTCAAAGAGAGTGAGATGCCAGCTCCTTTCATTCAGTCAGTAGCTTCAAACATTTCTGGTATATGAAAAACATGTTTTTCAATGGCAAAAATCAATGAATATTGTAAATGCACAAACAGTAATATCTCCACATTGCAAGGTGCAATTCTGAAATTTTTTGCTTTTTCCTGTTAATCCTAGCATGATAAAGAAGATTCAAAGAGAGTGAGATGCCAGCTCCTTTCATTCAGTCAGTAGCTTCAAACATTTCTGGTATATGAAAAACATGTTTTTCAATGGCAAAAATCAATGAATATTGTAAATGCACAAACAGTAATATCTCCACATTGCAAGGTGCAATTCTGAAATTTTTTGCTTTTTCCTGCTAATCCTAGCATGATAAAGAAGATTCAAAGAGAGTGAGATGCCAGCTCCTTTCATTCAGTCAGTAGCTTCAAACATTTCTGGTATATGAAAAACATGTTTTTCAATGGCAAAAATCAATGAATATTGTAAATGCACAAACAGTAATATCTCCACATTGCACGGTGCAATTCTGAAATTTTTAGCTTTTTCCTGTTAATCCTAGCATGATAAAGAAGATTCAAAGAGAGTGAGATGCCAGCTCCTTTCATTCAGTCAGTAGCTTCAAACATTTCTGGTATATGAAAAACATGTTTTTCAATGGCAAAAATCAATGAATATTGTAAATGCACAAACAGTAATATCTCCACATTGCAAGGTGCAATTCTGAAATTTTTTGCTTTTTCCTGCTAATCCTAGCATGATAAAGAAGATTCAAAGAGAGTGAGATGCCAGCTCCTTTCATTCAGTCAGTAGCTTCAAACATTTCTGGTATATGAAAAACATGTTTTTCAATGGCAAAAATCAATGAATATTGTAAATGCACAAACAGTAATATCTCCACATTGCACGGTGCAATTCTGAAATTTTTAGCTTTTTCCTGTTAATCCTAGCATGATAAAGAAGATTCAAAGAGGTTGAGATGCCAGCTCCTTTCATTCAGTCAGTAGCTTCAAACATTTCTGGTATATGAAAAACATGTTTTTCAATGGCAAAAATCAATGAATATTGTAAATGCACAAACAGTAATATCTCCACATTGCAAGGTGCAATTCTGAAATTTTTTTCTTTTTCCTGTTAATCCTAGCATGATAAAGAAGATTCAAAGAGAGTGAGATGCCAGCTCCTTTCATTCAGTCAGTAGCTTCAAACATTTCTGGTATATGAAAAACATGTTTTTCAATGGCAAAAATCAATGAATATTGTAAATGCACAAACAGTAATATCTCCACATTGCAAGGTGCAATTCTGAAATTTTTTGCTTTTTCCTGTTAATCCTAGCATGATAAAGAAGATTCAAAGAGAGTGAGATGCCAGCTCCTTTCATTCAGTCAGTAGCTTCAAACATTTCTGGTATATGAAAAACATGTTTTTCAATGGCAAAAATCAATGAATATTGTAAATGCACAAACAGTAATATCTCCACATTGCAAGGAGCAATTCTGAAATTTTTTGCTTTTTCCTGCTAATCCTAGCATGATAAAGAAGATTCAAAGAGAGTGAGATGCCAGCTCCTTTCATTCAGTCAGTAGCTTCAAACATTTCTGGTATATGAAAAACATGTTTTTCAATGGCAAAAATCAATGAATATTGTAAATGCACAAACAGTAATATCTCCACATTGCACGGTGCAATTCTGAAATTTTTAGCTTTTTCCTGTTAATCCTAGCATGATAAAGAAGATTCAAAGAGAGTGAGATGCCAGCTCCTTTCATTCAGTCAGTAGCTTCAAACATTTCTGGTATATGAATAACATGATGTTTTTCAATGGCGGCAAAAATCAATGAATATTGTAAATGCACAAACAGTAATTTCTCCGCATTGCAAGGTGCAATTCTGAAATTTTTTGCTTTTTCCTGCTCCTCTTAGCATGATAAAGAAGATTCAAAGAGAGTGAGATGCCAGCTCCTTTCATTCAGTCAGTAGCTTCAATCATTTCTGGACGTTTTTCAATGGCAAAAATCAATGAATATTGTAAATGCACAAACAGTAATTTCTCCGCATTGCAAGGTGCAATTCTGAAATTTTTTGCTTTTTCCTGCTCCTCTTAGCATGATAAAGAAGATTCAAAGAGAGTGAGATGCCAGCTCCTTTCATTCAGTCAGTAGCTTCAATCATTTCTGGACGTTTTTCAATGACAAAAATCAATGAATATTGTAAATGCACAAACAGTAATTTCTCCGCATTGCAAGGTGCAATTCTGAAATTTTTTGCTTTTTCCTGCTCCTCTTAGTATGATAAAGAAGATTCAAAGAGAGTGAGATGCCAGCTCCTTTCATTCAGTCAGTAGCTTCAAACATTTCTGGTATATGAATAACATGATGTTTTTCAATGGCAAAAATCAATGAATATTGTAAATGCACAAACAGTAATTTCTCCGCATTGCAAGGTGCAATTCTGAAATTTTTTGCTTTTTCCTGCTCCTCTTAGCATGATAAAGAAGATTCAAAGAGAGTGAGATGCCAGCTCCTTTCATTCAGTCAGTAGCTTCAATCATTTCTGGTATATGAATAACATGATGTTTTTCAATGGCAAAAATTAATGAATATTGTAAATGCACAAACAGTAATTTCTCCGCATTGCAAGGTGCAATTCTGAAATTTTTTTGCTTTTTCCTGCTCCTCTTAGCATGATAAAGAAGATTCAAAGAGAGTGAGATGCCAGCTCCTTTCATTCAGTCAGTAGCTTCAATCATTTCTGGACGTTTTTCAATGGCAAAAATCAATGAATATTGTAAATGCACAAAGAGTAATTTCTCCGCATTGAAGGTGCAATTCTGAAATTTTTTGCTTTTTCCTGCTCCTCTTAGCATGATAAAGAAGATTCAAAGAGAGTGAGATGCCAGCTCCTTTCATTCAGTCAGTAGCTTCAAACATTTCTGGTATATGAAAAACATGTTTTTCAATGGCAAAAATCAATGAATATTGTAAATGCACAAACAGTAATATCTCCACATTGCACGGTGCAATTCTGAAATTTTTAGATTTTTCCTGTTAATCCTAGCATGATAAAGAAGATTCAAAGAGAGTGAGATGCCAGCTCCTTTCAGTCAGTAGCTTCAAACATTTCTGGTATATGAAAAACATGTTTTTCAATGGCAAAAATCAATGAATATTGTAAATGCACAAACAGTAATATCTCCACATTGCAAGGTGCAATTCTGAAATTTTTTGCTTTTTCCTGCTAATCCTAGCATGATAAAGAAGATTCAAAGAGAGTGAGATGCCAGCTCCTTTCATTCAGTCAGTAGCTTCAAACATTTCTGGTATATGAAAAACATGTTTTTCAATGGCAAAAATCAATGAATATTGTAAATGCACAAACAGTAATATCTCCACATTGCAAGGTGCAATTCTGAAATTTTTTGCTTTTTCCTGTTAATCCTAGCATGATAAAGAAGATTCAAAGAGAGTGAGATGCCAGCTCCTTTCATTCAGTCAGTAGCTTCAAACATTTCTGGTATATGAAAAACATGTTTTTCAATGGCAAAAATCAATGAATATTGTAAATGCACAAACAGTAATATCTCCACATTGCACGGTGCAATTCTGAAATTTTTAGCTTTTTCCTGTTAATCCTAGCATGATAAAGAAGATTCAAAGAGAGTGAGATGCCAGCTCCTTTCATTCAGTCAGTAGCTTCAAACATTTCTGGTATATGAAAAACATGTTTTTCAATGGCAAAAATCAATGAATATTGTAAATGCACAAACAGTAATATCTCCACATTGCAAGGTGCAATTCTGAAATTTTTTGCTTTTTCCTGTTAATCCTAGCATGATAAAGAAGATTCAAAGAGAGTGAGATGCCAGCTCCTTTCATTCAGTCAGTAGCTTCAAACATTTCTGGTATATGAAAAACATGTTTTTCAATGGCAAAAATCAATGAATATTGTAAATGCACAAACAGTAATATCTCCACATTGCAAGGTGCAATTCTGAAATTTTTTGCTTTTTCCTGCTAATCCTAGCATGATAAAGATTCAAAGAGAGTGAGATGCCAGCTCCTTTCATTCAGTCAGTAGCTTCAAACATTTCTGGTATATGAAAAACATGTTTTTCAATGGCAAAAATCAATGAATATTGTAAATGCACAAACAGTAATATCTCCACATTGCACGGTGCAATTCTGAAATTTTTAGCTTTTTCCTGTTAATCCTAGCATGATAAAGAAGATTCAAAGAGAGTGAGATGCCAGCTCCTTTCATTCAGTCAGTAGCTTCAAACATTTCTGGTATATGAAAAACATGTTTTTCAATGGCAAAAATCAATGAATATTGTAAATGCACAAACAGTAATATCTCCACATTGCAAGGTGCAATTCTGAAATTTTTTGCTTTTTCCTGCTAATCCTAGCATGATAAAGAAGATTCAAAGAGAGTGAGATGCCAGCTCCTTTCATTCAGTCAGTAGCTTCAAACATTTCTGGTATATGAAAAACATGTTTTTCAATGGCAAAAATCAATGAATATTGTAAATGCACAAACAGTAATATCTCCACATTGCACGGTGCAATTCTGAAATTTTTAGCTTTTTCCTGTTAATCCTAGCATGATAAAGAAGATTCAAAGAGAGTGAGATGCCAGCTCCTTTCATTCAGTCAGTAGCTTCAAACATTTCTGGTATATGAAAAACATGTTTTTCAATGGCAAAAATCAATGAATATTGTAAATGCACAAACAGTAATATCTCCACATTGCAAGGTGCAATTCTGAAATTTTTTGCTTTTTCCTGTTAATCCTAGCATGATAAAGAAGATTCAAAGAGAGTGAGATGCCAGCTCCTTTCATTCAGTCAGTAGCTTCAAACATTTCTGGTATATGAAAAACATGTTTTTCAATGGCAAAAATCAATGAATATTGTAAATGCACAAACAGTAATATCTCCACATTGCAAGGTGCAATTCTGAAATTTTTTGCTTTTTCCTGCTAATCCTAGCATGATAAAGAAGATTCAAAGAGAGTGAGATGCCAGCTCCTTTCATTCAGTCAGTAGCTTCAAACATTTCTGGTATATGAAAAACATGTTTTTCAATGGCAAAAATCAATGAATATTGTAAATGCACAAACAGTAATATCTCCACATTGCACGGTGCAATTCTGAAATTTTTAGCTTTTTCCTGTTAATCCTAGCATGATAAAGAAGATTCAAAGAGAGTGAGATGCCAGCTCCTTTCATTCAGTCAGTAGCTTCAAACATTTCTGGTATATGAAAAACATGTTTTTCAATGGCAAAAATCAATGAATATTGTAAATGCACAAACAGTAATATCTCCACATTGCAAGGTGCAATTCTGAAATTTTTTGCTTTTTCCTGCTAATCCTAGCATGATAAAGAAGATTCAAAGAGAGTGAGATGCCAGCTCCTTTCATTCAGTCAGTAGCTTCAAACATTTCTGGTATATGAAAAACATGTTTTTCAATGGCAAAAATCAATGAATATTGTAAATGCACAAACAGTAATATCTCCACATTGCACGGTGCAATTCTGAAATTTTTAGCTTTTTCCTGTTAATCCTAGCATGATAAAGAAGATTCAAAGAGAGTGAGATGCCAGCTCCTTTCATTCAGTCAGTAGCTTCAAACATTTCTGGTATATGAAAAACATGTTTTTCAATGGCAAAAATCAATGAATATTGTAAATGCACAAACAGTAATATCTCCACATTGCAAGGTGCAATTCTGAAATTTTTTGCTTTTTCCTGTTAATCCTAGCATGATAAAGAAGATTCAAAGAGAGTGAGATGCCAGCTCCTTTCATTCAGTCAGTAGCTTCAAACATTTCTGGTATATGAAAAACGTTTTTCAATGGCAAAAATCAATGAATATTGTAAATGCACAAACAGTAATATCTCCACATTGCAAGGTGCAAGTCTGAAATTTTTTGCTTTTTCCTGCTAATCCTAGCATGATAAAGAAGATTCAAAGAGAGTGAGATGCCAGCTCCTTTCATTCAGTCAGTAGCTTCAAACATTTCTGGTATATGAAAAACATGTTTTTCAATGGCAAAAATCAATGAATATTGTAAATGCACAAACAGTAATATCTCCACATTGCACGGTGCAATTCTGAAATTTTTAACTTTTTCCTGTTAATCCTAGCATGATAAAGAAGATTCAAAGAGAGTGAGATGCCAGCTCCTTTCATTCAGTCAGTAGCTTCAAACATTTCTGGTATATGAAAAACATGTTTTTCAATGGCAAAAATCAATGAATATTGTAAATGCACAAACAGTAATATCTCCACATTGCAAGGTGCAATTCTGAAATTTTTTGCTTTTTCCTGCTAATCCTAGCATGATAAAGAAGATTCAAAGAGAGTGAGATGCCAGCTCCTTTCATTCAGTCAGTAGCTTCAAACATTTCTGGTATATGAAAAACATGTTTTTCAATGGCAAAAATCAATGAATATTGTAAATGCACAAACAGTAATATCTCCACATTGCACGGTGCAATTCTGAAATTTTTAGCTTTTTCCTGTTAATCCTAGCATGATAAAGAAGATTCAAAGAGAGTGAGATGCCAGCTCCTTTCATTCAGTCAGTAGCTTCAAACATTTCTGGTATATGAAAAACATGTTTTTCAATGGCAAAAATCAATGAATATTGTAAATGCACAAACAGTAATATCTCCACATTGCAAGGTGCAATTCTGAAATTTTTTGCTTTTTCCTGTTAATCCTAGCATGATAAAGAAGATTCAAAGAGAGTGAGATGCCAGCTCCTTTCATTCAGTCAGTAGCTTCAAACATTTCTGGTATATGAAAAACATGTTTTTCAATGGCAAAAATCAATGAATATTGTAAATGCACAAACAGTAATATCTCCACATTGCAAGGTGCAATTCTGAAATTTTTTGCTTTTTCCTGCTAATCCTAGCATGATAAAGAAGATTCAAAGAGAGTGAGATGCCAGCTCCTTTCATTCAGTCAGTAGCTTCAAACATTTCTGGTATATGAAAAACATGTTTTTCAATGGCAAAAATCAATGAATATTGTAAATGCACAAACAGTAATATCTCCACATTGCACGGTGCAATTCTGAAATTTTTAGCTTTTTCCTGTTAATCCTAGCATGATAAAGAAGATTCAAAGAGAGTGAGATGCCAGCTCCTTTCATTCAGTCAGTAGCTTCAAACATTTCTGGTATATGAAAAACATGTTTTTCAATGGCAAAAATCAATGAATATTGTAAATGCACAAACAGTAATATCTCCACATTGCAAGGTGCAATTCTGAAATTTTTTGCTTTTTCCTGTTAATCCTAGCATGATAAAGAAGATTCAAAGAGAGTGAGATGCCAGCTCCTTTCATTCAGTCAGTAGCTTCAAACATTTCTGGTATATGAAAAACATGTTTTTCAATGGCAAAAATCAATGAATATTGTAAATGCACAAACAGTAATATCTCCACATTGCAAGGTGCAATTCTGAAATTTTTTGCTTTTTCCTGCTAATCCTAGCATGATAAAGAAGATTCAAAGAGAGTGAGATGCCAGCTCCTTTCATTCAGTCAGTAGCTTCAAACATTTCTGGTATATGAAAAACATGTTTTTCAATGGCAAAAATCAATGAATATTGTAAATGCACAAACAGTAATATCTCCACATTGCACGGTGCAATTCTGAAATTTTTAGCTTTTTCCTGTTAATCCTAGCATGATAAAGAAGATTCAAAGAGAGTGAGATGCCAGCTCCTTTCATTCAGTCAGTAGCTTCAAACATTTCTGGTATATGAAAAACATGTTTTTCAATGGCAAAAATCAATGAATATTGTAAATGCACAAACAGTAATATCTCCACATTGCAAGGTGCAATTCTGAAATTTTTTGCTTTTTCCTGCTAATCCTAGCATGATAAAGAAGATTCAAAGAGAGTGAGATGCCAGCTCCTTTCATTCAGTCAGTAGCTTCAAACATTTCTGGTATATGAAAAACATGTTTTTCAATGGCAAAAATCAATGAATATTGTAAATGCACAAACAGTAATATCTCCACATTGCACGGTGCAATTCTGAAATTTTTAGCTTTTTCCTGTTAATCCTAGCATGATAAAGAAGATTCAAAGAGAGTGAGATGCCAGCTCCTTTCATTCAGTCAGTAGCTTCAAACATTTCTGGTATATGAAAAACATGTTTTTCAATGGCAAAAATCAATGAATATTGTAAATGCACAAACAGTAATATCTCCACATTGCAAGGTGCAATTCTGAAATTTTTTGCTTTTTCCTGCTAATCCTAGCATGATAAAGAAGATTCAAAGAGAGTGAGATGCCAGCTCCTTTCATTCAGTCAGTAGCTTCAAACATTTCTGGTATATGAAAAACATGTTTTTCAATGGCAAAAATCAATGAATATTGTAAATGCACAAACAGTAATATCTCCACATTGCACTGTGCAATTCTGAAATTTTTAGCTTTTTCATGTTAATCCTAGCATGATAAAGATTCAAAGAGAGTGAGATGCCAGCTCCTTTCATTCAGTCAGTAGCTTCAAACATTTCTGGTATATGAAAAACATGTTTTTCAATGGCAAAAATCAATGAATATTGTAAATGCACAAACAGTAATATCTCCACATTGCAAGGTGCAATTCTGAAATTTTTTGCTTTTTCCTGTTAATCCTAGCATGATAAAGAAGATTCAAAGAGAGTGAGATGCCAGCTCCTTTCATTCAGTCAGTAGCTTCAAACATTTCTGGTATATGAAAAACATGTTTTTCAATGGCAAAAATCAATGAATATTGTAAATGCACAAACAGTAATATCTCCACATTGCAAGGTGCAATTCTGAAATTTTTTGCTTTTTCCTGCTAATCCTAGCATGATAAAGAAGATTCAAAGAGAGTGAGATGCCAGCTCCTTTCATTCAGTCAGTAGCTTCAAACATTTCTGGTATATGAAAAACATGTTTTTCAATGGCAAAAATCAATGAATATTGTAAATGCACAAACAGTAATATCTCCACATTGCACGGTGCAATTCTGAAATTTTTAGCTTTTTCCTGTTAATCCTAGCATGATAAAGAAGATTCAAAGAGAGTGAGATGCCAGCTCCTTTCATTCAGTCAGTAGCTTCAAACATTTCTGGTATATGAAAAACATGTTTTTCAATGGCAAAAATCAATGAATATTGTAAATGCACAAACAGTAATATCTCCACATTGCAAGGTGCAATTCTGAAATTTTTTGCTTTTTCCTGCTAATCCTAGCATGATAAAGAAGATTCAAAGAGAGTGAGATGCCAGCTCCTTTCATTCAGTCAGTAGCTTCAAACATTTCTGGTATATGAAAAACATGTTTTTCAATGGCAAAAATCAATGAATATTGTAAATGCACAAACAGTAATATCTCCACATTGCACGGTGCAATTCTGAAATTTTTAGCTTTTTCCTGTTAATCCTAGCATGATAAAGAAGATTCAAAGAGGTTGAGATGCCAGCTCCTTTCATTCAGTCAGTAGCTTCAAACATTTCTGGTATATGAAAAACATGTTTTTCAATGGCAAAAATCAATGAATATTGTAAATGCACAAACAGTAATATCTCCACATTGCAAGGTGCAATTCTGAAATTTTTTGCTTTTTCCTGTTAATCCTAGCATGATAAAGAAGATTCAAAGAGAGTGAGATGCCAGCTCCTTTCATTCAGTCAGTAGCTTCAAACATTTCTGGTATATGAAAAACATGTTTTTCAATGGCAAAAATCAATGAATATTGTAAATGCACAAACAGTAATATCTCCACATTGCAAGGTGCAATTCTGAAATTTTTTGCTTTTTCCTGTTAATCCTAGCATGATAAAGAAGATTCAAAGAGAGTGAGATGCCAGCTCCTTTCATTCAGTCAGTAGCTTCAAACATTTCTGGTATATGAAAAACATGTTTTTCAATGGCAAAAATCAATGAATATTGTAAATGCACAAACAGTAATATCTCCACATTGCAAGGAGCAATTCTGAAATTTTTTGCTTTTTCCTGCTAATCCTAGCATGATAAAGAAGATTCAAAGAGAGTGAGATGCCAGCTCCTTTCATTCAGTCAGTAGCTTCAAACATTTCTGGTATATGAAAAACATGTTTTTCAATGGCAAAAATCAATGAATATTGTAAATGCACAAACAGTAATATCTCCACATTGCACGGTGCAATTCTGAAATTTTTAGCTTTTTCCTGTTAATCCTAGCATGATAAAGAAGATTCAAAGAGAGTGAGATGCCAGCTCCTTTCATTCAGTCAGTAGCTTCAAACATTTCTGGTATATGAATAACATGATGTTTTTCAATGGCGGCAAAAATCAATGAATATTGTAAATGCACAAACAGTAATTTCTCCGCATTGCAAGGTGCAATTCTGAAATTTTTTGCTTTTTCCTGCTCCTCTTAGCATGATAAAGAAGATTCAAAGAGAGTGAGATGCCAGCTCCTTTCATTCAGTCAGTAGCTTCAATCATTTCTGGACGTTTTTCAATGGCAAAAATCAATGAATATTGTAAATGCACAAACAGTAATTTCTCCGCATTGCAAGGTGCAATTCTGAAATTTTTTGCTTTTTCCTGCTCCTCTTAGCATGATAAAGAAGATTCAAAGAGAGTGAGATGCCAGCTCCTTTCATTCAGTCAGTAGCTTCAATCATTTCTGGACGTTTTTCAATGGCAAAAATCAATGAATATTGTAAATGCACAAACAGTAATTTCTCCGCATTGCAAGGTGCAATTCTGAAATTTTTTGCTTTTTCCTGCTCCTCTTAGTATGATAAAGAAGATTCAAAGAGAGTGAGATGCCAGCTCCTTTCATTCAGTCAGTAGCTTCAAACATTTCTGGTATATGAATAACATGATGTTTTTCAATGGCAAAAATCAATGAATATTGTAAATGCACAAACAGTAATTTCTCCGCATTGCAAGGTGCAATTCTGAAATTTTTTGCTTTTTCCTGCTCCTCTTAGCATGATAAAGAAGATTCAAAGAGAGTGAGATGCCAGCTCCTTTCATTCAGTCAGTAGCTTCAATCATTTCTGGTATATGAATAACATGATGTTTTTCAATGGCAAAAATTAATGAATATTGTAAATGCACAAACAGTAATTTCTCCGCATTGCAAGGTGCAATTCTGAAATTTTTTTGCTTTTTCCTGCTCCTCTTAGCATGATAAAGAAGATTCAAAGAGAGTGAGATGCCAGCTCCTTTCATTCAGTCAGTAGCTTCAATCATTTCTGGACGTTTTTCAATGGCAAAAATCAATGAATATTGTAAATGCACAAAGAGTAATTTCTCCGCATTGAAGGTGCAATTCTGAAATTTTTTGCTTTTTCCTGCTCCTCTTAGCATGATAAAGAAGATTCAAAGAGAGTGAGATGCCAGCTCCTTTCATTCAGTCAGTAGCTTCAAACATTTCTGGTATATGAAAAACATGTTTTTCAATGGCAAAAATCAATGAATATTGTAAATGCACAAACAGTAATATCTCCACATTGCACGGTGCAATTCTGAAATTTTTAGATTTTTCCTGTTAATCCTAGCATGATAAAGAAGATTCAAAGAGAGTGAGATGCCAGCTCCTTTCAGTCAGTAGCTTCAAACATTTCTGGTATATGAAAAACATGTTTTTCAATGGCAAAAATCAATGAATATTGTAAATGCACAAACAGTAATATCTCCACATTGCAAGGTGCAATTCTGAAATTTTTTGCTTTTTCCTGCTAATCCTAGCATGATAAAGAAGATTCAAAGAGAGTGAGATGCCAGCTCCTTTCATTCAGTCAGTAGCTTCAAACATTTCTGGTATATGAAAAACATGTTTTTCAATGGCAAAAATCAATGAATATTGTAAATGCACAAACAGTAATATCTCCACATTGCAAGGTGCAATTCTGAAATTTTTTGCTTTTTCCTGTTAATCCTAGCATGATAAAGAAGATTCAAAGAGAGTGAGATGCCAGCTCCTTTCATTCAGTCAGTAGCTTCAAACATTTCTGGTATATGAAAAACATGTTTTTCAATGGCAAAAATCAATGAATATTGTAAATGCACAAACAGTAATATCTCCACATTGCACGGTGCAATTCTGAAATTTTTAGCTTTTTCCTGTTAATCCTAGCATGATAAAGAAGATTCAAAGAGAGTGAGATGCCAGCTCCTTTCATTCAGTCAGTAGCTTCAAACATTTCTGGTATATGAAAAACATGTTTTTCAATGGCAAAAATCAATGAATATTGTAAATGCACAAACAGTAATATCTCCACATTGCAAGGTGCAATTCTGAAATTTTTTGCTTTTTCCTGTTAATCCTAGCATGATAAAGAAGATTCAAAGAGAGTGAGATGCCAGCTCCTTTCATTCAGTCAGTAGCTTCAAACATTTCTGGTATATGAAAAACATGTTTTTCAATGGCAAAAATCAATGAATATTGTAAATGCACAAACAGTAATATCTCCACATTGCAAGGTGCAATTCTGAAATTTTTTGCTTTTTCCTGCTAATCCTAGCATGATAAAGATTCAAAGAGAGTGAGATGCCAGCTCCTTTCATTCAGTCAGTAGCTTCAAACATTTCTGGTATATGAAAAACATGTTTTTCAATGGCAAAAATCAATGAATATTGTAAATGCACAAACAGTAATATCTCCACATTGCACGGTGCAATTCTGAAATTTTTAGCTTTTTCCTGTTAATCCTAGCATGATAAAGAAGATTCAAAGAGAGTGAGATGCCAGCTCCTTTCATTCAGTCAGTAGCTTCAAACATTTCTGGTATATGAAAAACATGTTTTTCAATGGCAAAAATCAATGAATATTGTAAATGCACAAACAGTAATATCTCCACATTGCAAGGTGCAATTCTGAAATTTTTTGCTTTTTCCTGCTAATCCTAGCATGATAAAGAAGATTCAAAGAGAGTGAGATGCCAGCTCCTTTCATTCAGTCAGTAGCTTCAAACATTTCTGGTATATGAAAAACATGTTTTTCAATGGCAAAAATCAATGAATATTGTAAATGCACAAACAGTAATATCTCCACATTGCAAGGTGCAATTCTGAAATTTTTAGCTTTTTCCTGTTAATCCTAGCATGATAAAGAAGATTCAAAGAGAGTGAGATGCCAGCTCCTTTCATTCAGTCAGTAGCTTCAAACATTTCTGGTATATGAAAAACATGTTTTTCAATGGCAAAAATCAATGAATATTGTAAATGCACAAACAGTAATATCTCCACATTGCAAGGTGCAATTCTGAAATTTTTTGCTTTTTCCTGTTAATCCTAGCATGATAAAGAAGATTCAAAGAGAGTGAGATGCCAGCTCCTTTCATTCAGTCAGTAGCTTCAAACATTTCTGGTATATGAAAAACATGTTTTTCAATGGCAAAAATCAATGAATATTGTAAATGCACAAACAGTAATATCTCCACATTGCAAGGTGCAATTCTGAAATTTTTTGCTTTTTCCTGCTAATCCTAGCATGATAAAGAAGATTCAAAGAGAGTGAGATGCCAGCTCCTTTCATTCAGTCAGTAGCTTCAAACATTTCTGGTATATGAAAAACATGTTTTTCAATGGCAAAAATCAATGAATATTGTAAATGCACAAACAGTAATATCTCCACATTGCACGGTGCAATTCTGAAATTTTTAGCTTTTTCCTGTTAATCCTAGCATGATAAAGAAGATTCAAAGAGAGTGAGATGCCAGCTCCTTTCATTCAGTCAGTAGCTTCAAACATTTCTGGTATATGAAAAACATGTTTTTCAATGGCAAAAATCAATGAATATTGTAAATGCACAAACAGTAATATCTCCACATTGCAAGGTGCAATTCTGAAATTTTTTGCTTTTTCCTGCTAATCCTAGCATGATAAAGAAGATTCAAAGAGAGTGAGATGCCAGCTCCTTTCATTCAGTCAGTAGCTTCAAACATTTCTGGTATATGAAAAACATGTTTTTCAATGGCAAAAATCAATGAATATTGTAAATGCACAAACAGTAATATCTCCACATTGCACGGTGCAATTCTGAAATTTTTAGCTTTTTCCTGTTAATCCTAGCATGATAAAGAAGATTCAAAGAGAGTGAGATGCCAGCTCCTTTCATTCAGTCAGTAGCTTCAAACATTTCTGGTATATGAAAAACGTTTTTCAATGGCAAAAATCAATGAATATTGTAAATGCACAAACAGTAATATCTCCACATTGCAAGGTGCAAGTCTGAAATTTTTTGCTTTTTCCTGCTAATCCTAGCATGATAAAGAAGATTCAAAGAGAGTGAGATGCCAGCTCCTTTCATTCAGTCAGTAGCTTCAAACATTTCTGGTATATGAAAAACATGTTTTTCAATGGCAAAAATCAATGAATATTGTAAATGCACAAACAGTAATATCTCCACATTGCACGGTGCAATTCTGAAATTTTTAGCTTTTTCCTGTTAATCCTAGCATGATAAAGAAGATTCAAAGAGAGTGAGATGCCAGCTCCTTTCATTCAGTCAGTAGCTTCAAACATTTCTGGTATATGAAAAACATGTTTTTCAATGGCAAAAATCAATGAATATTGTAAATGCACAAACAGTAATATCTCCACATTGCAAGGTGCAATTCTGAAATTTTTTGCTTTTTCCTGCTAATCCTAGCATGATAAAGAAGATTCAAAGAGAGTGAGATGCCAGCTCCTTTCATTCAGTCAGTAGCTTCAAACATTTCTGGTATATGAAAAACATGTTTTTCAATGGCAAAAATCAATGAATATTGTAAATGCACAAACAGTAATATCTCCACATTGCAAGGTGCAATTCTGAAATGTTTTGCTTTTTCCTGCTAATCCTAGCATGATAAAGAAGATTCAAAGAGAGTGAGATGCCAGCTCCTTTCATTCAGTCAGTAGCTTCAAACATTTCTGGTATATGAAAAACATGTTTTTCAATGGCAAAAATCAATGAATATTGTAAATGCACAAACAGTAATATCTCCACATTGCACGGTGCAATTCTGAAATTTTTAGCTTTTTCCTGTTAATCCTAGCATGATAAAGAAGATTCAAAGAGAGTGAGATGCCAGCTCCTTTCATTCAGTCAGTAGCTTCAAACATTTCTGGTATATGAAAAACATGTTTTTCAATGGCAAAAATCAATGAATATTGTAAATGCACAAACAGTAATATCTCCACATTGCAAGGTGCAATTCTGAAATTTTTTGCTTTTTCCTGCTAATCCTAGCATGATAAAGAAGATTCAAAGAGAGTGAGATGCCAGCTCCTTTCATTCAGTCAGTAGCTTCAAACATTTCTGGTATATGAAAAACATGTTTTTCAATGGCAAAAATCAATGAATATTGTAAATGCACAAACAGTAATATCTCCACATTGCAAGGTGCAATTCTGAAATTTTTAGCTTTTTCCTGTTAATCCTAGCATGATAAAGAAGATTCAAAGAGAGTGAGATGCCAGCTCCTTTCATTCAGTCAGTAGCTTCAAACATTTCTGGTATATGAAAAACATGTTTTTCAATGGCAAAAATCAATGAATATTGTAAATGCACAAACAGTAATATCTCCACATTGCAAGGTGCAATTCTGAAATTTTTTGCTTTTTCCTGTTAATCCTAGCATGATAAAGAAGATTCAAAGAGAGTGAGATGCCAGCTCCTTTCATTCAGTCAGTAGCTTCAAACATTTCTGGTATATGAAAAACATGTTTTTCAATGGCAAAAATCAATGAATATTGTAAATGCACAAACAGTAATATCTCCACATTGCAAGGTGCAATTCTGAAATTTTTTGCTTTTTCCTGCTAATCCTAGCATGATAAAGAAGATTCAAAGAGAGTGAGATGCCAGCTCCTTTCATTCAGTCAGTAGCTTCAAACATTTCTGGTATATGAAAAACATGTTTTTCAATGGCAAAAATCAATGAATATTGTAAATGCACAAACAGTAATATCTCCACATTGCACGGTGCAATTCTGAAATTTTTAGCTTTTTCCTGTTAATCCTAGCATGATAAAGAAGATTCAAAGAGAGTGAGATGCCAGCTCCTTTCATTCAGTCAGTAGCTTCAAACATTTCTGGTATATGAAAAACGTTTTTCAATGGCAAAAATCAGTGAATATTGTAAATGCACAAACAGTAATATCTCCACATTGCAAGGTGCAATTCTGAAATTTTTTGCTTTTTCCTGCTAATCCTAGCATGATAAAGAAGATTCAAAGAGAGTGAGATGCCAGCTCCTTTCATTCAGTCAGTAGCTTCAAACATTTCTGGTATATGAAAAACATGTTTTTCAATGGCAAAAATCAATGAATATTGTAAATGCACAAACAGTAATATCTCCACATTGCACGGTGCAATTCTGAAATTTTTAGCTTTTTCCTGTTAATCCTAGCATGATAAAGAAGATTCAAAGAGAGTGAGATGCCAGCTCCTTTCATTCAGTCAGTAGCTTCAAACATTTCTGGTATATGAAAAACATGTTTTTCAATGGCAAAAATCAATGAATATTGTAAATGCACAAACAGTAATATCTCCACATTGCAAGGTGCAATTCTGAAATTTTTTGCTTTTTCCTGCTAATCCTAGCATGATAAAGAAGATTCAAAGAGAGTGAGATGCCAGCTCCTTTCATTCAGTCAGTAGCTTCAAACATTTCTGGTATATGAAAAACATGTTTTTCAATGGCAAAAATCAATGAATATTGTAAATGCACAAACAGTAATATCTCCACATTGCACGGTGCAATTCTGAAATTTTTAGCTTTTTCCTGTTAATCCTAGCATGATAAAGAAGATTCAAAGAGAGTGAGATGCCAGCTCCTTTCATTCAGTCAGTAGCTTCAAACATTTCTGGTATATGAAAAACATGTTTTTCAATGGCAAAAATCAATGAATATTGTAAATGCACAAACAGTAATATCTCCACATTGCAAGGTGCAATTCTGAAATTTTTTGCTTTTTCCTGCTAATCCTAGCATGATAAAGAAGATTCAAAGAGAGTGAGATGCCAGCTCCTTTCATTCAGTCAGTAGCTTCAAACATTTCTGGTATATGAAAAACATGTTTTTCAATGGCAAAAATCAATGAATATTGTAAATGCACAAACAGTAATATCTCCACATTGCAAGGTGCAATTCTGAAATTTTTAGCTTTTTCCTGTTAATCCTAGCATGATAAAGAAGATTCAAAGAGAGTGAGATGCCAGCTCCTTTCATTCAGTCAGTAGCTTCAAACATTTCTGGTATATGAAAAACATGTTTTTCAATGGCAAAAATCAATGAATATTGTAAATGCACAAACAGTAATATCTCCACATTGCAAGGTGCAATTCTGAAATTTTTTGCTTTTTCATGTTAATCCTAGCATGATAAAGATTCAAAGAGAGTGAGATGCCAGCTCCTTTCATTCAGTCAGTAGCTTCAAACATTTCTGGTATATGAAAAACATGTTTTTCAATGGCAAAAATCAATGAATATTGTAAATGCACAAACAGTAATATCTCCACATTGCAAGGTGCAATTCTGAAATTTTTTGCTTTTTCCTGTTAATCCTAGCATGATAAAGAAGATTCAAAGAGAGTGAGATGCCAGCTCCTTTCATTCAGTCAGTAGCTTCAAACATTTCTGGTATATGAAAAACATGTTTTTCAATGGCAAAAATCAATGAATATTGTAAATGCACAAACAGTAATATCTCCACATTGCAAGGTGCAATTCTGAAATTTTTTGCTTTTTCCTGCTAATCCTAGCATGATAAAGAAGATTCAAAGAGAGTGAGATGCCAGCTCCTTTCATTCAGTCAGTAGCTTCAAACATTTCTGGTATATGAAAAACATGTTTTTCAATGGCAAAAATCAATGAATATTGTAAATGCACAAACAGTAATATCTCCACATTACACGGTGCAATTCTGAAATTTTTAGCTTTTTCCTGTTAATCCTAGCATGATAAAGAAGATTCAAAGAGAGTGAGATGCCAGCTCCTTTCATTCAGTCAGTAGCTTCAAACATTTCTGGTATATGAAAAACATGTTTTTCAATGGCAAAAATCAATGAATATTGTAAATGCACAAACAGTAATATCTCCACATTGCAAGGTGCAATTCTGAAATTTTTTGCTTTTTCCTGCTAATCCTAGCATGATAAAGAAGATTCAAAGAGAGTGAGATGCCAGCTCCTTTCATTCAGTCAGTAGCTTCAAACATTTCTGGTATATGAAAAACATGTTTTTCAATGGCAAAAATCAATGAATATTGTAAATGCACAAACAGTAATATCTCCACATTGCACGGTGCAATTCTGAAATTTTTAGCTTTTTCCTGTTAATCCTAGCATGATAAAGAAGATTCAAAGAGGTTGAGATGCCAGCTCCTTTCATTCAGTCAGTAGCTTCAAACATTTCTGGTATATGAAAAACATGTTTTTCAATGGCAAAAATCAATGAATATTGTAAATGCACAAACAGTAATATCTCCACATTGCAAGGTGCAATTCTGAAATTTTTTGCTTTTTCCTGTTAATCCTAGCATGATAAAGAAGATTCAAAGAGAGTGAGATGCCAGCTCCTTTCATTCAGTCAGTAGCTTCAAACATTTCTGGTATATGAAAAACATGTTTTTCAATGGCAAAAATCAATGAATATTGTAAATGCACAAACAGTAATATCTCCACATTGCAAGGTGCAATTCTGAAATTTTTTGCTTTTTCCTGTTAATCCTAGCATGATAAAGAAGATTCAAAGAGAGTGAGATGCCAGCTCCTTTCATTCAGTCAGTAGCTTCAAACATTTCTGGTATATGAAAAACATGTTTTTCAATGGCAAAAATCAATGAATATTGTAAATGCACAAACAGTAATATCTCCACATTGCAAGGAGCAATTCTGAAATTTTTTGCTTTTTCCTGCTAATCCTAGCATGATAAAGAAGATTCAAAGAGAGTGAGATGCCAGCTCCTTTCATTCAGTCAGTAGCTTCAAACATTTCTGGTATATGAAAAACATGTTTTTCAATGGCAAAAATCAATGAATATTGTAAATGCACAAACAGTAATATCTCCACATTGCACGGTGCAATTCTGAAATTTTTAGCTTTTTCCTGTTAATCCTAGCATGATAAAGAAGATTCAAAGAGAGTGAGATGCCAGCTCCTTTCATTCAGTCAGTAGCTTCAAACATTTCTGGTATATGAATAACATGATGTTTTTCAATGGCGGCAAAAATCAATGAATATTGTAAATGCACAAACAGTAATTTCTCCGCATTGCAAGGTGCAATTCTGAAATTTTTTGCTTTTTCCTGCTCCTCTTAGCATGATAAAGAAGATTCAAAGAGAGTGAGATGCCAGCTCCTTTCATTCAGTCAGTAGCTTCAATCATTTCTGGACGTTTTTCAATGGCAAAAATCAATGAATATTGTAAATGCACAAACAGTAATTTCTCCGCATTGCAAGGTGCAATTCTGAAATTTTTTGCTTTTTCCTGCTCCTCTTAGCATGATAAAGAAGATTCAAAGAGAGTGAGATGCCAGCTCCTTTCATTCAGTCAGTAGCTTCAATCATTTCTGGACGTTTTTCAATGGCAAAAATCAATGAATATTGTAAATGCACAAACAGTAATTTCTCCGCATTGCAAGGTGCAATTCTGAAATTTTTTGCTTTTTCCTGCTCCTCTTAGTATGATAAAGAAGATTCAAAGAGAGTGAGATGCCAGCTCCTTTCATTCAGTCAGTAGCTTCAAACATTTCTGGTATATGAATAACATGATGTTTTTCAATGGCAAAAATCAATGAATATTGTAAATGCACAAACAGTAATTTCTCCGCATTGCAAGGTGCAATTCTGAAATTTTTTGCTTTTTCCTGCTCCTCTTAGCATGATAAAGAAGATTCAAAGAGAGTGAGATGCCAGCTCCTTTCATTCAGTCAGTAGCTTCAATCATTTCTGGTATATGAATAACATGATGTTTTTCAATGGCAAAAATTAATGAATATTGTAAATGCACAAACAGTAATTTCTCCGCATTGCAAGGTGCAATTCTGAAATTTTTTTGCTTTTTCCTGCTCCTCTTAGCATGATAAAGAAGATTCAAAGAGAGTGAGATGCCAGCTCCTTTCATTCAGTCAGTAGCTTCAATCATTTCTGGACGTTTTTCAATGGCAAAAATCAATGAATATTGTAAATGCACAAAGAGTAATTTCTCCGCATTGAAGGTGCAATTCTGAAATTTTTTGCTTTTTCCTGCTCCTCTTAGCATGATAAAGAAGATTCAAAGAGAGTGAGATGCCAGCTCCTTTCATTCAGTCAGTAGCTTCAAACATTTCTGGTATATGAAAAACATGTTTTTCAATGGCAAAAATCAATGAATATTGTAAATGCACAAACAGTAATATCTCCACATTGCACGGTGCAATTCTGAAATTTTTAGCTTTTTCCTGTTAATCCTAGCATGATAAAGAAGATTCAAAGAGAGTGAGATGCCAGCTCCTTTCAGTCAGTAGCTTCAAACATTTCTGGTATATGAAAAACATGTTTTTCAATGGCAAAAATCAATGAATATTGTAAATGCACAAACAGTAATATCTCCACATTGCAAGGTGCAATTCTGAAATTTTTTGCTTTTTCCTGCTAATCCTAGCATGATAAAGAAGATTCAAAGAGAGTGAGATGCCAGCTCCTTTCATTCAGTCAGTAGCTTCAAACATTTCTGGTATATGAAAAACATGTTTTTCAATGGCAAAAATCAATGAATATTGTAAATGCACAAACAGTAATATCTCCACATTGCAAGGTGCAATTCTGAAATTTTTTGCTTTTTCCTGTTAATCCTAGCATGATAAAGAAGATTCAAAGAGAGTGAGATGCCAGCTCCTTTCATTCAGTCAGTAGCTTCAAACATTTCTGGTATATGAAAAACATGTTTTTCAATGGCAAAAATCAATGAATATTGTAAATGCACAAACAGTAATATCTCCACATTGCACGGTGCAATTCTGAAATTTTTAGCTTTTTCCTGTTAATCCTAGCATGATAAAGAAGATTCAAAGAGAGTGAGATGCCAGCTCCTTTCATTCAGTCAGTAGCTTCAAACATTTCTGGTATATGAAAAACATGTTTTTCAATGGCAAAAATCAATGAATATTGTAAATGCACAAACAGTAATATCTCCACATTGCAAGGTGCAATTCTGAAATTTTTTGCTTTTTCCTGTTAATCCTAGCATGATAAAGAAGATTCAAAGAGAGTGAGATGCCAGCTCCTTTCATTCAGTCAGTAGCTTCAAACATTTCTGGTATATGAAAAACATGTTTTTCAATGGCAAAAATCAATGAATATTGTAAATGCACAAACAGTAATATCTCCACATTGCAAGGTGCAATTCTGAAATTTTTTGCTTTTTCCTGCTAATCCTAGCATGATAAAGATTCAAAGAGAGTGAGATGCCAGCTCCTTTCATTCAGTCAGTAGCTTCAAACATTTCTGGTATATGAAAAACATGTTTTTCAATGGCAAAAATCAATGAATATTGTAAATGCACAAACAGTAATATCTCCACATTGCACGGTGCAATTCTGAAATTTTTAGCTTTTTCCTGTTAATCCTAGCATGATAAAGAAGATTCAAAGAGAGTGAGATGCCAGCTCCTTTCATTCAGTCAGTAGCTTCAAACATTTCTGGTATATGAAAAACATGTTTTTCAATGGCAAAAATCAATGAATATTGTAAATGCACAAACAGTAATATCTCCACATTGCAAGGTGCAATTCTGAAATTTTTTGCTTTTTCCTGCTAATCCTAGCATGATAAAGAAGATTCAAAGAGAGTGAGATGCCAGCTCCTTTCATTCAGTCAGTAGCTTCAAACATTTCTGGTATATGAAAAACATGTTTTTCAATGGCAAAAATCAATGAATATTGTAAATGCACAAACAGTAATATCTCCACATTGCACGGTGCAATTCTGAAATTTTTAGCTTTTTCCTGTTAATCCTAGCATGATAAAGAAGATTCAAAGAGAGTGAGATGCCAGCTCCTTTCATTCAGTCAGTAGCTTCAAACATTTCTGGTATATGAAAAACATGTTTTTCAATGGCAAAAATCAATGAATATTGTAAATGCACAAACAGTAATATCTCCACATTGCAAGGTGCAATTCTGAAATTTTTTGCTTTTTCCTGTTAATCCTAGCATGATAAAGAAGATTCAAAGAGAGTGAGATGCCAGCTCCTTTCATTCAGTCAGTAGCTTCAAACATTTCTGGTATATGAAAAACATGTTTTTCAATGGCAAAAATCAATGAATATTGTAAATGCACAAACAGTAATATCTCCACATTGCAAGGTGCAATTCTGAAATTTTTTGCTTTTTCCTGCTAATCCTAGCATGATAAAGAAGATTCAAAGAGAGTGAGATGCCAGCTCCTTTCATTCAGTCAGTAGCTTCAAACATTTCTGGTATATGAAAAACATGTTTTTCAATGGCAAAAATCAATGAATATTGTAAATGCACAAACAGTAATATCTCCACATTGCACGGTGCAATTCTGAAATTTTTAGCTTTTTCCTGTTAATCCTAGCATGATAAAGAAGATTCAAAGAGAGTGAGATGCCAGCTCCTTTCATTCAGTCAGTAGCTTCAAACATTTCTGGTATATGAAAAACATGTTTTTCAATGGCAAAAATCAATGAATATTGTAAATGCACAAACAGTAATATCTCCACATTGCAAGGTGCAATTCTGAAATTTTTTGCTTTTTCCTGCTAATCCTAGCATGATAAAGAAGATTCAAAGAGAGTGAGATGCCAGCTCCTTTCATTCAGTCAGTAGCTTCAAACATTTCTGGTATATGAAAAACATGTTTTTCAATGGCAAAAATCAATGAATATTGTAAATGCACAAACAGTAATATCTCCACATTGCACGGTGCAATTCTGAAATTTTTAGCTTTTTCCTGTTAATCCTAGCATGATAAAGAAGATTCAAAGAGAGTGAGATGCCAGCTCCTTTCATTCAGTCAGTAGCTTCAAACATTTCTGGTATATGAAAAACATGTTTTTCAATGGCAAAAATCAATGAATATTGTAAATGCACAAACAGTAATATCTCCACATTGCAAGGTGCAATTCTGAAATTTTTTGCTTTTTCCTGTTAATCCTAGCATGATAAAGAAGATTCAAAGAGAGTGAGATGCCAGCTCCTTTCATTCAGTCAGTAGCTTCAAACATTTCTGGTATATGAAAAACATGTTTTTCAATGGCAAAAATCAATGAATATTGTAAATGCACAAACAGTAATATCTCCACATTGCAAGGTGCAAGTCTGAAATTTTTTGCTTTTTCCTGCTAATCCTAGCATGATAAAGAAGATTCAAAGAGAGTGAGATGCCAGCTCCTTTCATTCAGTCAGTAGCTTCAAACATTTCTGGTATATGAAAAACATGTTTTTCAATGGCAAAAATCAATGAATATTGTAAATGCACAAACAGTAATATCTCCACATTGCACGGTGCAATTCTGAAATTTTTAGCTTTTTCCTGTTAATCCTAGCATGATAAAGAAGATTCAAAGAGAGTGAGATGCCAGCTCCTTTCATTCAGTCAGTAGCTTCAAACATTTCTGGTATATGAAAAACATGTTTTTCAATGGCAAAAATCAATGAATATTGTAAATGCACAAACAGTAATATCTCCACATTGCAAGGTGCAATTCTGAAATTTTTTGCTTTTTCCTGCTAATCCTAGCATGATAAAGAAGATTCAAAGAGAGTGAGATGCCAGCTCCTTTCATTCAGTCAGTAGCTTCAAACATTTCTGGTATATGAAAAACATGTTTTTCAATGGCAAAAATCAATGAATATTGTAAATGCACAAACAGTAATATCTCCACATTGCAAGGTGCAATTCTGAAATGTTTTGCTTTTTCCTGCTAATCCTAGCATGATAAAGAAGATTCAAAGAGAGTGAGATGCCAGCTCCTTTCATTCAGTCAGTAGCTTCAAACATTTCTGGTATATGAAAAACATGTTTTTCAATGGCAAAAATCAATGAATATTGTAAATGCACAAACAGTAATATCTCCACATTGCACGGTGCAATTCTGAAATTTTTAGCTTTTTCCTGTTAATCCTAGCATGATAAAGAAGATTCAAAGAGAGTGAGATGCCAGCTCCTTTCATTCAGTCAGTAGCTTCAAACATTTCTGGTATATGAAAAACATGTTTTTCAATGGCAAAAATCAATGAATATTGTAAATGCACAAACAGTAATATCTCCACATTGCAAGGTGCAATTCTGAAATTTTTTGCTTTTTCCTGCTAATCCTAGCATGATAAAGAAGATTCAAAGAGAGTGAGATGCCAGCTCCTTTCATTCAGTCAGTAGCTTCAAACATTTCTGGTATATGAAAAACATGTTTTTCAATGGCAAAAATCAATGAATATTGTAAATGCACAAACAGTAATATCTCAACATTGCACGGTGCAATTCTGAAATTTTTAGCTTTTTCCTGTTAATCCTAGCATGATAAAGAAGATTCAAAGAGAGTGAGATGCCAGCTCCTTTCATTCAGTCAGTAGCTTCAAACATTTCTGGTATATGAAAAACATGTTTTTCAATGGCAAAAATCAATGAATATTGTAAATGCACAAACAGTAATATCTCCACATTGCAAGGTGCAATTCTGAAATTTTTTGCTTTTTCCTGCTAATCCTAGCATGATAAAGAAGATTCAAAGAGAGTGAGATGCCAGCTCCTTTCATTCAGTCAGTAGCTTCAAACATTTCTGGTATATGAAAAACATGTTTTTCAATGGCAAAAATCAATGAATATTGTAAATGCACAAACAGTAATATCTCCACATTGCACGGTGCAATTCTGAAATTTTTTGCTTTTTCCTGTTAATCCTAGCATGATAAAGAAGATTCAAAGAGAGTGAGATGCCAGCTCCTTTCATTCAGTCAGTAGCTTCAAACATTTCTGGTATATGAAAAACATGTTTTTCAATGGCAAAAATCAGTGAATATTGTAAATGCACAAACAGTAATATCTCCACATTGCAAGGTGCAATTCTGAAATTTTTTGCTTTTTCCTGCTAATCCTAGCATGATAAAGAAGATTCAAAGAGAGTGAGATGCCAGCTCCTTTCATTCAGTCAGTAGCTTCAAACATTTCTGGTATATGAAAAACATGTTTTTCAATGGCAAAAATCAATGAATATTGTAAATGCACAAACAGTAATATCTCCACATTGCACGGTGCAATTCTGAAATTTTTAGCTTTTTCCTGTTAATCCTAGCATGATAAAGAAGATTCAAAGAGAGTGAGATGCCAGCTCCTTTCATTCAGTCAGTAGCTTCAAACATTTCTGGTATATGAAAAACATGTTTTTCAATGGCAAAAATCAATGAATATTGTAAATGCACAAACAGTAATATCTCCACATTGCAAGGTGCAATTCTGAAATTCTTTGCTTTTTCCTGTTAATCCTAGCATGATAAAGAAGATTCAAAGAGAGTGAGATGCCAGCTCCTTTCATTCAGTCAGTAGCTTCAAACATTTCTGGTATATGAAAAACATGTTTTTCAATGGCAAAAATCAATGAATATTGTAAATGCACAAACAGTAATATCTCCACATTGCAAGGTGCAATTCTGAAATTTTTTGCTTTTTCCTGCTAATCCTAGCATGATAAAGAAGATTCAAAGAGAGTGAGATGCCAGCTCCTTTCATTCAGTCAGTAGCTTCAAACATTTCTGGTATATGAAAAACGTTTTTCAATGGCAAAAATCAATGAATATTGTAAATGCACAAACAGTAATATCTCCACATTGCAAGGTGCAATTCTGAAATTTTTAGCTTTTTCCTGTTAATCCTAGCATGATAAAGAAGATTCAAAGAGAGTGAGATGCCAGCTCCTTTCATTCAGTCAGTAGCTTCAAACATTTCTGGTATATGAAAAACATGTTTTTCAATGGCAAAAATCAATGAATATTGTAAATGCACAAACAGTAATATCTCCACATTGCAAGGTGCAATTCTGAAATTTTTTGCTTTTTCCTGCTAATCCTAGCATGATAAAGAAGATTCAAAGAGAGTGAGATGCCAGCTCCTTTCATTCAGTCAGTAGCTTCAAACATTTCTGGTATATGAAAAACATGTTTTTCAATGGCAAAAATCAATGAATATTGTAAATGCACAAACAGTAATATCTCCACATTGCACGGTGCAATTCTGAAATTTTTAGCTTTTTCCTGTTAATCCTAGCATGATAAAGAAGATTCAAAGAGAGTGAGATGCCAGCTCCTTTCATTCAGTCAGTAGCTTCAAACATTTCTGGTATATGAAAAACATGTTTTTCAATGGCAAAAATCAATGAATATTGTAAATGCACAAACAGTAATATCTCCACATTGCAAGGTGCAATTCTGAAATTTTTTGCTTTTTCCTGCTAATCCTAGCATGATAAAGAAGATTCAAAGAGAGTGAGATGCCAGCTCCTTTCATTCAGTCAGTAGCTTCAAACATTTCTGGTATATGAAAAACATGTTTTTCAATGGCAAAAATCAATGAATATTGTAAATGCACAAACAGTAATATCTCCACATTGCAAGGTGCAATTCTGAAATGTTTTGCTTTTTCCTGCTAATCCTAGCATGATAAAGAAGATTCAAAGAGAGTGAGATGCCAGCTCCTTTCATTCAGTCAGTAGCTTCAAACATTTCTGGTATATGAAAAACATGTTTTTCAATGGCAAAAATCAATGAATATTGTAAATGCACAAACAGTAATATCTCCACATTGCACGGTGCAATTCTGAAATTTTTAGCTTTTTCCTGTTAATCCTAGCATGATAAAGAAGATTCAAAGAGAGTGAGATGCCAGCTCCTTTCATTCAGTCAGTAGCTTCAAACATTTCTGGTATATGAAAAACATGTTTTTCAATGGCAAAAATCAATGAATATTGTAAATGCACAAACAGTAATATCTCCACATTGCAAGGTGCAATTCTGAAATTTTTTGCTTTTTCCTGCTAATCCTAGCATGATAAAGAAGATTCAAAGAGAGTGAGATGCCAGCTCCTTTCATTCAGTCAGTAGCTTCAAACATTTCTGGTATATGAAAAACATGTTTTTCAATGGCAAAAATCAATGAATATTGTAAATGCACAAACAGTAATATCTCAACATTGCACGGTGCAATTCTGAAATTTTTAGCTTTTTCCTGTTAATCCTAGCATGATAAAGAAGATTCAAAGAGAGTGAGATGCCAGCTCCTTTCATTCAGTCAGTAGCTTCAAACATTTCTGGTATATGAAAAACATGTTTTTCAATGGCAAAAATCAATGAATATTGTAAATGCACAAACAGTAATATCTCCACATTGCAAGGTGCAATTCTGAAATTTTTTGCTTTTTCCTGTTAATCCTAGCATGATAAAGAAGATTCAAAGAGAGTGAGATGCCAGCTCCTTTCATTCAGTCAGTAGCTTCAAACATTTCTGGTATATGAAAAACATGTTTTTCAATGGCAAAAATCAATGAATATTGTAAATGCACAAACAGTAATATCTCCACATTGCAAGGTGCAATTCTGAAATTTTTTGCTTTTTCCTGCTAATCCTAGCATGATAAAGAAGATTCAAAGAGAGTGAGATGCCAGCTCCTTTCATTCAGTCAGTAGCTTCAAACATTTCTGGTATATGAAAAACATGTTTTTCAATGGCAAAAATCAATGAATATTGTAAATGCACAAACAGTAATATCTCCACATTGCACGGTGCAATTCTGAAATTTTTAGCTTTTTCCTGTTAATCCTAGCATGATAAAGAAGATTCAAAGAGAGTGAGATGCCAGCTCCTTTCATTCAGTCAGTAGCTTCAAACATTTCTGGTATATGAAAAACATGTTTTTCAATGGCAAAAATCAGTGAATATTGTAAATGCACAAACAGTAATATCTCCACATTGCAAGGTGCAATTCTGAAATTTTTTGCTTTTTCCTGCTAATCCTAGCATGATAAAGAAGATTCAAAGAGAGTGAGATGCCAGCTCCTTTCATTCAGTCAGTAGCTTCAAACATTTCTGGTATATGAAAAACATGTTTTTCAATGGCAAAAATCAATGAATATTGTAAATGCACAAACAGTAATATCTCCACATTGCACGGTGCAATTCTGAAATTTTTAGCTTTTTCCTGTTAATCCTAGCATGATAAAGAAGATTCAAAGAGAGTGAGATGCCAGCTCCTTTCATTCAGTCAGTAGCTTCAAACATTTCTGGTATATGAAAAACATGTTTTTCAATGGCAAAAATCAATGAATATTGTAAATGCACAAACAGTAATATCTCCACATTGCAAGGTGCAATTCTGAAATTCTTTGCTTTTTCCTGTTAATCCTAGCATGATAAAGAAGATTCAAAGAGAGTGAGATGCCAGCTCCTTTCATTCAGTCAGTAGCTTCAAACATTTCTGGTATATGAAAAACATGTTTTTCAATGGCAAAAATCAATGAATATTGTAAATGCACAAACAGTAATATCTCCACATTGCAAGGTGCAATTCTGAAATTTTTTGCTTTTTCCTGCTAATCCTAGCATGATAAAGAAGATTCAAAGAGAGTGAGATGCCAGCTCCTTTCATTCAGTCAGTAGCTTCAAACATTTCTGGTATATGAAAAACGTTTTTCAATGGCAAAAATCAATGAATATTGTAAATGCACAAACAGTAATATCTCCACATTGCAAGGTGCAATTCTGAAATTTTTAGCTTTTTCCTGTTAATCCTAGCATGATAAAGAAGATTCAAAGAGAGTGAGATGCCAGCTCCTTTCATTCAGTCAGTAGCTTCAAACATTTCTGGTATATGAAAAACATGTTTTTCAATGGCAAAAATCAATGAATATTGTAAATGCACAAACAGTAATATCTCCACATTGCAAGGTGCAATTCTGAAATTTTTTGCTTTTTCCTGCTAATCCTAGCATGATAAAGAAGATTCAAAGAGAGTGAGATGCCAGCTCCTTTCATTCAGTCAGTAGCTTCAAACATTTCTGGTATATGAAAAACATGTTTTTCAATGGCAAAAATCAATGAATATTGTAAATGCACAAACTGTAATATCTCCACATTGCACGGTGCAATTCTGAAATTTTTAGCTTTTTCCTGTTAATCCTAGCATGATAAAGAAGATTCAAAGAGAGTGAGATGCCAGCTCCTTTCATTCAGTCAGTAGCTTCAAACATTTCTGGTATATGAAAAACATGTTTTTCAATGGCAAAAATCAATGAATATTGTAAATGCACAAACAGTAATATCTCCACATTGCAAGGTGCAATTCTGAAATTTTTTGCTTTTTCCTGCTAATCCTAGCATGATAAAGAAGATTCAAAGAGAGTGAGATGCCAGCTCCTTTCATTCAGTCAGTAGCTTCAAACATTTCTGGTATATGAAAAACATGTTTTTCAATGGCAAAAATCAATGAATATTGTAAATGCACAAACAGTAATATCTCCACATTGCACGGTGCAATTCTGAAATTTTTAGCTTTTTCCTGTTAATCCTAGCATGATAAAGAAGATTCAAAGAGAGTGAGATGCCAGCTCCTTTCATTCAGTCAGTAGCTTCAAACATTTCTGGTATATGAAAAACATGTTTTTCAATGGCAAAAATCAATGAATATTGTAAATGCACAAACAGTAATATCTCCACATTGCAAGGTGCAATTCTGAAATTTTTTGCTTTTTCCTGTTAATCCTAGCATGATAAAGAAGATTCAAAGAGAGTGAGATGCCAGCTCCTTTCATTCAGTCAGTAGCTTCAAACATTTCTGGTATATGAAAAACATGTTTTTCAATGGCAAAAATCAATGAATATTGTAAATGCACAAACAGTAATATCTCCACATTGCAAGGCGCAAGTCTGAAATTTTTTGCTTTTTCCTGCTAATCCTAGCATGATAAAGAAGATTCAAAGAGAGTGAGATGCCAGCTCCTTTCATTCAGTCAGTAGCTTCAAACATTTCTGGTATATGAAAAACATGTTTTTCAATGGCAAAAATCAATGAATATTGTAAATGCACAAACAGTAATATCTCCACATTGCAAGGTGCAATTCTGAAATTTTTTGCTTTTTCCTGCTAATCCTAGCATGATAAAGAAGATTCAAAGAGAGTGAGATGCCAGCTCCTTTCATTCAGTCAGTAGCTTCAAACATTTCTGGTATATGAAAAACATGTTTTTCAATGGCAAAAATCAATGAATATTGTAAATGCACAAACAGTAATATCTCCACATTGCACGGTGCAATTCTGAAATTTTTAGCTTTTTCCTGTTAATCCTAGCATGATAAAGAAGATTCAAAGAGAGTGAGATGCCAGCTCCTTTCATTCAGTCAGTAGCTTCAAACATTTCTGGTATATGAAAAACATGTTTTTCAATGGCAAAAATCAATGAATATTGTAAATGCACAAACAGTAATATCTCCACATTGCAAGGTGCAATTCTGAAATTTTTTGCTTTTTCCTGCTAATCCTAGCATGATAAAGAAGATTCAAAGAGAGTGAGATGCCAGCTCCTTTCATTCAGTCAGTAGCTTCAAACATTTCTGGTATATGAAAAACATGTTTTTCAATGGCAAAAATCAATGAATATTGTAAATGCACAAACAGTAATATCTCCACATTGCACGGTGCAATTCTGAAATTTTTAGCTTTTTCCTGTTAATCCTAGCATGATAAAGAAGATTCAAAGAGAGTGAGATGCCAGCTCCTTTCATTCAGTCAGTAGCTTCAAACATTTCTGGTATATGAAAAACATGTTTTTCAATGGCAAAAATCAATGAATATTGTAAATGCACAAACAGTAATATCTCCACATTGCAAGGTGCAATTCTGAAATTTTTTGCTTTTTCCTGTTAATCCTAGCATGATAAAGATTCAAAGAGAGTGAGATGCCAGCTCCTTTCATTCAGTCAGTAGCTTCAAACATTTCTGGTATATGAAAAACATGTTTTTCAATGGCAAAAATCAGTGAATATTGTAAATGCACAAACAGTAATATCTCCACATTGCAAGGTGCAATTCTGAAATTTTTTGCTTTTTCCTGCTAATCCTAGCATGATAAAGAAGATTCAAAGAGAGTGAGATGCCAGCTCCTTTCATTCAGTCAGTAGCTTCAAACATTTCTGGTATATGAAAAACATGTTTTTCAATGGCAAAAATCAATGAATATTGTAAATGCACAAACAGTAATATCTCCACATTGCACGGTGCAATTCTGAAATTTTTAGCATTTTCCTGTTAATCCTAGCATGATAAAGAAGATTCAAAGAGAGTGAGATGCCAGCTCCTTTCATTCAGTCAGTAGCTTCAAACATTTCTGGTATATGAAAAACATGTTTTTCAATGGCAAAAATCAATGAATATTGTAAATGCACAAACAGTAATATCTCCACATTGCAAGGTGCAATTCTGAAATTCTTTGCTTTTTCCTGTTAATCCTAGCATGATAAAGAAGATTCAAAGAGAGTGAGATGCCAGCTCCTTTCATTCAGTCAGTAGCTTCAAACATTTCTGGTATATGAAAAACATGTTTTTCAATGGCAAAAATCAATGAATATTGTAAATGCACAAACAGTAATATCTCCACATTGCAAGGTGCAATTCTGAAATTTTTTGCTTTTTCCTGCTAATCCTAGCATGATAAAGAAGATTCAAAGAGAGTGAGATGCCAGCTCCTTTCATTCAGTCAGTAGCTTCAAACATTTCTGGTATATGAAAAACGTTTTTCAATGGCAAAAATCAATGAATATTGTAAATGCACAAACAGTAATATCTCCACATTGCAAGGTGCAATTCTGAAATTTTTAGCTTTTTCCTGTTAATCCTAGCATGATAAAGAAGATTCAAAGAGAGTGAGATGCCAGCTCCTTTCATTCAGTCAGTAGCTTCAAACATTTCTGGTATATGAAAAACATGTTTTTCAATGGCAAAAATCAATGAATATTGTAAATGCACAAACAGTAATATCTCCACATTGCAAGGTGCAATTCTGAAATTTTTTGCTTTTTCCTGCTAATCCTAGCATGATAAAGAAGATTCAAAGAGAGTGAGATGCCAGCTCCTTTCATTCAGTCAGTAGCTTCAAACATTTCTGGTATATGAAAAACATGTTTTTCAATGGCAAAAATCAATGAATATTGTAAATGCACAAACAGTAATATCTCCACATTGCACGGTGCAATTCTGAAATTTTTAGCTTTTTCCTGTTAATCCTAGCATGATAAAGAAGATTCAAAGAGAGTGAGATGCCAGCTCCTTTCATTCAGTCAGTAGCTTCAAACATTTCTGGTATATGAAAAACATGTTTTTCAATGGCAAAAATCAATGAATATTGTAAATGCACAAACAGTAATATCTCCACATTGCAAGGTGCAATTCTGAAATTTTTTGCTTTTTCCTGCTAATCCTAGCATGATAAAGAAGATTCAAAGAGAGTGAGATGCCAGCTCCTTTCATTCAGTCAGTAGCTTCAAACATTTCTGGTATATGAAAAACATGTTTTTCAATGGCAAAAATCAATGAATATTGTAAATGCACAAACAGTAATATCTCCACATTGCACGGTGCAATTCTGAAATTTTTAGCTTTTTCCTGTTAATCCTAGCATGATAAAGAAGATTCAAAGAGAGTGAGATGCCAGCTCCTTTCATTCAGTCAGTAGCTTCAAACATTTCTGGTATATGAAAAACATGTTTTTCAATGGCAAAAATCAATGAATATTGTAAATGCACAAACAGTAATATCTCCACATTGCAAGGTGCAATTCTGAAATTTTTTGCTTTTTCCTGTTAATCCTAGCATGATAAAGAAGATTCAAAGAGAGTGAGATGCCAGCTCCTTTCATTCAGTCAGTAGCTTCAAACATTTCTGGTATATGAAAAACATGTTTTTCAATGGCAAAAATCAATGAATATTGTAAATGCACAAACAGTAATATCTCCACATTGCAAGGTGCAAGTCTGAAATTTTTTGCTTTTTCCTGCTAATCCTAGCATGATAAAGAAGATTCAAAGAGAGTGAGATGCCAGCTCCTTTCATTCAGTCAGTAGCTTCAAACATTTCTGGTATATGAAAAACATGTTTTTCAATGGCAAAAATCAATGAATATTGTAAATGCACAAACAGTAATATCTCCACATTGCAAGGTGCAATTCTGAAATTTTTTGCTTTTTCCTGCTAATCCTAGCATGATAAAGAAGATTCAAAGAGAGTGAGATGCCAGCTCCTTTCATTCAGTCAGTAGCTTCAAACATTTCTGGTATATGAAAAACATGTTTTTCAATGGCAAAAATCAATGAATATTGTAAATGCACAAACAGTAATATCTCCACATTGCACGGTGCAATTCTGAAATTTTTAGCTTTTTCCTGTTAATCCTAGCATGATAAAGAAGATTCAAAGAGAGTGAGATGCCAGCTCCTTTCATTCAGTCAGTAGCTTCAAACATTTCTGGTATATGAAAAACATGTTTTTCAATGGCAAAAATCAATGAATATTGTAAATGCACAAACAGTAATATCTCCACATTGCAAGGTGCAATTCTGAAATTTTTTGCTTTTTCCTGCTAATCCTAGCATGATAAAGAAGATTCAAAGAGAGTGAGATGCCAGCTCCTTTCATTCAGTCAGTAGCTTCAAACATTTCTGGTATATGAAAAACATGTTTTTCAATGGCAAAAATCAATGAATATTGTAAATGCACAAACAGTAATATCTCCACATTGCACGGTGCAATTCTGAAATTTTTAGCTTTTTCCTGTTAATCCTAGCATGATAAAGAAGATTCAAAGAGAGTGAGATGCCAGCTCCTTTCATTCAGTCAGTAGCTTCAAACATTTCTGGTATATGAAAAACATGTTTTTCAATGGCAAAAATCAATGAATATTGTAAATGCACAAACAGTAATATCTCCACATTGCAAGGTGCAATTCTGAAATTTTTTGCTTTTTCCTGTTAATCCTAGCATGATAAAGAAGATTCAAAGAGAGTGAGATGCCAGCTCCTTTCATTCAGTCAGTAGCTTCAAACATTTCTGGTATATGAAAAACATGTTTTTCAATGGCAAAAATCAGTGAATATTGTAAATGCACAAACAGTAATATCTCCACATTGCAAGGTGCAATTCTGAAATTTTTTGCTTTTTCCTGCTAATCCTAGCATGATAAAGAAGATTCAAAGAGAGTGAGATGCCAGCTCCTTTCATTCAGTCAGTAGCTTCAAACATTTCTGGTATATGAAAAACATGTTTTTCAATGGCAAAAATCAATGAATATTGTAAATGCACAAACAGTAATATCTCCACATTGCACGGTGCAATTCTGAAATTTTTAGCTTTTTCCTGTTAATCCTAGCATGATAAAGAAGATTCAAAGAGAGTGAGATGCCAGCTCCTTTCATTCAGTCAGTAGCTTCAAACATTTCTGGTATATGAAAAACATGTTTTTCAATGGCAAAAATCAATGAATATTGTAAATGCACAAACAGTAATATCTCCACATTGCAAGGTGCAATTCTGAAATTCTTTGCTTTTTCCTGTTAATCCTAGCATGATAAAGAAGATTCAAAGAGAGTGAGATGCCAGCTCCTTTCATTCAGTCAGTAGCTTCAAACATTTCTGGTATATGAAAAACATGTTTTTCAATGGCAAAAATCAATGAATATTGTAAATGCACAAACAGTAATATCTCCACATTGCAAGGTGCAATTCTGAAATTTTTTGCTTTTTCCTGCTAATCCTAGCATGATAAAGAAGATTCAAAGAGAGTGAGATGCCAGCTCCTTTCATTCAGTCAGTAGCTTCAAACATTTCTGGTATATGAAAAACGTTTTTCAATGGCAAAAATCAATGAATATTGTAAATGCACAAACAGTAATATCTCCACATTGCAAGGTGCAATTCTGAAATTTTTAGCTTTTTCCTGTTAATCCTAGCATGATAAAGAAGATTCAAAGAGAGTGAGATGCCAGCTCCTTTCATTCAGTCAGTAGCTTCAAACATTTCTGGTATATGAAAAACATGTTTTTCAATGGCAAAAATCAATGAATATTGTAAATGCACAAACAGTAATATCTCCACATTGCAAGGTGCAATTCTGAAATTTTTTGCTTTTTCCTGCTAATCCTAGCATGATAAAGAAGATTCAAAGAGAGTGAGATGCCAGCTCCTTTCATTCAGTCAGTAGCTTCAAACATTTCTGGTATATGAAAAACATGTTTTTCAATGGCAAAAATCAATGAATATTGTAAATGCACAAACAGTAATATCTCCACATTGCACGGTGCAATTCTGAAATTTTTAGCTTTTTCCTGTTAATCCTAGCATGATAAAGAAGATTCAAAGAGAGTGAGATGCCAGCTCCTTTCATTCAGTCAGTAGCTTCAAACATTTCTGGTATATGAAAAACATGTTTTTCAATGGCAAAAATCAATGAATATTGTAAATGCACAAACAGTAATATCTCCACATTGCAAGGTGCAATTCTGAAATTTTTTGCTTTTTCCTGCTAATCCTAGCATGATAAAGAAGATTCAAAGAGAGTGAGATGCCAGCTCCTTTCATTCAGTCAGTAGCTTCAAACATTTCTGGTATATGAAAAACATGTTTTTCAATGGCAAAAATCAATGAATATTGTAAATGCACAAACAGTAATATCTCCACATTGCACGGTGCAATTCTGAAATTTTTAGCTTTTTCCTGTTAATCCTAGCATGATAAAGAAGATTCAAAGAGAGTGAGATGCCAGCTCCTTTCATTCAGTCAGTAGCTTCAAACATTTCTGGTATATGAAAAACATGTTTTTCAATGGCAAAAATCAATGAATATTGTAAATGCACAAACAGTAATATCTCCACATTGCAAGGTGCAATTCTGAAATTTTTTGCTTTTTCCTGTTAATCCTAGCATGATAAAGAAGATTCAAAGAGAGTGAGATGCCAGCTCCTTTCATTCAGTCAGTAGCTTCAAACATTTCTGGTATATGAAAAACATGTTTTTCAATGGCAAAAATCAATGAATATTGTAAATGCACAAACAGTAATATCTCCACATTGCAAGGTGCAAGTCTGAAATTTTTTGCTTTTTCCTGCTAATCCTAGCATGATAAAGAAGATTCAAAGAGAGTGAGATGCCAGCTCCTTTCATTCAGTCAGTAGCTTCAAACATTTCTGGTATATGAAAAACATGTTTTTCAATGGCAAAAATCAATGAATATTGTAAATGCACAAACAGTAATATCTCCACATTGCAAGGTGCAATTCTGAAATTTTTTGCTTTTTCCTGTTAATCCTAGCATGATAAAGAAGATTCAAAGAGAGTGAGATGCCAGCTCCTTTCATTCAGTCAGTAGCTTCAAACATTTCTGGTATATGAAAAACATGTTTTTCAATGGCAAAAATCAATGAATATTGTAAATGCACAAACAGTAATATCTCCACATTGCAAGGTGCAAGTCTGAAATTTTTTGCTTTTTCCTGCTAATCCTAGCATGATAAAGAAGATTCAAAGAGAGTGAGATGCCAGCTCCTTTCATTCAGTCAGTAGCTTCAAACATTTCTGGTATATGAAAAACATGTTTTTCAATGGCAAAAATCAATGAATATTGTAAATGCACAAACAGTAATATCTCCACATTGCAAGGTGCAATTCTGAAATTTTTTGCTTTTTCCTGCTAATCCTAGCATGATAAAGAAGATTCAAAGAGAGTGAGATGCCAGCTCCTTTCATTCAGTCAGTAGCTTCAAACATTTCTGGTATATGAAAAACATGTTTTTCAATGGCAAAAATCAATGAATATTGTAAATGCACAAACAGTAATATCTCCACATTGCACGGTGCAATTCTGAAATTTTTAGCTTTTTCCTGTTAATCCTAGCATGATAAAGAAGATTCAAAGAGAGTGAGATGCCAGCTCCTTTCATTCAGTCAGTAGCTTCAAACATTTCTGGTATATGAAAAACATGTTTTTCAATGGCAAAAATCAATGAATATTGTAAATGCACAAACAGTAATATCTCCACATTGCAAGGTGCAATTCTGAAATTTTTTGCTTTTTCCTGCTAATCCTAGCATGATAAAGAAGATTCAAAGAGAGTGAGATGCCAGCTCCTTTCATTCAGTCAGTAGCTTCAAACATTTCTGGTATATGAAAAACATGTTTTTCAATGGCAAAAATCAATGAATATTGTAAATGCACAAACAGTAATATCTCCACATTGCACGGTGCAATTCTGAAATTTTTAGCTTTTTCCTGTTAATCCTAGCATGATAAAGAAGATTCAAAGAGAGTGAGATGCCAGCTCCTTTCATTCAGTCAGTAGCTTCAAACATTTCTGGTATATGAAAAACATGTTTTTCAATGGCAAAAATCAATGAATATTGTAAATGCACAAACAGTAATATCTCCACATTGCAAGGTGCAATTCTGAAATTTTTTGCTTTTTCCTGTTAATCCTAGCATGATAAAGAAGATTCAAAGAGAGTGAGATGCCAGCTCCTTTCATTCAGTCAGTAGCTTCAAACATTTCTGGTATATGAAAAACATGTTTTTCAATGGCAAAAATCAGTGAATATTGTAAATGCACAAACAGTAATATCTCCACATTGCAAGGTGCAATTCTGAAATTTTTTGCTTTTTCCTGCTAATCCTAGCATGATAAAGAAGATTCAAAGAGAGTGAGATGCCAGCTCCTTTCATTCAGTCAGTAGCTTCAAACATTTCTGGTATATGAAAAACATGTTTTTCAATGGCAAAAATCAATGAATATTGTAAATGCACAAACAGTAATATCTCCACATTGCACGGTGCAATTCTGAAATTTTTAGCTTTTTCCTGTTAATCCTAGCATGATAAAGAAGATTCAAAGAGAGTGAGATGCCAGCTCCTTTCATTCAGTCAGTAGCTTCAAACATTTCTGGTATATGAAAAACATGTTTTTCAATGGCAAAAATCAATGAATATTGTAAATGCACAAACAGTAATATCTCCACATTGCAAGGTGCAATTCTGAAATTCTTTGCTTTTTCCTGTTAATCCTAGCATGATAAAGAAGATTCAAAGAGAGTGAGATGCCAGCTCCTTTCATTCAGTCAGTAGCTTCAAACATTTCTGGTATATGAAAAACATGTTTTTCAATGGCAAAAATCAATGAATATTGTAAATGCACAAACAGTAATATCTCCACATTGCAAGGTGCAATTCTGAAATTTTTTGCTTTTTCCTGCTAATCCTAGCATGATAAAGAAGATTCAAAGAGAGTGAGATGCCAGCTCCTTTCATTCAGTCAGTAGCTTCAAACATTTCTGGTATATGAAAAACGTTTTTCAATGGCAAAAATCAATGAATATTGTAAATGCACAAACAGTAATATCTCCACATTGCAAGGTGCAATTCTGAAATTTTTAGCTTTTTCCTGTTAATCCTAGCATGATAAAGAAGATTCAAAGAGAGTGAGATGCCAGCTCCTTTCATTCAGTCAGTAGCTTCAAACATTTCTGGTATATGAAAAACATGTTTTTCAATGGCAAAAATCAATGAATATTGTAAATGCACAAACAGTAATATCTCCACATTGCAAGGTGCAATTCTGAAATTTTTTGCTTTTTCCTGCTAATCCTAGCATGATAAAGAAGATTCAAAGAGAGTGAGATGCCAGCTCCTTTCATTCAGTCAGTAGCTTCAAACATTTCTGGTATATGAAAAACATGTTTTTCAATGGCAAAAATCAATGAATATTGTAAATGCACAAACAGTAATATCTCCACATTGCACGGTGCAATTCTGAAATTTTTAGCTTTTTCCTGTTAATCCTAGCATGATAAAGAAGATTCAAAGAGAGTGAGATGCCAGCTCCTTTCATTCAGTCAGTAGCTTCAAACATTTCTGGTATATGAAAAACATGTTTTTCAATGGCAAAAATCAATGAATATTGTAAATGCACAAACAGTAATATCTCCACATTGCAAGGTGCAATTCTGAAATTTTTTGCTTTTTCCTGCTAATCCTAGCATGATAAAGAAGATTCAAAGAGAGTGAGATGCCAGCTCCTTTCATTCAGTCAGTAGCTTCAAACATTTCTGGTATATGAAAAACATGTTTTTCAATGGCAAAAATCAATGAATATTGTAAATGCACAAACAGTAATATCTCCACATTGCACGGTGCAATTCTGAAATTTTTAGCTTTTTCCTGTTAATCCTAGCATGATAAAGAAGATTCAAAGAGAGTGAGATGCCAGCTCCTTTCATTCAGTCAGTAGCTTCAAACATTTCTGGTATATGAAAAACATGTTTTTCAATGGCAAAAATCAATGAATATTGTAAATGCACAAACAGTAATATCTCCACATTGCAAGGTGCAATTCTGAAATTTTTTGCTTTTTCCTGTTAATCCTAGCATGATAAAGAAGATTCAAAGAGAGTGAGATGCCAGCTCCTTTCATTCAGTCAGTAGCTTCAAACATTTCTGGTATATGAAAAACATGTTTTTCAATGGCAAAAATCAATGAATATTGTAAATGCACAAACAGTAATATCTCCACATTGCAAGGTGCAAGTCTGAAATTTTTTGCTTTTTCCTGCTAATCCTAGCATGATAAAGAAGATTCAAAGAGTGAGATGCCAGCTCCTTTCATTCAGTCAGTAGCTTCAAACATTTCTGGTATATGAAAAACATGTTTTTCAATGGCAAAAATCAATGAATATTGTAAATGCACAAACAGTAATATCTCCACATTGCAAGGTGCAATTCTGAAATTTTTTGCTTTTTCCTGCTAATCGTAGCATGATAAAGAAGATTCAAAGAGAGTGAGATGCCAGCTCCTTTCATTCAGTCAGTAGCTTCAAACATTTCTGGTATATGAAAAACATGTTTTTCAATGGCAAAAATCAATGAATATTGTAAATGCACAAACAGTAATATCTCCACATTGCACGGTGCAATTCTGAAATTTTTAGCTTTTTCCTGTTAATCCTAGCATGATAAAGAAGATTCAAAGAGAGTGAGATGCCAGCTCCTTTCATTCAGTCAGTAGCTTCAAACATTTCTGGTATATGAAAAACATGTTTTTCAATGGCAAAAATCAATGAATATTGTAAATGCACAAACAGTAATATCTCCACATTGCAAGGTGCAATTCTGAAATTTTTTGCTTTTTCCTGCTAATCCTAGCATGATAAAGAAGATTCAAAGAGAGTGAGATGCCAACTCCTTTCATTCAGTCAGTAGCTTCAAACATTTCTGGTATATGAAAAACATGTTTTTCAATGGCAAAAATCAATGAATATTGTAAATGCACAAACAGTAATATCTCCACATTGCACGGTGCAATTCTGAAATTTTTAGCTTTTTCCTGTTAATCCTAGCATGATAAAGAAGATTCAAAGAGAGTGAGATGCCAGCTCCTTTCATTCAGTCAGTAGCTTCAAACATTTCTGGTATATGAAAAACATGTTTTTCAATGGCAAAAATCAATGAATATTGTAAATGCACAAACAGTAATATCTCCACATTGCAAGGTGCAATTCTGAAATTTTTTGCTTTTTCCTGTTAATCCTAGCATGATAAAGAAGATTCAAAGAGAGTGAGATGCCAGCTCCTTTCATTCAGTCAGTAGCTTCAAACATTTCTGGTATATGAAAAACATGTTTTTCAATGGCAAAAATCAATGAATATTGTAAATGCACAAACAGTAATATCTCCACATTGCAAGGTGCAAGTCTGAAATTTTTTGCTTTTTCCTGCTAATCCTAGCATGATAAAGAAGATTCAAAGAGAGTGAGATGCCAGCTCCTTTCATTCAGTCAGTAGCTTCAAACATTTCTGGTATATGAAAAACATGTTTTTCAATGGCAAAAATCAATGAATATTGTAAATGCACAAACAGTAATATCTCCACATTGCACGGTGCAATTCTGAAATTTTTAGCTTTTTCCTGTTAATCCTAGCATGATAAAGAAGATTCAAAGAGAGTGAGATGCCAGCTCCTTTCATTCAGTCAGTAGCTTCAAACATTTCTGGTATATGAAAAACATGTTTTTCAATGGCAAAAATCAATGAATATTGTAAATGCACAAACAGTAATATCTCCACATTGCAAGGTGCAATTCTGAAATTTTTTGCTTTTTCCTGCTAATCCTAGCATGATAAAGAAGATTCAAAGAGAGTGAGATGCCAGCTCCTTTCATTCAGTCAGTAGCTTCAAACATTTCTGGTATATGAAAAACATGTTTTTCAATGGCAAAAATCAATGAATATTGTAAATGCACAAACAGTAATATCTCCACATTGCAAGGTGCAATTCTGAAATGTTTTGCTTTTTCCTGCTAATCCTAGCATGATAAAGAAGATTCAAAGAGAGTGAGATGCCAGCTCCTTTCATTCAGTCAGTAGCTTCAAACATTTCTGGTATATGAAAAACATGTTTTTCAATGGCAAAAATCAATGAATATTGTAAATGCACAAACAGTAATATCTCCACATTGCACGGTGCAATTCTGAAATTTTTAGCTTTTTCCTGTTAATCCTAGCATGATAAAGAAGATTCAAAGAGAGTGAGATGCCAGCTCCTTTCATTCAGTCAGTAGCTTCAAACATTTCTGGTATATGAAAAACATGTTTTTCAATGGCAAAAATCAATGAATATTGTAAATGCACAAACAGTAATATCTCCACATTGCAAGGTGCAATTCTGAAATTTTTTGCTTTTTCCTGCTAATCCTAGCATGATAAAGAAGATTCAAAGAGAGTGAGATGCCAGCTCCTTTCATTCAGTCAGTAGCTTCAAACATTTCTGGTATATGAAAAACATGTTTTTCAATGGCAAAAATCAATGAATATTGTAAATGCACAAACAGTAATATCTCAACATTGCACGGTGCAATTCTGAAATTTTTAGCTTTTTCCTGTTAATCCTAGCATGATAAAGAAGATTCAAAGAGAGTGAGATGCCAGCTCCTTTCATTCAGTCAGTAGCTTCAAACATTTCTGGTATATGAAAAACATGTTTTTCAATGGCAAAAATCAATGAATATTGTAAATGCACAAACAGTAATATCTCCACATTGCAAGGTGCAATTCTGAAATTTTTTGCTTTTTCCTGTTAATCCTAGCATGATAAAGAAGATTCAAAGAGAGTGAGATGCCAGCTCCTTTCATTCAGTCAGTAGCTTCAAACATTTCTGGTATATGAAAAACATGTTTTTCAATGGCAAAAATCAATGAATATTGTAAATGCACAAACAGTAATATCTCCACATTGCAAGGTGCAATTCTGAAATTTTTTGCTTTTTCCTGCTAATCCTAGCATGATAAAGAAGATTCAAAGAGAGTGAGATGCCAGCTCCTTTCATTCAGTCAGTAGCTTCAAACATTTCTGGTATATGAAAAACATGTTTTTCAATGGCAAAAATCAATGAATATTGTAAATGCACAAACAGTAATATCTCCACATTGCACGGTGCAATTCTGAAATTTTTAGCTTTTTCCTGTTAATCCTAGCATGATAAAGAAGATTCAAAGAGAGTGAGATGCCAGCTCCTTTCATTCAGTCAGTAGCTTCAAACATTTCTGGTATATGAAAAACATGTTTTTCAATGGCAAAAATCAGTGAATATTGGAAATGCACAAACAGTAATATCTCCACATTGCAAGGTGCAATTCTGAAATTTTTTGCTTTTTCCTGCTAATCCTAGCATGATAAAGAAGATTCAAAGAGAGTGAGATGCCAGCTCCTTTCATTCAGTCAGTAGCTTCAAACATTTCTGGTATATGAAAAACATGTTTTTCAATGGCAAAAATCAATGAATATTGTAAATGCACAAACAGTAATATCTCCACATTGCACGGTGCAATTCTGAAATTTTTAGCTTTTTCCTGTTAATCCTAGCATGATAAAGAAGATTCAAAGAGAGTGAGATGCCAGCTCCTTTCATTCAGTCAGTAGCTTCAAACATTTCTGGTATATGAAAAACATGTTTTTCAATGGCAAAAATCAATGAATATTGTAAATGCACAAACAGTAATATCTCCACATTGCAAGGTGCAATTCTGAAATTCTTTGCTTTTTCCTGTTAATCCTAGCATGATAAAGAAGATTCAAAGAGAGTGAGATGCCAGCTCCTTTCATTCAGTCAGTAGCTTCAAACATTTCTGGTATATGAAAAACATGTTTTTCAATGGCAAAAATCAATGAATATTGTAAATGCACAAACAGTAATATCTCCACATTGCAAGGTGCAATTCTGAAATTTTTTGCTTTTTCCTGCTAATCCTAGCATGATAAAGAAGATTCAAAGAGAGTGAGATGCCAGCTCCTTTCATTCAGTCAGTAGCTTCAAACATTTCTGGTATATGAAAAACGTTTTTCAATGGCAAAAATCAATGAATATTGTAAATGCACAAACAGTAATATCTCCACATTGCAAGGTGCAATTCTGAAATTTTTAGCTTTTTCCTGTTAATCCTAGCATGATAAAGAAGATTCAAAGAGAGTGAGATGCCAGCTCCTTTCATTCAGTCAGTAGCTTCAAACATTTCTGGTATATGAAAAACATGTTTTTCAATGGCAAAAATCAATGAATATTGTAAATGCACAAACAGTAATATCTCCACATTGCACGGTGCAATTCTGAAATTTTTAGCTTTTTCCTGTTAATCCTAGCATGATAAAGAAGATTCAAAGAGTGAGATGCCAGCTCCTTTCATTCAGTCAGTAGCTTCAAACATTTCTGGTATATGAAAAACATGTTTTTCAATGGCAAAAATCAATGAATATTGTAAATGCACAAACAGTAATATCTCCACATTGCAAGGTGCAATTCTGAAATTTTTTGCTTTTTCCTGTTAATCCTAGCATGATAAAGAAGATTCAAAGAGAGTGAGATGCCAGCTCCTTTCATTCAGTCAGTAGCTTCAAACATTTCTGGTATATGAAAAACATGTTTTTCAATGGCAAAAATCAATGAATATTGTAAATGCACAAACAGTAATATCTCCACATTGCAAGGTGCAATTCTGAAATTTTTTGCTTTTTCCTGCTAATCCTAGCATGATAAAGAAGATTCAAAGAGAGTGAGATGCCAGCTCCTTTCATTCAGTCAGTAGCTTCAAACATTTCTGGTATATGAAAAACATGTTTTTCAATGGCAAAAATCAATGAATATTGTAAATGCACAAACAGTAATATCTCCACATTGCACGGTGCAATTCTGAAATTTTTAGCTTTTTCCTGTTAATCCTAGCATGATAAAGAAGATTCAAAGAGAGTGAGATGCCAGCTCCTTTCATTCAGTCAGTAGCTTCAAACATTTCTGGTATATGAAAAACATGTTTTTCAATGGCAAAAATCAATGAATATTGTAAATGCACAAACAGTAATATCTCCACATTGCAAGGTGCAATTCTGAAATTTTTTGCTTTTTCCTGCTAATCCTAGCATGATAAAGAAGATTCAAAGAGAGTGAGATGCCAGCTCCTTTCATTCAGTCAGTAGCTTCAAACATTTCTGGTATATGAAAAACATGTTTTTCAATGGCAAAAATCAATGAATATTGTAAATGCACAAACAGTAATATCTCAACATTGCACGGTGCAATTCTGAAATTTTTAGCTTTTTCCTGTTAATCCTAGCATGATAAAGAAGATTCAAAGAGATTGAGATGCCAGCTCCTTTCATTCAGTCAGTAGCTTCAAACATTTCTGGTATATGAAAAACATGTTTTTCAATGGCAAAAATCAATGAATATTGTAAATGCACAAACAGTAATATCTCCACATTGCAAGGTGCAATTCTGAAATTTTTTGCTTTTTCCTGTTAATCCTAGCATGATAAAGAAGATTCAAAGAGAGTGAGATGCCAGCTCCTTTCATTCAGTCAGTAGCTTCAAACATTTCTGGTATATGAAAAACATGTTTTTCAATGGCAAAAATCAATGAATATTGTAAATGCACAAACAGTAATTTCTCCGCATTGCAAGGTGCAATTCTGAAATTTTTTGCTTTTTCCTGCTCCTCTTAGCATGATAAAGAAGATTCAAAGAGAGTGAGATGCCAGCTCCTTTCATTCAGTCAGTAGCTTCAATCATTTCTGGACGTTTTTCAATGGCAAAAATCAATGAATATTGTAAATGCACAAACAGTAATTTCTCCGCATTGCAAGGTGCAATTCTGAAATTTTTTGCTTTTTCCTGCTCCTCTTAGCATGATAAAGAAGATTCAAAGAGAGTGAGATGCCAGCTCCTTTCATTCAGTCAGTAGCTTCAATCATTTCTGGACGTTTTTCAATGGCAAAAATCAATGAATATTGTAAATGCACAAACAGTAATTTCTCCGCATTGAAGGTGCAATTCTGAAATTTTTTGCTTTTTCCTGCTCCTCTTAGCATGATAAAGAAGATTCAAAGAGAGTGAGATGCCAGCTCCTTTCATTCAGTCAGTAGCTTCAAACATTTCTGGTATATGAAAAACATGTTTTTCAATGGCAAAAATCAATGAACATTGTAAATGCACAAACAGTAATATCTCCACATTGCACGGTGCAATTCTGAAATTTTTAGCTTTTTCCTGTTAATCCTAGCATGATAAAGAAGATTCAAAGAGAGTGAGATGCCAGCTCCTTTCAGTCAGTAGCTTCAAACATTTCTGGTATATGAAAAACATGTTTTTCAATGGCAAAAATCAATGAATATTGTAAATGCACAAACAGTAATATCTCCACATTGCAAGGTGCAATTCTGAAATTTTTTGCTTTTTCCTGCTAATCCTAGCATGATAAAGAAGATTCAAAGAGAGTGAGATGCCAGCTCCTTTCATTCAGTCAGTAGCTTCAAACATTTCTGGTATATGAAAAACATGTTTTTCAATGGCAAAAATCAATGAATATTGTAAATGCACAAACAGTAATATCTCCACATTGCAAGGTGCAATTCTGAAATTTTTTGCTTTTTCCTGTTAATCCTAGCATGATAAAGAAGATTCAAAGAGAGTGAGATGCCAGCTCCTTTCATTCAGTCAGTAGCTTCAAACATTTCTGGTATATGAAAAACATGTTTTTCAATGGCAAAAATCAATGAATATTGTAAATGCACAAACAGTAATATCTCCACATTGCACGGTGCAATTCTGAAATTTTTAGCTTTTTCCTGTTAATCCTAGCATGATAAAGAAGATTCAAAGAGAGTGAGATGCCAGCTCCTTTCATTCAGTCAGTAGCTTCAAACATTTCTGGTATATGAAAAACATGTTTTTCAATGGCAAAAATCAATGAATATTGTAAATGCACAAACAGTAATATCTCCACATTGCAAGGTGCAATTCTGAAATTTTTTGCTTTTTCCTGTTAATCCTAGCATGATAAAGAAGATTCAAAGAGAGTGAGATGCCAGCTCCTTTCATTCAGTCAGTAGCTTCAAACATTTCTGGTATATGAAAAACATGTTTTTCAATGGCAAAAATTAATGAATATTGTAAATGCACAAACAGTAATATCTCCACATTGCAAGGTGCAATTCTGAAATTTTTTGCTTTTTCCTGCTAATCCTAGCATGATAAAGATTCAAAGAGAGTGAGATGCCAGCTCCTTTCATTCAGTCAGTAGCTTCAAACATTTCTGGTATATGAAAAACATGTTTTTCAATGGCAAAAATCAATGAATATTGTAAATGCACAAACAGTAATATCTCCACATTGCACGGTGCAATTCTGAAATTTTTAGCTTTTTCCTGTTAATCCTAGCATGATAAAGAAGATTCAAAGAGAGTGAGATGCCAGCTCCTTTCATTCAGTCAGTAGCTTCAAACATTTCTGGTATATGAAAAACATGTTTTTCAATGGCAAAAATCAGTGAATATTGTAAATGCACAAACAGTAATATCTCCACATTGCAAGGTGCAATTCTGAAATTTTTTGCTTTTTCCTGCTAATCCTAGCATGATAAAGAAGATTCAAAGAGAGTGAGATGCCAGCTCCTTTCATTCAGTCAGTAGCTTCAAACATTTCTGGTATATGAAAAACATGTTTTTCAATGGCAAAAATCAATGAATATTGTAAATGCACAAACAGTAATATCTCCACATTGCACGGTGCAATTCTGAAATTTTTAGCTTTTTCCTGTTAATCCTAGCATGATAAAGAAGATTCAAAGAGAGTGAGATGCCAGCTCCTTTCATTCAGTCAGTAGCTTCAAACATTTCTGGTATATGAAAAACATGTTTTTCAATGGCAAAAATCAATGAATATTGTAAATGCACAAACAGTAATATCTCCACATTGCAAGGTGCAATTCTGAAATTCTTTGCTTTTTCCTGTTAATCCTAGCATGATAAAGAAGATTCAAAGAGAGTGAGATGCCAGCTCCTTTCATTCAGTCAGTAGCTTCAAACATTTCTGGTATATGAAAAACATGTTTTTCAATGGCAAAAATCAATGAATATTGTAAATGCACAAACAGTAATATCTCCACATTGCAAGGTGCAATTCTGAAATTTTTTGCTTTTTCCTGCTAATCCTAGCATGATAAAGAAGATTCAAAGAGAGTGAGATGCCAGCTCCTTTCATTCAGTCAGTAGCTTCAAACATTTCTGGTATATGAAAAACGTTTTTCAATGGCAAAAATCAATGAATATTGTAAATGCACAAACAGTAATATCTCCACATTGCAAGGTGCAATTCTGAAATTTTTAGCTTTTTCCTGTTAATCCTAGCATGATAAAGAAGATTCAAAGAGAGTGAGATGCCAGCTCCTTTCATTCAGTCAGTAGCTTCAAACATTTCTGGTATATGAAAAACATGTTTTTCAATGGCAAAAATCAATGAATATTGTAAATGCACAAACAGTAATATCTCCACATTGCACGGTGCAATTCTGAAATTTTTAGCTTTTTCCTGTTAATCCTAGCATGATAAAGAAGATTCAAAGAGTGAGATGCCAGCTCCTTTCATTCAGTCAGTAGCTTCAAACATTTCTGGTATATGAAAAACATGTTTTTCAATGGCAAAAATCAATGAATATTGTAAATGCACAAACAGTAATATCTCCACATTGCAAGGTGCAATTCTGAAATTTTTTGCTTTTTCCTGTTAATCCTAGCATGATAAAGAAGATTCAAAGAGAGTGAGATGCCAGCTCCTTTCATTCAGTCAGTAGCTTCAAACATTTCTGGTATATGAAAAACATGTTTTTCAATGGCAAAAATCAATGAATATTGTAAATGCACAAACAGTAATATCTCCACATTGCAAGGTGCAATTCTGAAATTTTTTGCTTTTTCCTGCTAATCCTAGCATGATAAAGAAGATTCAAAGAGAGTGAGATGCCAGCTCCTTTCATTCAGTCAGTAGCTTCAAACATTTCTGGTATATGAAAAACATGTTTTTCAATGGCAAAAATCAATGAATATTGTAAATGCACAAACAGTAATATCTCCACATTGCACGGTGCAATTCTGAAATTTTTAGCTTTTTCCTGTTAATCCTAGCATGATAAAGAAGATTCAAAGAGAGTGAGATGCCAGCTCCTTTCATTCAGTCAGTAGCTTCAAACATTTCTGGTATATGAAAAACATGTTTTTCAATGGCAAAAATCAATGAATATTGTAAATGCACAAACAGTAATATCTCCACATTGCAAGGTGCAATTCTGAAATTTTTTGCTTTTTCCTGCTAATCCTAGCATGATAAAGAAGATTCAAAGAGAGTGAGATGCCAGCTCCTTTCATTCAGTCAGTAGCTTCAAACATTTCTGGTATATGAAAAACATGTTTTTCAATGGCAAAAATCAATGAATATTGTAAATGCACAAACAGTAATATCTCAACATTGCACGGTGCAATTCTGAAATTTTTAGCTTTTTCCTGTTAATCCTAGCATGATAAAGAAGATTCAAAGAGATTGAGATGCCAGCTCCTTTCATTCAGTCAGCAGCTTCAAACATTTCTGGTATATGAAAAACATGTTTTTCAATGGCAAAAATCAATGAATATTGTAAATGCACAAACAGTAATATCTCCACATTGCAAGGTGCAATTCTGAAATTTTTTGCTTTTTCCTGTTAATCCTAGCATGATAAAGAAGATTCAAAGAGAGTGAGATGCCAGCTCCTTTCATTCAGTCAGTAGCTTCAAACATTTCTGGTATATGAAAAACATGTTTTTCAATGGCAAAAATCAATGAATATTGTAAATGCACAAACAGTAATTTCTCCGCGTTGCAAGGTGCAATTCTGAAATTTTTTGCTTTTTCCTGCTCCTCTTAGCATGATAAAGAAGATTCAAAGAGAGTGAGATGCCAGCTCCTTTCATTCAGTCAGTAGCTTCAATCATTTCTGGACGTTTTTCAATGGCAAAAATCAATGAATATTGTAAATGCACAAACAGTAATTTCTCCGCATTGCAAGGTGCAATTCTGAAATTTTTTGCTTTTTCCTGCTCCTCTTAGCATGATAAAGAAGATTCAAAGAGAGTGAGATGCCAGCTCCTTTCATTCAGTCAGTAGCTTCAATCATTTCTGGACGTTTTTCAATGGCAAAAATCAATGAATATTGTAAATGCACAAACAGTAATTTCTCCGCATTGAAGGTGCAATTCTGAAATTTTTTGCTTTTTCCTGCTCCTCTTAGCATGATAAAGAAGATTCAAAGAGAGTGAGATGCCAGCTCCTTTCATTCAGTCAGTAGCTTCAAACATTTCTGGTATATGAAAAACATGTTTTTCAATGGCAAAAATCAATGAACATTGTAAATGCACAAACAGTAATATCTCCACATTGCACGGTGCAATTCTGAAATTTTTAGCTTTTTCCTGTTAATCCTAGCATGATAAAGAAGATTCAAAGAGAGTGAGATGCCAGCTCCTTTCAGTCAGTAGCTTCAAACATTTCTGGTATATGAAAAACATGTTTTTCAATGGCAAAAATCAATGAATATTGTAAATGCACAAACAGTAATATCTCCACATTGCAAGGTGCAATTCTGAAATTTTTTGCTTTTTCCTGCTAATCCTAGCATGATAAAGAAGATTCAAAGAGAGTGAGATGCCAGCTCCTTTCATTCAGTCAGTAGCTTCAAACATTTCTGGTATATGAAAAACATGTTTTTCAATGGCAAAAATCAATGAATATTGTAAATGCACAAACAGTAATATCTCCACATTGCAAGGTGCAATTCTGAAATTTTTTGCTTTTTCCTGTTAATCCTAGCATGATAAAGAAGATTCAAAGAGAGTGAGATGCCAGCTCCTTTCATTCAGTCAGTAGCTTCAAACATTTCTGGTATATGAAAAACATGTTTTTCAATGGCAAAAATCAATGAATATTGTAAATGCACAAACAGTAATATCTCCACATTGCACGGTGCAATTCTGAAATTTTTAGCTTTTTCCTGTTAATCCTAGCATGATAAAGAAGATTCAAAGAGAGTGAGATGCCAGCTCCTTTCATTCAGTCAGTAGCTTCAAACATTTCTGGTATATGAAAAACATGTTTTTCAATGGCAAAAATCAATGAATATTGTAAATGCACAAACAGTAATATCTCCACATTGCAAGGTGCAATTCTGAAATTTTTTGCTTTTTCCTGTTAATCCTAGCATGATAAAGAAGATTCAAAGAGAGTGAGATGCCAGCTCCTTTCATTCAGTCAGTAGCTTCAAACATTTCTGGTATATGAAAAACATGTTTTTCAATGGCAAAAATTAATGAATATTGTAAATGCACAAACAGTAATATCTCCACATTGCAAGGTGCAATTCTGAAATTTTTTGCTTTTTCCTGCTAATCCTAGCATGATAAAGATTCAAAGAGAGTGAGATGCCAGCTCCTTTCATTCAGTCAGTAGCTTCAAACATTTCTGGTATATGAAAAACATGTTTTTCAATGGCAAAAATCAATGAATATTGTAAATGCACAAACAGTAATATCTCCACATTGCACGGTGCAATTCTGAAATTTTTAGCTTTTTCCTGTTAATCCTAGCATGATAAAGAAGATTCAAAGAGAGTGAGATGCCAGCTCCTTTCATTCAGTCAGTAGCTTCAAACATTTCTGGTATATGAAAAACATGTTTTTCAATGGCAAAAATCAATGAATATTGTAAATGCACAAACAGTAATATCTCCACATTGCAAGGTGCAATTCTGAAATTTTTTGCTTTTTCCTGCTAATCCTAGCATGATAAAGAAGATTCAAAGAGAGTGAGATGCCAGCTCCTTTCATTCAGTCAGTAGCTTCAAACATTTCTGGTATATGAAAAACATGTTTTTCAATGGCAAAAATCAATGAATATTGTAAATGCACAAACAGTAATATCTCCACATTGCACGGTGCAATTCTGAAATTTTTAGCTTTTTCCTGTTAATCCTAGCATGATAAAGAAGATTCAAAGAGAGTGAGATGCCAGCTCCTTTCATTCAGTCAGTAGCTTCAAACATTTCTGGTATATGAAAAACATGTTTTTCAATGGCAAAAATCAATGAATATTGTAAATGCACAAACAGTAATATCTCCACATTGCAAGGTGCAATTCTGAAATTTTTTGCTTTTTCCTGTTAATCCTAGCATGATAAAGAAGATTCAAAGAGAGTGAGATGCCAGCTCCTTTCATTCAGTCAGTAGCTTCAAACATTTCTGGTATATGAAAAACATGTTTTTCAATGGCAAAAATCAATGAATATTGTAAATGCACAAACAGTAATATCTCCACATTGCAAGGTGCAATTCTGAAATTTTTTGCTTTTTCCTGCTAATCCTAGCATGATAAAGAAGATTCAAAGAGAGTGAGATGCCAGCTCCTTTCATTCAGTCAGTAGCTTCAAACATTTCTGGTATATGAAAAACATGTTTTTCAATGGCAAAAATCAATGAATATTGTAAATGCACAAACAGTAATATCTCCACATTGCACGGTGCAATTCTGAAATTTTTAGCTTTTTCCTGTTAATCCTAGCATGATAAAAAGATTCAAAGAGAGTGAGATGCCAGCTCCTTTCATTCAGTCAGTAGCTTCAAACATTTCTGGTATATGAAAAACATGTTTTTCAATGGCAAAAATCAATGAATATTGTAAATGCACAAACAGTAATATCTCCACATTGCAAGGTGCAATTCTGAAATTTTTTGCTTTTTCCTGCTAATCCTAGCATGATAAAGAAGATTCAAAGAGAGTGAGATGCCAGCTCCTTTCATTCAGTCAGTAGCTTCAAACATTTCTGGTATATGAAAAACATGTTTTTCAATGGCAAAAATCAATGAATATTGTAAATGCACAAACAGTAATATCTCCACATTGCACGGTGCAATTCTGAAATTTTTAGCTTTTTCCTGTTAATCCTAGCATGATAAAGAAGATTCAAAGAGAGTGAGATGCCAGCTCCTTTCATTCAGTCAGTAGCTTCAAACATTTCTGGTATATGAAAAACATGTTTTTCAATGGCAAAAATCAATGAATATTGTAAATGCACAAACAGTAATATCTCCACATTGCAAGGTGCAATTCTGAAATTTTTTGCTTTTTCCTGTTAATCCTAGCATGATAAAGAAGATTCAAAGAGAGTGAGATGCCAGCTCCTTTCATTCAGTCAGTAGCTTCAAACATTTCTGGTATATGAAAAACGTTTTTCAATGGCAAAAATTAATGAATATTGTAAATGCACAAACAGTAATATCTCCACATTGCAAGGTGCAATTCTGAAATTTTTTGCTTTTTCCTGCTAATCCTAGCATGATAAAGATTCAAAGAGAGTGAGATGCCAGCTCCTTTCATTCAGTCAGTAGCTTCAAACATTTCTGGTATATGAAAAACATGTTTTTCAATGGCAAAAATCAATGAATATTGTAAATGCACAAACAGTAATATCTCCACATTGCACGGTGCAATTCTGAAATTTTTAGCTTTTTCCTGTTAATCCTAGCATGATAAAGAAGATTCAAAGAGAGTGAGATGCCAGCTCCTTTCATTCAGTCAGTAGCTTCAAACATTTCTGGTATATGAAAAACATGTTTTTCAATGGCAAAAATCAATGAATATTGTAAATGCACAAACAGTAATATCTCCACATTGCAAGGTGCAATTCTGAAATTTTTTGCTTTTTCCTGCTAATCCTAGCATGATAAAGAAGATTCAAAGAGAGTGAGATGCCAGCTCCTTTCATTCAGTCAGTAGCTTCAAACATTTCTGGTATATGAAAAACATGTTTTTCAATGGCAAAAATCAATGAATATTGTAAATGCACAAACAGTAATATCTCCACATTGCACGGTGCAATTCTGAAATTTTTAGCTTTTTCCTGTTAATCCTAGCATGATAAAGAAGATTCAAAGAGAGTGAGATGCCAGCTCCTTTCATTCAGTCAGTAGCTTCAAACATTTCTGGTATATGAAAAACATGTTTTTCAATGGCAAAAATCAATGAATATTGTAAATGCACAAACAGTAATATCTCCACATTGCAAGGTGCAATTCTGAAATTTTTTGCTTTTTCCTGTTAATCCTAGCATGATAAAGAAGATTCAAAGAGAGTGAGATGCCAGCTCCTTTCATTCAGTCAGTAGCTTCAAACATTTCTGGTATATGAAAAACATGTTTTTCAATGGCAAAAATCAATGAATATTGTAAATGCACAAACAGTAATATCTCCACATTGCAAGGTGCAATTCTGAAATTTTTTGCTTTTTCCTGCTAATCCTAGCATGATAAAGAAGATTCAAAGAGAGTGAGATGCCAGCTCCTTTCATTCAGTCAGTAGCTTCAAACATTTCTGGTATATGAAAAACATGTTTTTCAATGGCAAAAATCAATGAATATTGTAAATGCACAAACAGTAATATCTCCACATTGCACGGTGCAATTCTGAAATTTTTAGCTTTTTCCTGTTAATCCTAGCATGATAAAGAAGATTCAAAGAGAGTGAGATGCCAGCTCCTTTCATTCAGTCAGTAGCTTCAAACATTTCTGGTATATGAAAAACATGTTTTTCAATGGCAAAAATCAATGAATATTGTAAATGCACAAACAGTAATATCTCCACATTGCAAGGTGCAATTCTGAAATTTTTTGCTTTTTCCTGCTAATCCTAGCATGATAAAGAAGATTCAAAGAGAGTGAGATGCCAGCTCCTTTCATTCAGTCAGTAGCTTCAAACATTTCTGGTATATGAAAAACATGTTTTTCAATGGCAAAAATCAATGAATATTGTAAATGCACAAACAGTAATATCTCCACATTGCACGGTGCAATTCTGAAATTTTTAGCTTTTTCCTGTTAATCCTAGCATGATAAAGAAGATTCAAAGAGAGTGAGATGCCAGCTCCTTTCATTCAGTCAGTAGCTTCAAACATTTCTGGTATATGAAAAACATGTTTTTCAATGGCAAAAATCAATGAATATTGTAAATGCACAAACAGTAATATCTCCACATTGCAAGGTGCAATTCTGAAATTTTTTGCTTTTTCCTGTTAATCCTAGCATGATAAAGAAGATTCAAAGAGAGTGAGATGCCAGCTCCTTTCATTCAGTCAGTAGCTTCAAACATTTCTGGTATATGAAAAACATGTTTTTCAATGGCAAAAATCAATGAATATTGTAAATGCACAAACAGTAATATCTCCACATTGCAAGGTGCAATTCTGAAATTTTTTGCTTTTTCCTGCTAATCCTAGCATGATAAAGAAGATTCAAAGAGAGTGAGATGCCAGCTCCTTTCATTCAGTCAGTAGCTTCAAACATTTCTGGTATATGAAAAACATGTTTTTCAATGGCAAAAATCAATGAATATTGTAAATGCACAAACAGTAATATCTCCACATTGCACGGTGCAATTCTGAAATTTTTTGCTTTTTCCTGTTAATCCTAGCATGATAAAGAAGATTCAAAGAGAGTGAGATGCCAGCTCCTTTCATTCAGTCAGTAGCTTCAAACATTTCTGGTATATGAAAAACATGTTTTTCAATGGCAAAAATCAATGAATATTGTAAATGCACAAACAGTAATATCTCCACATTGCAAGGTGCAATTCTGAAATTTTTTGCTTTTTCCTGCTAATCCTAGCATGATAAAGAAGATTCAAAGAGAGTGAGATGCCAGCTCCTTTCATTCAGTCAGTAGCTTCAAACATTTCTGGTATATGAAAAACGTTTTTCAATGGCAAAAATCAATGAATATTGTAAATGCACAAACAGTAATATCTCCACATTGCAAGGTGCAATTCTGAAATTTTTTGCTTTTTCCTGTTAATCCTAGCATGATAAAGAAGATTCAAAGAGAGTGAGATGCCAGCTCCTTTCATTCAGTCAGTAGCTTCAAACATTTCTGGTATATGAAAAACATGTTTTTCAATGGCAAAAATCAATGAATATTGTAAATGCACAAACAGTAATATCTCCACATTGCAAGGTGCAATTCTGAAATGTTTTGCTTTTTCCTGCTAATCCTAGCATGATAAAGAAGATTCAAAGAGAGTGAGATGCCAGCTCCTTTCATTCAGTCAGTAGCTTCAAACATTTCTGGTATATGAAAAACATGTTTTTCAATGGCAAAAATCAATGAATATTGTAAATGCACAAACAGTAATATCTCCACATTGCACGGTGCAATTCTGAAATTTTTAGCTTTTTCCTGTTAATCCTAGCATGATAAAGAAGATTCAAAGAGAGTGAGATGCCAGCTCCTTTCATTCAGTCAGTAGCTTCAAACATTTCTGGTATATGAAAAACATGTTTTTTCAATGGCAAAAATCAATGAATATTGTAAATGCACAAACAGTAATATCTCCACATTGCAAGGTGCAATTCTGAAATTTTTTGCTTTTTCCTGCTAATCCTAGCATGATAAAGAAGATTCAAAGAGAGTGAGATGCCAGCTCCTTTCATTCAGTCAGTAGCTTCAAACATTTCTGGTATATGAAAAACATGTTTTTCAATGGCAAAAATCAATGAATATTGTAAATGCACAAACAGTAATATCTCAACATTGCACGGTGCAATTCTGAAATTTTTAGCTTTTTCCTGTTAATCCTAGCATGATAAAGAAGATTCAAAGAGAGTGAGATGCCAGCTCCTTTCATTCAGTCAGTAGCTTCAAACATTTCTGGTATATGAAAAACATGTTTTTCAATGGCAAAAATCAATGAATATTGTAAATGCACAAACAGCAATATCTCCACATTGCAAGGTGCAATTCTGAAATTTTTTGCTTTTTCCTGTTAATCCTAGCATGATAAAGAAGATTCAAAGAGAGTGAGATGCCAGCTCCTTTCATTCAGTCAGTAGCTTCAAACATTTCTGGTATATGAAAAACATGTTTTTCAATGGCAAAAATCAATGAATATTGTAAATGCACAAACAGTAATATCTCCACATTGCAAGGTGCAATTCTGAAATTTTTTGCTTTTTCCTGCTAATCCTAGCATGATAAAGAAGATTCAAAGAGAGTGAGATGCCAGCTCCTTTCATTCAGTCAGTAGCTTCAAACATTTCTGGTATATGAAAAACATGTTTTTCAATGGCAAAAATCAATGAATATTGTAAATGCACAAACAGTAATATCTCCACATTGCACGGTGCAATTCTGAAATTTTTAGCTTTTTCCTGTTAATCCTAGCATGATAAAGAAGATTCAAAGAGAGTGAGATGCCAGCTCCTTTCATTCAGTCAGTAGCTTCAAACATTTCTGGTATATGAAAAACATGTTTTTCAATGGCAAAAATCAATGAATATTGTAAATGCACAAACAGTAATATCTCCACATTGCAAGGTGCAATTCTGAAATTTTTTGCTTTTTCCTGCTAATCCTAGCATGATAAAGAAGATTCAAAGAGAGTGAGATGCCAGCTCCTTTCATTCAGTCAGTAGCTTCAAACATTTCTGGTATATGAAAAACATGTTTTTCAATGGCAAAAATCAATGAATATTGTAAATGCACAAACAGTAATATCTCCACATTGCACGGTGCAATTCTGAAATTTTTAGCTTTTTCCTGTTAATCCTAGCATGATAAAGAAGATTCAAAGAGAGTGAGATGCCAGCTCCTTTCATTCAGTCAGTAGCTTCAAACATTTCTGGTATATGAAAAACATGTTTTTCAATGGCAAAAATCAATGAATATTGTAAATGCACAAACAGTAATATCTCCACATTGCAAGGTGCAATTCTGAAATTCTTTGCTTTTTCCTGTTAATCCTAGCATGATAAAGAAGATTCAAAGAGAGTGAGATGCCAGCTCCTTTCATTCAGTCAGTAGCTTCAAACATTTCTGGTATATGAAAAACATGTTTTTCAATGGCAAAAATCAATGAATATTGTAAATGCACAAACAGTAATATCTCCACATTGCAAGGTGCAATTCTGAAATTTTTTGCTTTTTCCTGCTAATCCTAGCATGATAAAGAAGATTCAAAGAGAGTGAGATGCCAGCTCCTTTCATTCAGTCAGTAGCTTCAAACATTTCTGGTATATGAAAAACATGTTTTTCAATGGCAAAAATCAATGAATATTGTAAATGCACAAACAGTAATATCTCCACATTGCAAGGTGCAATTCTGAAATTTTTTGCTTTTTCCTGCTAATCCTAGCATGATAAAGAAGATTCAAAGAGAGTGAGATGCCAGCTCCTTTCATTCAGTCAGTAGCTTCAAACATTTCTGGTATATGAAAAACATGTTTTTCAATGGCAAAAATCAATGAATATTGTAAATGCACAAACAGTAATATCTCCACATTGCACGGTGCAATTCTGAAATTTTTAGCTTTTTCCTGTTAATCCTAGCATGATAAAGAAGATTCAAAGAGAGTGAGATGCCAGCTCCTTTCATTCAGTCAGTAGCTTCAAACATTTCTGGTATATGAAAAACATGTTTTTCAATGGCAAAAATCAATGAATATTGTAAATGCACAAACAGTAATATCTCCACATTGCAAGGTGCAATTCTGAAATTCTTTGCTTTTTCCTGTTAATCCTAGCATGATAAAGAAGATTCAAAGAGAGTGAGATGCCAGCTCCTTTCATTCAGTCAGTAGCTTCAAACATTTCTGGTATATGAAAAACATGTTTTTCAATGGCAAAAATCAATGAATATTGTAAATGCACAAACAGTAATATCTCCACATTGCAAGGTGCAATTCTGAAATTTTTTGCTTTTTCCTGCTAATCCTAGCATGATAAAGAAGATTCAAAGAGAGTGAGATGCCAGCTCCTTTCATTCAGTCAGTAGCTTCAAACATTTCTGGTATATGAAAAACATGTTTTTCAATGGCAAAAATCAATGAATATTGTAAATGCACAAACAGTAATATCTCCACATTGCAAGGTGCAATTCTGAAATTTTTAGCTTTTTCCTGTTAATCCTAGCATGATAAAGAAGATTCAAAGAGAGTGAGATGCCAGCTCCTTTCATTCAGTCAGTAGCTTCAAACATTTCTGGTATATGAAAAACATGTTTTTCAATGGCAAAAATCAATGAATATTGTAAATGCACAAACAGTAATATCTCCACATTGCAAGGTGCAATTCTGAAATTTTTTGCTTTTTCCTGCTAATCCTAGCATGATAAAGAAGATTCAAAGAGAGTGAGATGCCAGCTCCTTTCATTCAGTCAGTAGCTTCAAACATTTCTGGTATATGAAAAACATGTTTTTCAATGGCAAAAATCAATGAATATTGTAAATGCACAAACAGTAATATCTCCACATTGCACGGTGCAATTCTGAAATTTTTAGCTTTTTCCTGTTAATCCTAGCATGATAAAGAAGATTCAAAGAGAGTGAGATGCCAGCTCCTTTCATTCAGTCAGTAGCTTCAAACATTTCTGGTATATGAAAAACATGTTTTTCAATGGCAAAAATCAATGAATATTGTAAATGCACAAACAGTAATATCTCCACATTGCAAGGTGCAATTCTGAAATTTTTTGCTTTTTCCTGTTAATCCTAGCATGATAAAGAAGATTCAAAGAGAGTGAGATGCCAGCTCCTTTCATTCAGTCAGTAGCTTCAAACATTTCTGGTATATGAAAAACATGTTTTTCAATGGCAAAAATCAATGAATATTGTAAATGCACAAACAGTAATATCTCCACATTGCAAGGTGCAATTCTGAAATTTTTTGCTTTTTCCTGCTAATCCTAGCATGATAAAGAAGATTCAAAGAGAGTGAGATGCCAGCCCCTTTCATTCAGTCAGTAGCTTCAAACATTTCTGGTATATGAAAAACATGTTTTTCAATGGCAAAAATCAATGAATATTGTAAATGCACAAACAGTAATATCTCCACATTGCACGGTGCAATTCTGAAATTTTTAGCTTTTTCCTGTTAATCCTAGCATGATAAAGAAGATTCAAAGAGAGTGAGATGCCAGCTCCTTTCATTCAGTCAGTAGCTTCAAACATTTCTGGTATATGAAAAACATGTTTTTCAATGGCAAAAATCAATGAATATTGTAAATGCACAAACAGTAATATCTCCACATTGCAAGGTGCAATTCTGAAATTTTTTGCTTTTTCCTGCTAATCCTAGCATGATAAAGAAGATTCAAAGAGAGTGAGATGCCAGCTCCTTTCATTCAGTCAGTAGCTTCAAACATTTCTGGTATATGAAAAACATGTTTTTCAATGGCAAAAATCAATGAATATTGTAAATGCACAAACAGTAATATCTCCACATTGCAAGGTGCAATTCTGAAATTTTTTGCTTTTTCCTGTTAATCCTAGCATGATAAAGAAGATTCAAAGAGAGTGAGATGCCAGCTCCTTTCATTCAGTCAGTAGCTTCAAACATTTCTGGTATATGAAAAACATGTTTTTCAATGGCAAAAATCAATGAATATTGTAAATGCACAAACAGTAATATCTCCACATTGCAAGGTGCAATTCTGAAATGTTTTGCTTTTTCCTGCTAATCCTAGCATGATAAAGAAGATTCAAAGAGAGTGAGATGCCAGCTCCTTTCATTCAGTCAGTAGCTTCAAACATTTCTGGTATATGAAAAACATGTTTTTCAATGGCAAAAATCAATGAATATTGTAAATGCACAAACAGTAATATCTCCACATTGCACGGTGCAATTCTGAAATTTTTAGCTTTTTCCTGTTAATCCTAGCATGATAAAGAAGATTCAAAGAGAGTGAGATGCCAGCTCCTTTCATTCAGTCAGTAGCTTCAAACATTTCTGGTATATGAAAAACATGTTTTTCAATGGCAAAAATCAATGAATATTGTAAATGCACAAACAGTAATATCTCCACATTGCAAGGTGCAATTCTGAAATTTTTTGCTTTTTCCTGCTAATCCTAGCATGATAAAGAAGATTCAAAGAGAGTGAGATGCCAGCTCCTTTCATTCAGTCAGTAGCTTCAAACATTTCTGGTATATGAAAAACATGTTTTTCAATGGCAAAAATCAATGAATATTGTAAATGCACAAACAGTAATATCTCAACATTGCACGGTGCAATTCTGAAATTTTTAGCTTTTTCCTGTTAATCCTAGCATGATAAAGAAGATTCAAAGAGAGTGAGATGCCAGCTCCTTTCATTCAGTCAGTAGCTTCAAACATTTCTGGTATATGAAAAACATGTTTTTCAATGGCAAAAATCAATGAATATTGTAAATGCACAAACAGTAATATCTCCACATTGCAAGGTGCAATTCTGAAATTTTTTGCTTTTTCCTGCTAATCCTAGCATGATAAAGAAGATTCAAAGAGAGTGAGATGCCAGCTCCTTTCATTCAGTCAGTAGCTTCAAACATTTCTGGTATATGAAAAACATGTTTTTCAATGGCAAAAATCAATGAATATTGTAAATGCACAAACAGTAATATCTCCACATTGCACGGTGCAATTCTGAAATTTTTAGCTTTTTCCTGTTAATCCTAGCATGATAAAGAAGATTCAAAGAGAGTGAGATGCCAGCTCCTTTCATTCAGTCAGTAGCTTCAAACATTTCTGGTATATGAAAAACATGTTTTTCAATGGCAAAAATCAATGAATATTGTAAATGCACAAACAGTAATATCTCCACATTGCAAGGTGCAATTCTGAAATTTTTTGCTTTTTCCTGCTAATCCTAGCATGATAAAGAAGATTCAAAGAGAGTGAGATGCCAGCTCCTTTCATTCAGTCAGTAGCTTCAAACATTTCTGGTATATGAAAAACATGTTTTTCAATGGCAAAAATCAATGAATATTGTAAATGCACAAACAGTAATATCTCCACATTGCAAGGTGCAATTCTGAAATTTTTTGCTTTTTCCTGCTAATCCTAGCATGATAAAGAAGATTCAAAGAGAGTGAGATGCCAGCTCCTTTCATTCAGTCAGTAGCTTCAAACATTTCTGGTATATGAAAAACATGTTTTTCAATGGCAAAAATCAATGAATATTGTAAATGCACAAACAGTAATATCTCCACATTGCACGGTGCAATTCTGAAATTTTTAGCTTTTTCCTGTTAATCCTAGCATGATAAAGAAGATTCAAAGAGAGTGAGATGCCAGCTCCTTTCATTCAGTCAGTAGCTTCAAACATTTCTGGTATATGAAAAACATGTTTTTCAATGGCAAAAATCAATGAATATTGTAAATGCACAAACAGTAATATCTCCACATTGCAAGGTGCAATTCTGAAATTTTTTGCTTTTTCCTGCTAATCCTAGCATGATAAAGAAGATTCAAAGAGAGTGAGATGCCAGCTCCTTTCATTCAGTCAGTAGCTTCAAACATTTCTGGTATATGAAAAACATGTTTTTCAATGGCAAAAATCAATGAATATTGTAAATGCACAAACAGTAATATCTCCACATTGCAAGGTGCAATTCTGAAATTTTTTGCTTTTTCCTGTTAATCCTAGCATGATAAAGAAGATTCAAAGAGAGTGAGATGCCAGCTCCTTTCATTCAGTCAGTAGCTTCAAACATTTCTGGTATATGAAAAACATGTTTTTCAATGGCAAAAATCAATGAATATTGTAAATGCACAAACAGTAATATCTCCACATTGCAAGGTGCAATTCTGAAATGTTTTGCTTTTTCCTGCTAATCCTAGCATGATAAAGAAGATTCAAAGAGAGTGAGATGCCAGCTCCTTTCATTCAGTCAGTAGCTTCAAACATTTCTGGTATATGAAAAACATGTTTTTCAATGGCAAAAATCAATGAATATTGTAAATGCACAAACAGTAATATCTCCACATTGCAAGGTGCAATTCTGAAATTTTTTGCTTTTTCCTGCTAATCCTAGCATGATAAAGAAGATTCAAAGAGAGTGAGATGCCAGCTCCTTTCATTCAGTCAGTAGCTTCAA